>NC_072483.1:18211250-18582500 GCF_027574615.1 Eptesicus fuscus | reverse complement strand
CACAGATAAGGAAAGGGAAGTAAGGCGTTAGTAACTTTCCAAGGTCACCTTGGCTGGCCCAACACCCACACCCTAACCATTGGAAAATAAAAGTGTGGTAGGCAGTTAGACAGACATAAGCAGAGCAAGGACGATGGGCAGGTACAGGTCACCAGGGCAGAAAGCTCTGGGAGCCTAGCGTCGGACAATTGTAGGGTAGGACCTGGTGCCCAGGGTGACATTTCCTCACCTAGCATATCGATGGTCATGCAGTTTGGACCCCCTTGACCTTTCCTCTCTAGAGATAACATCTAGGCCTCAGTTGTATTTCAGCTCTAGGCCCAGAAAAGCAGCAAAACTGGACAAGCGATGCCACAGCTGCCTCAGGACCAGCTGCATTGAATCATGATCCCCTGCCCTAGTAGGGACCAATCGTCAGAGACTCCGACCCTGGAAGGACACACCTAGAAAGCTGCTGAATATTCTACTGAGATCATCCCCTGGGACCTCCCCTAAACCCCACCCTTAGAACGCTTAGAACTGAGGACCCCATGCACTCTCCCTCCCAGGAGCACGCCTGCGCCTTTCCCCTCTCCCCTCCGACCCCCAGGCACCTCACCTTTACCTGCCTCACTGCTAAGCTCCAAGGGCCCTTCCTTTGCTTCTATAACTTGTTTCCTGAGCCCATTTCTTCTAGGAATCACTTCTACTTCTGTGGCTTTCTAAGTAAATGTTCTCTTAGAGTTTGAGTAGTGGCTCTAAATTCTTTCCGAGCCAGAACTGAAGTACCGCGTTTGCTGAAGCCAGGTCCAGTCTGACCTGGTGCCTTTCCCAGGCCACCAACGAAAGCATAGTCCATAAATAATTTTGATGAAGCTATACATCCAAATTTCATCTGCATCTTACCTTCATGGGGATATTTTCCATAAAAGAGACAAAGGCAGAACTTTCGTCTTTCCTTTTCCCACTCTTTTCTCTATTTCACCTGTAGGTATTTCCTCCAGACGAGAACGAAATAATGTAAAGTGTGATTTGAAATTGTCGCATCACCTGACAGTTCCTGAAGCAGCACAACGTTCTCTATAATTATTTTTAACTGTAGGCTCAACAGGCAGATATATTGGCTTATCTCCTCCTACCCGGGTTCCTGAAAGACAAAACACAGCAATTACTGTTAAAGGAAAGAATTACCAAATTCATGCATCTTTAATGAAAGACACAGGAATAGAAATGTTATTATCTAGCTCAGTTGGTTCCCACTTTGGGCTTCTGGTGAGCCTGCCTTGACAATAATTCTTTGAGGAGTGGAGAGAAACTCGCAATGGGGAGTCAGGATCCCAGGGCTCAGGATCCTGCGGTTCCAGTCCTGACCCCACATTTAAGCAGCTAAAGGACCTTGGGAAAACCAGGTATTCTGTATGGATCTCTGTCATCTGTAAAAGTGGGGATCTGAAATGTGTCCTAATTAAGGCAGTTTAGCACAATGGTTAAGGTGTGCGTGTTCAGCCAGCTAAGGTGACTGTGGATAAGTTAACTCCTTGCTTCTCTCTCCTTATCTGTGAAATGAAAACAGACTTCCCTCAAAGACTCCTTGTGAGATTTAACTAAACTAACACATGTAAAGTGCTCAGAACAGTGCCTGGCCCAGAGTAAAGCCTTCTTTAAATGCCAGCTATCTGCAATGTGCCTATCATTTTTAAAAGTATTCAACTCTATTACTCTGATACCTCTCCCCAAATTCTTAGTATCCTGAGATTTCACCATTGGGATAGAAAGTGAGCCTGGAGATAAATACTGAAATTGAACTCATAGTTTTCTCTCTTTATCAATATATTAATAGAAAGTTAGAAGTCACACAGATTTCTCAAGTATCAAACACAGATAAAATAGGCCATTAGTATAAAATGAGTAATTTCACACGGCAAAAGCCTTAAAAAGAAGTGGGAAGAAAGTGGGGGGAAATGTTTTGTCTTTCAAGAAAATAAAACATTCATTGAGAGAGAGAGAGAGAGAGAGAGAGAGAGAGAGAGAGAGAGAGAGACTCCTATGGGTTCTGTTTTTCTGCATCTGTTTGGGTACTCTACAACCTCATTTCATTAAGCCCCCTGATATCACTTTGACACAACCATTACTATCCCCATTTTATAGATAAGGAAATTGAGGCTTAAGGAGGCTTATTACAATTTCAAAGGCATATGGCTCTTCAAAGGAAGATTCATATTTCACCAGGCCTGAATGCAAACGGGTGCGCCTTCTACACCTCAAGGTGGTTCCAAAACACAGGCATTCCTCACTCAGGACCACAGTGGTTAGGGAGAAGTTAGGTCTTGTTTGTTTGTTTTTAAATTTATTCCATTTATTAAGGGAACATTAGTTAATAACATTATATAAGTTTCAAGTGTACAGTTGTATACTTC
The DNA here is from genome assembly GCF_027574615.1 of Eptesicus fuscus. Lineage (NCBI taxonomy): Eukaryota > Metazoa > Chordata > Mammalia > Chiroptera > Vespertilionidae > Eptesicus > Eptesicus fuscus. Next base: position 18,580,104 of record NC_072483.1, on the reverse strand, counting down.
ACCTGCTCACCAACAAAGTCTAGTCACCCTCTATCACCTAAGACTTGACCCCCTTTACGCTTTTCACCCACCCTCCTTCCCCACTACCCTCTGGTAACCATCCCTCTGTTGTCTGTGTCTATAAGTTTATTTGTTTTGTTTTTTCATTCATTGCTTTCTGTTTTATATCCTACATATGAGTGAAATCCCATGGTTCCATCTGACTTATTTCACTTAGCATAACGCTCTCAAGATCTATCCATGTTGTCGCAAATGGCAGTATTTCATCCTTTTTTATGACCGAGTAATATTTCATTGTATATATGTACTACAGTTTCCCAATGGCATTTTTCAAAGAAATAGAAGAAAAAATCATCAAATTTGTATGGAACCACAAAAAGACCCTGAATATCCAAAGCAATACTGAAGAAAAAATAACACAGTTGGAGGTATTACACTCCCTATCTTCAAATAATACTACAAAGCTATAATAATTGTAACAGTATGGTACTGGAAAAAAAGAAAAAAGACACACAGACCAGTGGACCAGAATTAAGAGGCCATAAATAAACCCATATGTATTTTTTACAAAGGAGCAAAAAACATAAAATGGAGAAAATGAAGCTTCTTTAATCAGTGGTGTCAGGGAACTTGGAAAGCCACACGCAAAAGAATGAAACTAGACTGCTATTTGACACCACACATAAAAATTCACTCAAAATGTGTCAAAGGCCTAAATATAAGACGTGAAACAATAAAATACATAGAAGAAATCATAGGTACTAAACTTATAAACCTTGGTCTCAGAGAAGATTTTATAAACTTGATTTCAAAGACAAGGGAAGTGAAATAAAAAAATAAAAAAAGAATGGGACTACATCAAACTAAAAGGTTTCTGCACAGCAAAAGAAACCATCAACAAAACAAAAAGGTTACCAACCATATTGGAGAAGGTATTTCCAAATAATACCTCTGCTAAGGGGCTAATATCTAATATATATAAAGAATCCATTAAAATCCTTTTATTCTTGGGGGGAAAAAAGAATCCATACAACTCAACAATAAAAAGGAAACAATCCTATTTTTAAAAATGTGCAGAGAACCTGAAGGGACACTTTTCCCAAGAAGACATACAAATGGCCAACAAATACATGAAAACATGCTCAACTGCGGTAGCTACAAGGGAAATGCAAATTAAAAACACAAGGAAAAGTTGGTTTTTATAAAACAAATTATAACAAGTGCACTAGAAAAATTTTCTCTTTAAAATGACCCTTACGTAACTTTTCCTATGAAGCAAAAATAAAATAAAATCTTCAATCACTTCCTAGTTTTTTAATATCAATAACAGGAAAGTAAGAACATTTGTCAAATTCAGGATTGAGGGATTGTGGTGGAGTAGAAAATTGTAATATAGTGGAACAGAATTTGAATTCAGATGACCTGGGTCGCGTTCCTACTTTTGACACTTTCTAGCAGAATATAGTCCCCATCTCAGATCTGAATAAATATGCTGTTCAACATCCCTCATAAGGTTGAAGAGAAGGAAAAAAGAAAGCCTTTCATTTCTGCAATTCTACTTCTAACTATATGGTTTCATCTTAACAAGGAGGACATTTCCAAATTTGAACATTCAGATACAATCTGAAATAACACCTCTTCTCTAAATTATATCCTGTTACCGGAGAAATGCGAGGATGATCTTACTCTGTTGCTAGTGGGAGTGGGGTTCTTGTGGTATTGCTGGAATAAGCATTTCTGGACGTTCCCATAGGAGGGTGAGATGCGGTAAAAAGCTCTATTTGCATGGATTATACTCTTGGATTCCTAAAGTCCCATTTAACTTAACCCAGTCCTGGGAGATGTGTAGCGAGCCGCAGAGCTAGAAGCAAAGCCAGCAAGCAGAGTTTCCATTCCCTGGTGGAACTGGGTCCAGTACAGCATTAGGCTAGTTGCAGTCCAGTGGCCCATTGTGTGGGTCCACATGGCTGTGAGCCATGTGGGCAAATGCAGGGGAGTCAGAGAGTGCGCCCCCTGCAACAAGAATCCCAAAGGTCCCGAAAACACAAGAGAGCAAGAGCGAACTCCTTTGTTTAGGCGATTCAATATCTCAAATCTTCACGCACTTACCGTGGCCACGCCTACTCTGGCCAATGGCCTCTTCCCAGGTGTCACGGACCACCGACAAGTACCTTCCCTTTGTCACCCAGACTTTACTGGGCATGTGTCTGTTCTTCCCTTGTCCAGTTCCTTCCCCCAGTGATCTGGGGGGAATAGACCCGGGGAGTGTTAAAGTGTAGCTTCTTGACAAAGCTGCACAAGTCACATGCGTATAATATTTGACCTTCCCTTTGTTCCTCTCCGGTTATTAATAACTAGGTTCATTACAACAGTGTCACAACTGAAACGTCACTCCACTCCCAGATTTGAGCATTGAGGTTCCATAGACCCAACATCTACAAGACTTGCCTGCAGGTACATCTTCTAAAACCAAGTGCTCGGGCCCACTAAGCAGAGACCAGCTCCTTTATTTTTTTGCAACTCCTAAACTGGTGTGCTGAGTAGATGCTCAGCAAACGACTACTTGAGTAAGTAAATGAATCTCTGAATTCCATTTATCTGTGCTGGGTACAGAGCCAGCTACATAATTTATGGGGCCTGATGCAAAATGCAAATTCTGGGCCCTTTGTTCAAAAAGCATTAAAAAAAAATGCTGTTAAAGGTACTAAAATATAAAGCATTTTCCTTTGTTCTGTGGTCTCTCTGCTTGTCATAGTATCTTTATTTGCTTTTTAGTGTCATTCTAAAGAAATATTAACTATGTAAATTATTAACAAGGATCTTGTGTATCTTTACATTGGATAATGCTATCTTTAAATGCAACTATAACAATGAGACTTCACAGGTCACAAGCCCAGGAAGTCAGCCAGCCTGAGTACAATCCTAACAAAATAAGGAATAAATGACAAAAGCAAGTTATCTTCTGGCATGAATTTACAAAATAATAGCAAGCAAAGTCAAGGAAATCTGCATATGATAGAGGGCATTATGCAGTAGTTTTCTTCAACTTGTCATAACATCAAAAAAATCTTTCATTTAACTGATTGCAAACCAAATTTATTCCCATGGAGGTGAAGTCCTTCAATAGTACTTAAAATGTTCAAGTAAATAAGTTTCAATCTTCTTTGAGGGAGTGGGGGGAGGGAAGAGAAAGAGACTGACCAGAAAAAAATATGCTATTGATATAAAGAATTATGGATGGGGAAAATTGCAGGTTTGTATTTACTCGTATTCCATTCTACCTACCTGCATGCAAGGAGCTGGTGAGATATTATATCATAATTATGGACTCTCCTAGCAGCTTGGGTATCAGTGGTTCCTATTGTTCCAAGGTGTCTTATAAGCCCATGAGCTCCCAGATTGCATCACACAGAAAAAGAGCAGATGCTAATTGCATTGCATATTTATACTTCCCCTCTTCCCACCACTACCCATGTACTAGTAATTCCCCCTGGGTTCTAATTAGCTCAATAAGGGCTGGGGAAAATAAAATTTTAAGCAATTTCCAGTAAGATGTGGTTTGGTACTACAACAAAATTTAGCAAAATACTAACCTTACTCAACTAAGGTTTACCTACCATTTCTGGAAAGAAAAAAACAAAACTGGATAGTTTTCTGTGTCTGTGCTTAGATTTAATCAGGATAATAGTGTTATCGGTGGAAGTGGGGGATCCCTTCCCCCATTGAGTGCTGGGGTGGGGTCTTTACCATATCTCAAGAAAAATAATTTTCTGAGACTCCCATGGGAAGATGAGTGGTTTTTATTTGTGTGGAATTACATCCCTTGGTTTTCAAAGTCCCATTTTCCATAATCCAGTCCTGGAAGAGGTGCAGCTAGGGATTCAGTAGAGCTAGAAGCAAAGCCCATGTCCAGAGCTTCCATTCCATGTTGGAATTGGGTTCCGTTTAGCATTAGGCTAGTTGCAGTCCAATAGTCCATTGTGTGGGCCAGTGGGGAATGCTAGAGAGCAGCAGTGTGAGAGTCTCACAGGCCAGGAGTCAACCAAGAGGAACCAAGAGAGACCAAGAGCCAAGAGTGCAAGAGAGTGAGTTCCTTTATTTAGGGGATTAATTATCTCAAATTTTGCCTGATCAGTGTAGCTCAAAGGTTGAGTGTCAACCCTCAACCCATGCACCAAGAAGTCTCTGGTTCGATTCCCGACATGTGCATGGTGGCAGGCTTGATCCTCAGTACGGGGTGTACAGAAGGCAGCCAATCGATGTTTCTCTCTCTCCCTCTCCCTTCCTCTCTCTCTAAAAATCAATTTTTAAAAAAATATCTCAAAGACTGGTCATGCTTACTCTGGCCAATGACCTGTTCCCAGGTGTGGCTGACAGACAAGTATCTTCCCTGTATCACCCAGACTAAACTGGGCATGTTTCTGTTCTTCCCCCTGTTTAATCCCTTCCCCCAGCAATCTGCAGGGAATAGACCAGTAGTTCTCTGGGGAGAGTTAAACTACAGCTTCCTGGCAAAGCTGCATAAGTGGCATGCCTATACTATTTGGCCTTCCTTTGCTCCTTTCCTGTTATTAATAACTAATCCTCACCTTTTAATCCTGTGCAAACAATAATGAATGTTGCTTAGGAAAAGGATTTTCCTAACAGGTCATATCCTGGGAAAATAAACTTAATTACTCCAGGTACCAATTAGTGATTTAACGTTTTGAGAAATAATTTGTTGTTGTTAGTGAAAGCACCTAAAACTTCTCTTAACATAAACAAGAGCACTGTCAAAGTCACCCCTTTCCCCATTAACTCATTATTAATTCATTTGGGTTCAAAATCTCAGTTCCAGTCAGGGAGATGGCTGCGAAGGCTGCACTTACAATCAGCTTGCTGCCACCTGGCCTCCTGCAATCACGCTCCTCAAATCTAAAGATGATCCCTAATGAAGGAAATCATTTGGATGGCAACTGGTATGTAAGACCCTGTGTAGAGTCTCTAATGACTATAGTTTGGGGGCCACACCAGCTTTCTTCTCCCTAGAAGTCCAGCCTTGATCTTAGGGAAAGCAGAGAAAGGGAGACTTCCAGAGAGGATCTGAGAAGACAACCTAGCCCAGAGGCCTTCGGACGAATGAAGACGGTCTACAAAAACATTGAGTTTCTCTCGCCTTCCTCCCCTGCCCCAATACATTGTATTTTATTAGTGGCTAATATTTAGATATTTTAAGTATTTACATAAAACTCCAGGTGCCAGCTTCTTTTAAAAATTCACGCTTCTCTATCCCTCTCCCTTCCTCTCTGTAAAAAAATCAATAAAATATATTTTTAAAAAATTCATGCTTCTATAAGCAGAAGGCCTGAATTCTTACATGTTAAAAATTAGTAAGTGCCGAGTGGAGGCAGCCATCTTTCCACAGGACAAAGACTTTCTTTGTTCTCTGTCTTCCCCACTCCACCAGGCTGGCTCATTCTTTCACCGGCCTCGCTCCTATAGACACCTGGGTTTGTTCCCCTGAATCCCAAACATAGGGTTCTCCAAATGGGCCTTTTCTCCAAGTTTCTCTAGGTGGTGGTTGGCCTGGTACAAAATGCCAAAAGGTAATCAGCTCATAAAGAAAGAAAAAGAAATAAAGCAAAAGCTTTACTCAAAAGGTTTTATTTTTATAATTTACATGGAGGAAGGATCAGGCATTATCCTTCCCTCATTCCATACATATTTATTGAGCACCCATCATGTTTGAGGAGCTGGAACTGCAACAGTAAGAAGATAGAATCATGATCTCGCCAAGTTTCCCTTCTCTTGCAAGACAGGCAATAACTTGAAAAATTAGTATGTATCATATCTGGTAAACGTAAGTGCTAAGAACCCGAATATACAAACAAATGATGTCCAGACTATAGATAAAAATACAATTCTGGCTTACACCCTGTAGCAACCTGCCCAAGAAACCAATACAGGAAGCCAGCCTGCTGTGAGTCAGACTTGTAGGAAGCCAGATCATTCAGCAGATCTAGAGAGAGTCCAGGAAGCCAAACAATAAGCCCTATAGCAGCTGGCCCACATGACCAGGACTTGATTAATAACTGGCCTAACTTCTGCCCCTGCTTCTATCTTAGGACCAACCAGAGAAAGCCAAATATGTACCCAGAACAAATCCTATAGGAAGCCCCACTTCTAGTTAGCCTGCCTACAGCTTCCCTAGGACAACAGCCTCCAGCGGGGCGCCCTGAAGCCCTCCCTTCCCCACCCTCCCCCCACCCCCGCTGTAAAGCTTTCCCTCTCCTCAGCCTGCCTTTGGGTCTCTGCTAAATGCAAGTGATGATGGCTGACTCCCTTCCTACAGCTAACTCTGAGAAGAAGCCTTTACTTGCTCTCATTTGGGAGGTCTTCCTTTATTTCCATAGGGCTTTGAAGTGAAATACAGTCAAGGGATACAAGGGATAGAGTGATGGGTGGATGGGGTGACATTGGAGCTAAGTCCTGAGATGAGGGAGGGAGGGAGCCATGTGACTCTGGAAGGAACAGCAACACAAAGGCCAGTGGAGAAAATAAGCTGGGGTGTTCCAGAATCATCCAGCAGAAAAGGGGAGGAAAAGATTGTGTATAGACCAAGAGCAGAGAGGACTTGTTGGACACCTTTTGACAATCCAATATGGAATCACAGTCAGCCATGTAGCATGAACTACAGGGGAGAAGGTGACAGGAAGACGGAGCAGAGAAAGATGCAGCCACAAACCAGGGAGTGTGGACAGCCACCAGAAACCAGAGGACACCGGGAACGGATTCTCTCCTAGAGCTTCCAGGAGGAGTGTGGTCCTGCCGACACCTTGATTCCAGACTTCTGGTCTCCAGAACTATAAGGGAATAAATGTCTGTTGCTTTAAGTCACCAAGTTTGTGGCAATTTGTTACAGCAGCCACAGGAACTAGTACAGAAGAACTGTTCTTTCAAATGAAATCTCATGCAGCCCCCCAATATACAAAGTAGATCAAAGGAGAACTATGGTTGTTGAACAGAAGTGGGGAGCAGTAGCCTCCCATCTCAGGCCACCTCTCCCCTCCTACTCGCTCGCTGGCCTGGGGCAGTGAAGGCACACTCCCACGGGCCTGGGCAAGCACCAAAGTAGCTGGATGGAACAGTCTGGAAAGCACTCTTCTAAAACATGCATCAGTCAGTACTCCAATGCTGACATGCATCTCCCTCCATATGTCTGCTTTTCCTCGCTTTGTCTTTTTATTTAACCAACCCTTGCCTTTTGGGAAAGGTTACAAAAATAGGCACATGAGTTTCCCTGGCCGGTTTGGCTCAGTGGATAGAGCGTCGGCCTGCAGACTAAAGGGTCCTGGGTTCAATTCTGGCCAGGGGCACATGCCTGGGTTGTGGGCTCGATCCCCAGTGGGGGGCATGTGGGAGGCAGCCGATCAATGGTTCTCTCTCATCATTGATGTTTCTATCTATCTCTCTCCCTTCCTCTCTAAAATCAATAAAAAGATTTTTAAAAAAAAAAATAGGCATGTGAGTTGAGCAGCTGGCTCTCAGCCTCTGAGCCTCAGCCTCTAGAACATTCCCCTGTTAATGACAGTTTATTCTCCTCTCTCCTGTTTTTAATGTGTGATTTGGTGTCTTCCCCTCTTCCTCATCCTCCAGTTTTGATTCCACTTTCATTCCTGGGGCTTGTCTTTGGCCTGTTCTGGAAACTTCCTTTTTATTTCATTTGATGTTTTTCAGCCTCAGACCCCTGATCTTGGCCCTGGCTTTTAATTTCATTTTGTGCACCCCCTGAAGCTCTGCTGTCCATCCTGAGTCACCTGCCACCTTGCTCCAGGCCACACATTACTCCCCCACAGAGTAAGCGAGGGTTTCCTGCCATCCCCTCTAGTCTTTCTGAAGCCAGGAGAAGTATTCCTTCAAGGACCACCCAGAGTTGATTCTGTATGTTTCAATGGCATTCACAAACCATGATTAATATCCAAGACGCAGAAGCAAAATCACTTGCCTTATAAGAACTCTGCAAGTAGGACATGGACTAGCCCAAGAACCAAAATGCCTCTAATTCACACTTTTTTTAGATGACTCCTGCCATCATTGAGCCTCTTCTCCGAGGCCTCTACAGATTCAAGTAAAACCTGGGGATAGGTGGGACGGGAGGAAAAGGTAAGAGAGAGGTGAGGAAGAGAATTAGAACTTCATATCAAATAACCAACTTTGTATGCACTGAGGGTACACCTGAGGTCATCATTTGAAGACAGCCAACACATTCTTCTCAGCATTTTTTTAAAATATGTTTTTATTGATTTCAGAGAGGAAGGGAAAGGGAGAGAGAGACAGAAACATCAATGATAAGAGAAAATCATTGATTGGCTGCCTCCTGCATGCCCCACACTGGGGATCGAGCCCACAACTTGGGCATGTGCCCTTGACCAGAATCGAACCCGGGACCTTTCAGTCCGCAGGCCGACACTCTATCCACTGAGCCAAACCGGCTAGGGCACAGCATTTTTATCATTGAGTTTTAAATGGCCTTGACCTAGCAGCTACCCAAGCAGCCTCTCCCAACTTCTCATGACATATAGAGGCACCTCAGCTTTCACGTTTGACTTCCAAACAGCCAGCACATTCACACATTGTATATTAGCACTCCAAACCTCGTCTCATATGCCAAATCCTGACTCTCATTCAACAGCGAAGGAATGGTCAACTCCAGCTATCACACGGTGGGGTGACCTGACAGTGGGTTGTCATTTCAGCCCAAAATGTTTGTGCGGTTATCTGGTTGTTCATCATCTTTTGTCCTATTATTTTATAAAAATGAGTAGAAAACAGAAAAATGAAAGTGGTGATACAAGTGGTAAGGAGCGTAGGTTCTGGAAACGTTATGCAATTGAGACAAAGATGGCAATCTTTAAGCAGCTTGAAGACAGAGGATCTTGCACCTTAATCCAGTTCTCATAGGACTGAAGCAGGTCAATTTGCGCTCAATTAATTGTGAAGGAAAAGAGCACAATTAAAACGCCTGTACCAAATATTGCAATAAATCAGAAGTGATTGAGTTTAATAAAACCGAGGTGTAATCAGGGATCTTATCACTTTTTTAGCTCTCTGGGAATGGAACTCCTGTCCCTTTTCTATCAAACAAGCCTGTTGTCTGGCTTTCCTACGTTCAACTCTTAAATAAATTCTCAAGAATGTATTAAGCATGAAAGGAGAGAACTGCCTGTACTTATAACCGAAAGAGAGAGAGAGAGAGAGAGAGAGAGAGAGAGAGAGAGAGAAATACTGAAGTCCAAACTGAAAGCAACCTAATACCAGTATCTAACAGGAATTGACTTGCACTATAAAGCAGAAAAAACGGGGGAGGAAACCTGGCCCCGGGCTTCTGCCTGGGACAGTGACCACCTGAAGAAGAATGCAATGGCAGAGACCCAGGAGACAAACCTGCACAATCGGAAACAGCCTGTGCACAAGGTTATTTATGGCTGCGCATGTGTAATAGCAAAAGTCTAGAAACCCACATGTCTCTCAGTAGGGGACCGGTTGAATAGCCCTTAATTACAATGGAGAACCATGTAGCCTTATAGCTTAGTCAACATCTCTTTGAATTTTTTTTTTTTTTTGAGAGAGTGGAAGGGAGGAGAAAGAGAGAGAGATAGAAATATCAATGTGAGCCCTAGCCGGTTTGGCTCAGTGGATAGAGCATCGGCCTGCAGACCAGAGTCCCAAGTTAGATTCCAGTCAAGGGTATGTACTTGGTTGCAGGTTCCTCCCTGCCCAGGCCCTGGTCTGGGCTCATGCAGGAGGCAACCAACAGATGTGTTTCTCTCACATAGATGTTTCTCTCTGTCTTTCCCTCTCTCTTCCACTCTCCCTAAAAAATTAATGGGAAAATATCCTTGTGTGAGGATTAACCAAAAAAAAAAGAAAAAAAAAAGAGAAGAGAAGAGAAGAGAAGAGAAGAGAAGAAAAGAAAAGAAAAGAAAAGAAAAGAAAAGGCAAAATATATCAATGTGTGAGAGACATGTTGATTGGTTGCCTCCCACACACGCCGTGACCAGAGGTGGGGATGGAACCTGCAATCCACATGCATGTCCTTGACCAGAAATCGAACCAATGACCGACCCTCCAGTGCACAGACCAATCCTCTAACCATTGAACCATGCCATCTAGGGCATCTATTAATTTGTATATGATTTCTAGGAAATATTGCTAAGTTAAAAAATCAAAGTACAAAATATATAGTTTGACATATTTTATGTAAGAAGATAGGAGAATGAGTATATACACAGATAATTTGCTTATTTTTCAAAGTAACATGAAAATTAGCTAATAGTTATCTACGGGGGTATTAATAAGAAGGTGAAGAAAATAGGAATAGGAACTAATCTAAATATACTTTTGTGTATAATTTTGATTGTTTTTAAATATATTTAATTGATTTTTTACAGAAAAGAAGGGAGAGGGATAGAGAGTTAGAAACATTGATAGGAGAGAAACATCAATCAGCTGCCCCCTGCACACCCCCTACTGGGGATATGCCTGCAACCAAGGTACATGCCCTTGACCGAAATTGAACCTGGGACCTTTCAGTCCGCAGGCTGACACTCTATCCACTGAGCCAAACCAGTTAGGGTGTAATTTTGATTTTTGAAGTATATAAATATTCTACATGTTTAAAAACTGAATTTTTTTTAAAAAATAAGCCTTAAAAAGCACACACAATCAGAAGTAAATGAACCCAACTGCATATAAAATTGGAAACCACACAGAAAAAAAACAGTCTTCAAAATTTCTTTGAATACAAAACTAATAGTACCTCCTAGTATATTCTAAAGGTAAAGAACAGCAAAGACCTATTAAACTTATTCAGTGAACTATGAACATTGTTAGAACTCTAATTTTTCAACCATGTTACAATGACTATTTTGAGGAGGCAGGTTTCAGCCAAGAATTTTATACCCAACCAAGTTCTCTATCACATGTAAAGATAAACTATGCTACCACATATTCTTCTGTGGAAAAAACATCACTTGACACTATGCTCCAGGAACCCAAAGAAGATCATATTTATGTCAAAATGTATCAATCTATATATATAGGCTAATATGCAAATTGTCAGCTCGTGAGTTTGACCTGGAGAGCGGGAGTTCGATCGCTCGCTATGCTGTGCACTGACCATGGGGCAGTGCAGAATATGGCAGGGAACCAGTGGTGGCGAGGGGCGCTGAAGGAGTGAGGGAAGAAGGAGATGGGGAGGCGGGGAGGCCAGGCCTAGGGATCCTACCCTGCACAAATTTTGTGCACCAGGCCTCTAGTTGTGGTATAAAATGATTTACCAGTCTTCCTTTAGTTTGGGCCTCAAATAAGAATATCTGTTGGTTTTCATGTTCCCAGATGGATTCCACATCTCAGAATATAGGTTGGCCCTGCTATGCTACCCTTAGCTGCTTTCTCTATCTTACAACAACAAGAAGGCATGTTTCTTGAGTCCTGTTGTTTATTCCAGAGTTCAGATAAAAGCTTTTGCCATATTTGAGTAGCACTTAAAATAACCTGTATTATTTTGTTCCAGTACTTGCTCTAATAACAGATAAACTATTTACATGGTTAAGATGCCGTGCTGGGTGAAATCACTATAGTATTTTTTCTTCTTCCATAAAAGTATAGCTGCATAGAGCAACATAATAACCATTTTCATTGCCAAAGAATTCCAGTAATGATTCTCTGCAACTTTGAAATTCATATTGAATAACCTAAGTCTCAGAGCTTTGTTTTGACTTTTAAATGGATCAAACTAGATAATAAAACTAGTCTATAGCAGATATCTTCTTCAATCCCTCTTTTTATCATCTTCCACCTAACAGTTACAAATGTCCCTGTACTTACTGTATTTTAAACTTTGAAACAAATACATTTTAAAATGCATACAATATAATGGAGCAATAGCATTGATCTCTGGATAGTGAAATTCTATGTACTTTTTTTTATTTATAGTTTTGTATTTTTCAAGTTTTCGGCAAAGCACATATATCACTTTCACATCCACAAAAATACTTGTTTAAGTCAGTGAATGCAGTTTGTATCTGCAATATGATCATAATTATGTTTTTTTAATATGTGCAAAAACAAAAAATAACAAAGAAAAACAACACGGCTACCTTTTCTGATAAGACTATGGCTGTTTTCTCCTTCCCTAAGCTTTTCTGTATTTCCCAAGTTTTCTGTAAGGAGTGCGTATTACTTTTATAATGCTGAGGGGATTTTTCTGTGGTTGTTTTCGTGGTGAGGGAAAGCACAAGTCAAAATCACTAAGCAGTTGGAAACCATCAGGCTAATTGTTACTAATTTGAAAGGAGGATAGGGAATAGGCAAGAAAGAGCCACTTGGGCATACTGAGGCGCAGGCACGCTTAGCTTCCGCGTCGACTCCAGCCTCGCAAGGTGAGCAGCGATGAAATGTCCTTGTCAGACTGTTCTCACCCGTCCCTCTGCACCTCTGGGTCAAGGCAGGAGGGAGGCAGACTTTCCTACCACCTATCCCGCCCCCAAATTCCTGCTCCCAATGAAGCCAGGGCAGCCCATCCACCACATTAAGTCTCTTTCCTGCAGGCATGTGAATTGCAGAGCCGAGTGTTTATTTGCAAAGAAAGACTCGGTTGCCTTGTAAAGCCCAGAATTAAGTGCTCTAAACAGATTTTGGTTTACAGGACTCTTTTAAACGACATTACTTTCCCCCTAATAAAGTTTTCCTCTTTGCTGCCACAGTAGAGAGAAACATTTTATGGTTCGCCTTTAAAAATGATGTGGCAGGAGGCTGATAGCACAATAAGAAATTTGATTCCCTTGCTGGAAAAAAAAAAAAAAAAAAAAACAGCCCTAGCAGACGTTCCTCTATAGCAACTAATAGCCTCTAAGTAGAGATAGCTCTGGTTTTAAAAAAAACATCCCCAGGGTAAATGCCTTCTGTGCATTTTGGAACAAATTGACAAGTTTTCTTTTGCTATTGTGTTAGCCTGGGTGACCTAGAAGGAAAAGAAGTGGCGGATCTACCACGAGCTTCAGCACTATTTTTAATAATCCGCGTTGCCTCCGCAGCACACGATGACAAGGAACACACAGGGGTGGGTGCGATTACAAGTCCTCGCTCCTCGAGTGTTTATACCAGCGTCTCGCTCACAATCATTCCTCTTCAAGCTTCGCTGTGGGCAGAATGATATTTTCTTTTTCGTTTCATTTTTCCTAATACCCTTCAGTATTGGTATCCAATATTTCTTTGGTTCCTCTGGGGCACTTTGAACCAATTTTTTTTTTCCAGGAAATGTGTCTATGGCGCTTCATTAATTCCATTCTTGGGCTGTCATTTTATCTATCTGTGCCCCTACTCCATACTCCAAATGAGAGGGTCAGCTTTGCCCACAGTGGGAAAAACAAAAAACGGGGCTTTGAAGCCAGACAAGCCTTAATTCTAATCTTCACTCAACCACTGGGTTGATGAGTTAGAGTGGGAAACTCATTCTAAGATTCAACTTGATCACTTAAAAGATGGGCAAATACCCCCGGCAGGTGGAGCTCAGTTGGTCGAGGTCCTGGAAAATTTGCTGGTTGGGTTCCGGGTCACAGCACATGCCCAGGTTGCAGGCTCGATCCCTATTAGGGGGCGTGCAGGAGGCAGCAGATCCTTGTTTCTCTCTAAAATCAATAAAAACATTAAAAATTTTTTTGCTAAATAGCACTTACATCACAAAGTTGCTGCAACAAAAAGAGAGGCTGTGTGGAAGGTTCAGGCCATAGCAGACCTGGTGAGAAGGCACTGTCAGCTCATCTGGCCCATCATTAACACACCCTCCCCACCCTCCTGTCAGTCACTTGCCTTTAAGATACCTCCAGGGCCTTTTCTTTCTCCCTTATTGTCTCCGCGCTCAGCTGACTTTAGTGTCATTCTGACCTATGCACATTTCCCTGCCCGCTTTCTCTTTTTTATCATAAGAAACTAGTAAGTACCTCCAGTCTGAGCACCAGCCCCTCTGCGTCCGGCCCACACACCGTGTCTAGTAAAACTAGCGCTGTTTCTCCTCTCGTGTTTCTGGGTTGACATAAGTGTCTGTTCAGGGAATATGGCTGAGCGTGTGGACTTGACCAGCCGTGGACTTGATCAGCCTGCCCAGAACTTAGATTCTAGCACAGAAAGACTCCGCCAGAGCCGTGGGGCTGAACATTTGAGAAGAGATTTTACGTTGTGAAGTCAAACGGTAATAGGATAATACAACCCAGCATGACTTGGAAAAAGCTTGAAGCCATGCTAAAGCAGGTGTCTGAGCACCTTCTTGTATGTAAATAGTAGAGGAAGAAGTGAAAAAGGTAAGTACTGTATTATTTCATTTATATAAAATACCCAACATAGGCAAATTCTTAAAGACGGAAAGTAGATTGGAGATTACCAGGAGCTGAGAGAGGAGAGAAAGGGGAGTTGTTGCTTAATGGTTATAGTTTCAGTGTGGGGTGATGAAAACGTTTGGAAACAGTGGCAATGATTGCACAACACTGTAAATATAATTAATGCCCATGAATTGTACACTTAAAAATGGTTAAAGTCGAATTCTATGTTACTAGTATATATAGTCTACCATGAGAAGGTGAAATAAAAATAGAGTTACAAACAGCATAGTATCTTTTTTTCCATCTTTTCCCGGGCTGTCTGGACAATTTGTGGTTCCGCACACAAGACTTTCCTAGTAATTTTATCAGCAGGTGTTTTTGGAAAGCCCGGTATGTGGCAGGCGCTGTGCTAGGCACTGGGGAACAAAAACATAGCCGCATGTGCTCAGTCCAGGCCCACAGCCAAAGGTGTCCTCCTGTTTGTCCAGCTCAAGGGCCACCTCCTTCAAGAAGCTTCTAAGATCACCAGTTGGAATAAATTGTCCTCTTGTCTGTATCCCCGTAGTTTTTGTTGCCCTGTTGTCAGCACCCTCGGTTCAGCCTCCTTGTATTTTACCCTTTCCATGCTGGGCTCTGCCCTCGCAAACTCCTTTGAGGTCTAGAGTCTACCTTTCCAACTGGCGCCCATCGCTTCACACACTGCGCGCACAGTGGGCCCTCCGTCCACGTGGAGTCCAGTCGACTGGAGAGCAACGTGTTCAGAGCCAGCCAAGGGCCCAGGAGCAGCCCCTCCCACTCTGCTTTACCACTTCATCCTCTCATCCCTCCTCACCTGGCTGCCTTTATACGATGCTGCTTAACCATGAATAGAAAAAGGGAAAATGGCTGATTCTCTTTGTGAAGTAGCCTTCGCATTAGGGGGGCTGACATGTGCTCAGCACAGACGTCCTCTTTCCAGCTGATAGAGAGAACTCGCCTGTGAAGTTAATTTAATTAATTAAATTAACAAGTATTTTAATTCCAGATAAGGTCAGTCACTATCCACCAAAGAAATAAATGTGGGGGGGGGGGGGGGGACGGGAAGAATGATTATAC
The DNA here is from genome assembly GCF_027574615.1 of Eptesicus fuscus. Lineage (NCBI taxonomy): Eukaryota > Metazoa > Chordata > Mammalia > Chiroptera > Vespertilionidae > Eptesicus > Eptesicus fuscus. The sequence goes on along the minus strand of NC_072483.1, from coordinate 18,564,652 downwards.
AAAAGGAGAGAATGCTCATAATAAATGACCAGCAGTCCCAGAGAACCGATCTCTCCATAAACTCTGACCGAAGCCTTTATCCACACAGACTTTGGAAAACCTGGATCGAATTTACGCATATTTGTAGTTTCATATACAAGCCAAATAAGAGCTACCAGTAATTAAGTAGTTACTGCACGCCAGGCACATTCAAGCTGACCAGATTAGCATACTGAACACCTAAGATAACCCTGAGACATAAATAGCCACCCTGAGGTCATTAGCACCCAGAGAGGGCAAGTCCTTTGTCCAAGGTCACACAGCTGGGAAGTGACAACGTCGAGATTAAATAGGTTTTCTGATTTTAAGTTAATAATCTACTCAGTACACTAAGTTGACTACTTACCAGTCCTTACTGCCTCCTGCTTTTGCTTATATTTTTGCCAAAAATCCAGGAGTCACTTCTGATTCCTGCCTTTATTTACTGCATCTGTCATCAGATGTTGCTGGCACTGCTCCAGAACTCTCCTGCGCCTGGGCCGTGTCTCCCCTCCTCACTGCTCAAATCCTGACCCAAGCCACCACCACATCTGGCCTGGACCCCAGTGTGGCCTTCCAGCTGGTCTGTCTACTTCCATTCGTGAGCCCCAAATCCTTTCTCCATGTGACAACCAGAGTGATCTTACATAAAGCACGAGTCAGATCTTATCATTCTTCCTATTAAACTTCCAAAATTCCCCGTTAACTTTAGAATAAAGTCCTAAGTCTGACCTTGGCCCACAGGCCCATGCTAAGCAGACCCCTATGTTTGACCTCATTTCCTCTTTCCTTCCCTCCCTCCCTCCTGCCCTTCCCCCCTCACCTCATGTCCACTGTACGCCAACCACTGGCTGCCTCCCACCCCTTCCAAACATGCCACTGCTGCTTCCCCGCCCAGAATCCTCTGCCTCCGGGCCTTCTTTTCATCACTGAGGTCATTTCAGAGAAATAGTTCCATCTTTTCTAGCTGAAGTGCCAGCTGCTGTCCCCTGCCACCCTACCTAGTCATTCTCTGTCCATATTTTATTTTCTCCACGGTACCTTTCTCTAAAATTGCATCCGTTATTGATTAAACATTTATTGGCTGTCTCCCTAACCCCACCCCTCAACTAGAATGTAAGCTTCATGACAGCAGCTACTGTCTCTCCAGTGACTGAAACAGGGCCTGTTACATCCCCGGTGACCAGTGATTCCTGGTTAAATTAATGAGAATGGCTCTCTCTGCATATCCTTCCTTCCCATCTCTGCCTAACTCCTGCTTGACCCTCAAAACCAGCTCAGAGATCACCTCTTCCAGAAAGCCTTCCCAGCAATCTCAGCTGAGTGACCCTCCTCTCTGCATCATCTCCTCTCTTCCTTCAGAGTATTTATCAAACTCTACTGCACCTGCTGCCTCCCACACTGGATTGGGTCCTTCTCTGTCTTTTACTTCGGTATCCGTCCCTCCTCTCACATGGGCTGGCTACAGCAGTAGCTTAATGTGCTTGATGAAAGAATGAGTGAACAGATCACCTTCTTAATTATTTTTTGGCAAAGGCAACTAATGTTCATGTGGGGGAACTTCTTGGAGTGCTTTTAGAAGAAAGTACATTTTAAAAAATAGTTTCAATTTGTGCTAAATGTGTTAAAGCTTACATTGAAGATAGCAGCCAAGACGAAGTGAGGGATGTTTTAATCCTGGGTGATGATGCACGGGAAATGATTAATACATCCTGGCTGGATGACTGACAGGATGAGATAAATGAGGCTCCACATGGACATCTCGGGGGGCCGGCCACCACAGGAACACGCCGTTGTCTTGCAACCCCACAGACCAGGGTGTGGCCCCACAAAGCCTTTCCCGTGACGGAGCAGACTTTTCCAAGGAGGCGGAGGCCGAATAGCTAAAGACCCTAGATACTCTGTCTTTATCCCACGTACAGCCGGGGTAAACCAACCGTATTCCGGATCTTTGAATCCCCCTTACTTAAACCTATTGACAACAGCTCCTTCTCTTAAGAGAAGTCTTTCTTTGGCCTGCCAGTCCATCCTTCCAGCCATCCCCACGCCCTGCTCTTCTGGTTTGGGTCCTGTTTTGTAAGATGTCTCTGCAGATATCTGAGCTCACCAACGTAGGGCTGATTTTCCTAGCTTAGGTGCAGAGCTCTGGGGGACACCTCTCTGTTCACCCCTTGCCATCTACATTACAACACTGGAATTTTCATTTGTCATTTATTAAATCCCAGTATTCTCCGGCAAAAAAAAAAAAAAAGGACTATTTCCTCTTGCGGTCTGACCTTTACCCTTTCCTGCCTCTTTCAGTTGTTGATAGAATTTTTCCCCTTGATCAATTGTGATTTCATTGTGTGTGCAATGGCATGCAGTAAATATTCCGTGTCTCTAGGATAGCACTGGCTCTCCCCCTAAATCGCATTCTCAGAAGGAACTGCCTTATTTCCCCGAGTTGAGTCTATTTAGTCAATGTGAGGTCGAAAAGGCTGGGAGGCTGGGATTTATGGGAGTTCCTATCTACAATTCAGCAGTAAATTCCTCTCACTCGTGGCAAAGTTGGATTTTGCTGGCCCTTCTCACTTCAGATGTTGATGAAACAAGTTATTTCCTGGCTGACACTGAACTCCATTACATCTTACTTTTGCAAATTCAAAACATAGATTGCTGGGGGTTTTCCGGTTTGGGGTCTTTTCTGGTTCAATTGTTTTGGCTCAATTTTGTGGGCTTAATATTTGCTTTGTGTTGAAATAATAAAAAATGTACCTTCTTATTGGTGGCTGTTTACAGTCTTAGCTCCTTTGCTAAAAGCAACAGATCCTAACCTCAGCCCACCTCAGCCCAGGCTCTCAGAAACCACACCTCATAATTCTCTCACCAGCATGAGCTCATCCTCATCCTTGCCAAATCCCCTTCCATTCTGCAAGGAGACCAACTAGAAAAAGGGACTCAAACAATCTTGAATCTTCCTCATGTCAAGACTCAAGAATCTCACTATAAAACTGGTCACAAGGGGCAGACCTGAGGATGAGGTGCTTTGGGACTGACCTTTATCCTATGGGGCTTCATAGCTCTTCTGGAGGGTCTGAGAAAAATGATGTCACCAATCTGAATAATATTTAGAGCATTCTAAGCAGCATTTTCAACTAATGAAGAAATAGTCTAGCCCCCCACCCACGGCAGGTTGCTGTGTCATTTGATTCAAAGTCAAGTCTTTAGCTCTGTTTGTACAGCATAGTAACAAACCTCTTTAACATCAGGCAAAAAGGAAGAATACTGAGATCACTAACTCAACGTAGTGGCAAGGGCTCAATTTAACTCAATGAATACTTACTGAGTGCCTCCCGTGGTCAGGATTGGGCAGGATGATATAAATGTGGAAAAGCATAAGACAGTCCCTGCTGTCAAGGAGTTTACAATCTACGGGGAGAAAGAGACCCATGTATAATTAAGTAACATTTGGACATGAAATAGTAGATGTATACACAATGATATGGAAACACGTGGAAGGGCATTCCATCTAAGGGAAATGTCTAAAGAGAACAGTAAAAATTAGAAGCATTATTCAAATTCCCTCCCTGGGCAGTTTATAATTCTTACCCCAAAATATCACAGTAGTTTATGTCTAGTCAAGATATAAAAATGATACATGGAAGGCAGAAGGATAAAGATGATGACAAAAATTTATTTGAGCCTTTGAATCGCCAAAGCACGCAAGCTACGTGGTGTGCGTGTGTGTATGCCAATTCCCAAAGCATGCAAACTATGGGTGTGTGTGTGTGTGTGTGTGTGTGTGTGTGTGTGCACGCACGCACACACACACACACACACACACACACACACACTTGGTAAATGTAGCTTAGATAATAAGTACTCTACTATACTTTTAAAACATAGGTTGACAGAATTAATTGAATGAAAATTACAACCACACATGTGTAATATATTAGTTTCTCCACAGATTTAGAGATAATCAGCAATCTGCCCACATAGGCAAGAATACAAAGTAAAATCCACTGACAAATGATTTTAATTATGGCTTCTTCATTCCAGAACATTTGCCTTTTAGGAGGAAGGGTAATATGCCCTAGTCACATTGAAAGTGAATGTTTAGTTTGAGTTCTAGCTTCTCAATTTTTAATTTTGATTTTTAAAGGAAAAAAAAAATAACACTACTTTATCAAGTACTATGTGCAAAGCATAGGCCTCTTACCTGTATGGCACTTAGTTAATCTTTACATCAATTCTCCATATAAGATATTGTTATTCCCAGTCCCCTCTACATGTTTTACAGGTGAGGATATGCAGATTTGGGGAAGTTAGGCACATGCCAAGGGTCCTACAACTAGGTCTGATTTCTTCTAAATATGTATATCCTGTTCTCCCAAGGACATAAAAGATTCTGCAATGCAAGGAGTATGTCTTCTCTTTCACCTACATCTCCCCACAGTGCATCACAGAAAAAAAAAACACATAAATCAGTAATAGCTATGTTGGGTTTCCTCATACTGAGCAGGTAGAGGCTGAGTATAGTTCTACAGGTGTTTCCTTTACGCAAGAGAGATTCCTAAAGCCTTTCTATACTTCATAGCCCTATACCCTGGATTTTTCCAGAGATTATTTCAAGGTCAAATATTATAGTATGGCTACCATAAATCACCAAAATTATCACAAAAATGGACTTCCAGTGAAAACGGCCTTTCCCATATTTTCATAAAAGACACACTTCATGTAAAGGTTCTCAGCCATGAAACCAAAACCAAGATTCAAAACATCAACACAAAATGTGAAACCCATCTTTAAACAAATGGCCCACTGATACCAAACAAAGCAGCTGAGAGAAGTGGAAGATCTTTGGCCCTCTCCCTGCACTGTCTGCTGCCTAGTTTACCAACATGGTCTGTGCCAATCAGATCTTTAAGGCATCAGTACCACTTTGTGAGGCTGCCATAGCACTTCCTCTGTAATCTAAATAGTGTTCTTTTTAAAAATGGGCAAAATATACATAACAAAAGTTGTAATTTTAATCATTTTTAAATGTTTAGTTCAATGGTATTAAGTACATTCACATTGTTGTACAACCATCACCATCATTCATCTCCAGGACTTTTTCATCTTCCTAAACAGAAATTCTATGTCCATTAAATAATAATTCCATGTTTCTCCCAACCCCCATCCCCTGGCAACCACCATTATACTTTCTGTTTATGAATTGGACTACATTAGTGGTTCATATAAGTAGAATCATACAGTATTAGTCCTTCAGTAACTGGATTGTTTCACTGAGAATAATGTCTCTAAGGCTCAACCATGTTGTAGCATGTGTCAGAATTTCCTTTCTTTTTAAGGGTGAATGATATTCCATTGTATAGCTATACCACATTTTGTTTATCCATTAATCCATTGATGGACACTTGGGTTGCTTCCATCTTTTGGCTATTGTGTGAGTAATGCTTCTATAAATATGAATGTACAAACTGAGTGGTCATTTTATGCACTCAGTTGAAGGCTATAACTCCTAAAAAACTGCTAGGGAGAAGATAGGGGAATTTGGAATGGGGGAGATCACATTAGCATGTTAAATCCTGAGAGCTAAAACCTCAAGTGAAACATCAAGACATGATAAAAAAAAAAAAAGCAGAAACCCAGTGGGAATGCACCCAGGTGCCTATTGGGTCTAGCAGAGAAGGAAAGAGAGAATCCAAACTCAGCCCAGAAAAAGTGCCATAGAGTAAACCCTGATAACACCAGATTTGAGGGTAGGAACAGTGCACATGCAGCCACCCCTGAGAAAATGTGACCAACACCAAAGTGGACAGAAAATGGAACTGAGGGTAAAAACGAGAAATCACTATGGGACAGGGAAATCACGCTAAAAACTTCGGGGTGGGGGAATAGGCACCTCTGAAAATTATTTACTACTAAAACCAGATGAAATTATTAAAACTTGGCATTCTCATTAGGAAACCTAGAGACATAGATTTGTGGAACAGGACAGAACATTATAAGAATAAAGATTGTGGTGCAAGAATAATGGAGTGTGATGAAAATAAAAAGAGGAAACTAGAATGCAGTAAGAGAATTTAAACCCACACTGGAGGTAGCAAAATAGAAATGCCTTTATCAAATCAAATTGATGTCAAAGAGAATGAGCAAGAATTGTAACAGATCATGAGAAAGAAACCAGAGTAAGTGTGGAAAAAAAAAGGAATATCAAAGACATAATCAAAGAAAACATTCTTAAACTGAATAGAAACTAAGACTTCAAGTTGGAATGGTTTTTTCCTTAATCTACTTGTTATTAATGAGTTCCCCTCTGTGCCAGGTTTATAGAGATGAACATAATTGCATCCCAGTAAAAATAACTTAAAGAGAGATCCACACCTAGTCTCAATATGCTAAAATTTTTAAATAATTAGTGAGGTTAAAAATCTCATCTGTATTGTCTGGCCAGTGTGGCTCAATGATTGAGCATTGACCCATGAACCAAGAGATCACTGGTTTGATTCCTGGTCAGGGCACAGGCTTGATCCCCAGTAGGGAGTATGAAGGATGCAGCCAATTAATGATGCTTATCTCATCAATGTTTCTCTCTCTCTCTATCCCTCTCCTTTCCTCTCTCTCAAAAACTCAATAAAAACATATTTTTTTTAAAAAATCTCATGTGTATTAATTATAGCAGAAACACATGCTGCCTGGAAGGGAAAACATTTAGGCTGGCTTCCAATTCTCTTCTGAAATAGGGTGTGGAGCAACATGTTTTGAATTTTGAGCCAAGAGTTTTATACCCAACTAAGAATTCTTGTTTCTGTGGAAACAATCAAAAGATATTCTTAGATATATAGAGTTTTTTCTTATTATTGATTTTAGAGTGAGTAAGGGAGAGAGAGAGAGAGAGAGAGACATCGATTTGTTTTTCCACTTAGTTATGCATTCAATGGTTGATTCTTATATGTGCCCTGACCAGGGATCAAACCTGCAACCCACAACCTTGGCCTATTGGGACAATGCTCTAACCAACTGAGCTACCTGGTCAGTGCCTTGGGTGCATAGGGTTTTATAAAATACTAGAGCCCAATGCATGAAATTTGTGCAAGAGTAGGCCTTCCTTCCCCCAGCTGCTGGCCCCGGCTTCCCTCTGGCACCCAGGACCCGGGTTTCCCTGGCAGCCCCGGCTTTGTCCAGAAGGTCATCCAGAAGGATGTCCGGTCTAATTAGCATATTACACTTTTATTATTATAATTTCCATATACTGTTGAGAAACTTAAAGCAATACTCCACCAACTATGAAATTACATGAATAAATCTCTTCTAGTTCAAAATCACAGGCTGAATGCACATTTCTCCTCCTAGTCTTAAAACAGACTGTAGTAAGAATAAGAGAATGTAGTCCTCAAAGTGCTGAGACTTGTAGGAAAAAAATACCAGTAGACCAAAGTTTCTAATACATTTCTGAGAGATAAAAGAAGGCAAGCAGGTGAACTCCGGCAGAAATGCACTGCTCACAGCCTGCACCACAGACGGCTGCAGTGGAGGGGGAAGCCTTTCACATGGAGAACTCTGTGAAGTCAGCTGGGATGCAGAATCGGGGTGAGATGGGGAACAGAAATGGAAGCAGTGATAAAAGACTGTGCAGCAATGGCATTTTGCCCCAAGACTGATTCTATACAGATTATATAAAATAGACTTCCAGAGTAAATCAGTAGCAAGAGTCAAAAGTTACTATAAAGGGGTGAATTCACAAAGAAAATGTAAGAATTATAAACTATATAGACACTCATATTGGATCCCCTAAAAATATAAAGCAAATATTAACAGGACTAAAAGGAGAAATAGCACTAGAATAATAGTAGGGGATTTTGATACTCCACTTTCAAATTAGATAAAATACCCAGATATAAATTAAAATATAAACAATGTATTTGAATAACACTAAAGATTAAATGATCCTAACAGACATATATAAAACATTCCACCCAATAACAGAATAACGTTTTTCTCAAGCATACACAGAACATTCTACAATATAAGTCATACGTTGGGCCATAAAGCAAGTCTTAGCAAATTTAAGAAGATTAAAAGTATATCAAGTATCTTTTCCAATGCTGTGAAACTAAAAATCAATAACAAGGAGAAAAATTCACAAATTATGTGGAAATTAAAAACCCATGGAACAAAGAAGAAATCAAAAGGGAAACCATAAGGTATCTTGAGACAAATAAAAATGAAAACACAACTTGCCAAAACTTACAGGATGAAGCAAAAGTATTTCTAAGAGGAAGGTTTATAACAATAAATGCCTACATTAAGAAAAAAGAAATATCCAAAATAAACAATCTAACTACATCTCAAGAAACTAGACAGGGAACATACCAAGTCTGAAGTTAGCCTGAGGAATAATAAAGATTACAACAGAAATAAAGAAAATAGGGACTAGAAAGAAAACTTAAAAAAACACTAAAACTGAGTTGTTGGATTTTGTTAAAAAGATAAACAAAATTGACAAGCCTTTATCTAGATGTACTAATGAAAAGAGAAAAACAACTCAGCTAAATAAAGTCATAAATGAAAGAGAAGACATTATAACTGATACAAAAATACAAAAAAATCATAACAGACTACTAATAGAAAGTTATATACCAATCAATTGGACAGCCTAGAAGAAATGGATTAATTTCTAAAAATATACAACCTACCAAAATTGAATCATCAAAAAAATAGAAAATCTGAACAGACTAATAACAAGTAAAGAGATTGATTTAACAATAACAATTCTCAACAAATTGAGTATAGAAAGAATATACCTCAACACAGTATATGACAAATCCATAGCAAATATCATAGTGAATGGTGAAAGGCTCCTCTAAGATCAGAAACCACAAGGCTGTCCATGCTCACCACTCTTATTTGACACTAGGGGCCCAGTGCACGACTTTGTGCACCTTGAAAGGAACTGTGGGGCTGTGAGGCTGTGGTGGGCACAAGGGTGGGTCTCAGCCCATCCTCTGTGCCCCTCCAGGCCCCTCCCACTGTGGCCCCCATTCCTCTGTCTGCTGGCAGCCCCACTCCCGCCTTCCCCACTCCCACACACTGAAGGCACTGGCCCTGCTCTCACCCGCTGATGGCGCCAGCAGCGGGTACAAGTGGGGCCGGCACTGTCAGTGTGTGCAAGTGGTGGCTGCTGCCCCAATAACCCCTCAGGAGCAGGAGGAGATGGAGAATCCCTCAGGGATGATCGGGGCCGGCAGCCCCCACTCATACCTGCTGATGGCGCCAAGTGATCGGGATCAGCACCAGGCACCAGCAGTGGGGTTGAGCGGTGGCGCCAGCTACAGGTGCGAGCAGGGCAGAGCTGGCAGTGGGTGTGAGCGGAGCCATTGCCGGCAGCGGGTTTGAGAGTTGGCTGCCAGCCCTGATTGCCCCTCAGGAGCAGGGGGAGGTGGAGAAGCCCTGAGGGGTATTCAGGGCTGGCAGCCACTGCTCACAACCGCTGACATGCTGAGTGATCAGGGCCAGCGCCAGGTGCCAGCAGCAGGTGTGAGCGGTGGCTCCAGTGCCCACAGTGGGTGCGAGTGGGGCCGGCGCCAGAAGCAGATGCAGGCGCCAACGGCAGGTGTGAGCGCCCAGCGGGACCGCGGTACACAGGAGCAAAGAATTTTCAGTAACCACCAGAGGCTCACCCTGATGATAGTGACTGGTGCCCTGCCTTGGTCTGGCACCCCGGCTCATCTACTCCACCATCCTCCCCAGCCAATGCCCACCAGGTTCCACACTCTGCTGCCTGCTGCCAATACCCGCCATGTTCTGCGAGCTCCCCCTCGTGGTCAGCGCACGTCATAGCAACCAGTTGTTCGGTTGTTCCGCCATTCGGTCTATTTACATACTAGGGTTTTGTATATATATAGATAGTACTAGAAGCCCTAAGGCAAAGCAATGAGGTAAGAAAAAAGTAAATAAAAGCCATTCAAATTGGAAAGGAAGAAGTAAAACTGTCTCTGTTTACAAGTGACATGATCTTATAGATAAGAAAATCTAAAGACTCAATCAAGAAACTGTTAGAACTGGTAAACAAATTCAGTAAAAGTTACAGAATACAAAATCAGTAAAGTTACAGGATACAAAATCAATATACAAAAATCAGTTGCATTTCTAAATACTAACAGTGAACTAACTGAAAAGGAAAGTAAGAAAACAATCCCATTTATAATAGCATCAATAAGGATAAAATACTTGGGAGTAAATTTAACAGAGGTGAAAAATCTGGACACTGAAAACTATAAGACATTGGTGAAATAAATTAAAGGAGACCTAAATACTAATAAATGAGAAGGCATCCTGTAGTCTTAAAATGAAAGAATTAATATTGTAAATATGTCCATGTTACCCAAAGCAATGTATAGAGTTAATGCAATCCCTATCAAAATTCCAACTTAATTTTCACAGAAATTTTTTAAAAACCTAAAATGTGTATTAAATCACACACACACACACACACACACACACACACACACACACACACAAAATAGCTAAAGAAATCTTTAAGACATAGACTAAAAGCTGAAGATATTGCACTTACTAATTTCAAGCCATATTACAAAGCTGAAGTTATCAAAACAGTATGGTACTGGCATAAAAACAGACATATAAAGTAATGGAATAGAATTGAAAACCCAGACATAAACCTACACATATATGGTCAACTAATCTATGACAAGGGTGCCCAAAATATACAATCAAGAAAGGATAGTCTCTTCAATAAATGGTGCTGGCAAACTGGACATCATGTGCAAAAGAATGAAATGGGGCCCTTATCTTACATCGTATACAAAAATCAACGCAAACTGGGTTAAATACTTTAAACATAAGACCTGAAAGTATAAAACTCCTAAAAGAAAACATAGTGAAAAAACTCCTTAACATTGGTTTTGGTTGTTTGGATCTGACACCAAAAGCACAAGCAGCAAAAGCAAAAACAAACAAAAAAATCAAAACCAAGTGTGACTATATCAAACTAAAACTTCACAGCAAAAGAAACCATCAACAAAATAAAAATGCATCTTAATGAATGGGAGAAAATATTTACAAACCATGTATCTGATAAGGGGTTAAATCCAAAATATATAAGGAATTCAAACAACTCAATAACAAAAAATATAATAACCCTGTTAAAAATGGGCCAGGAACTTGAATAGATATTTTCCAAAGAAGACATACAAATGGCCAACAGGTACATAAAAAGGTTCTCAACATCACCAATCATCAGGGAAATGCATATCAAAAGCACAGCAAGATATCACCTCACACCTGTTAGAATGGCTATTATAAAAAAGACATTGGATCAGCATGCAGGAGGCAGCTGATCAGTGATTGTCTCTCATCATTGATGTTTCTGTCTCTCTCCCCCTCTCTTCCTCTCTGAAATCAATAAAAAATTTTTTAAAAAAGGTAAGAGATAACAAGTGTTGTCAAGGATGTGGTGAAAAGGAAATCTGTTTACACTATTGATGGGAATGTAAATTGGTAAAGCCATTATGGAAAACAGTTTTGAGGTTCCTCAAAAAATTAAAATTAGAACCACCATATGACCTAACAATCCCACTACTGGGTACGCATCCAAAGGAAATGCTATCAGTATCTTGAAAGATATCTACACACCTATGTTCACTGCAGCATTATTCACAATAGCCAGATTAGAGACAACCTAAGAGTCCATTAACAGATGAAAGGATAAAGAATATGTGAGATTTTATATATATATATATATATATATATATATATATATATATATATGCGCTGAGTGGCCAGTATTATTATTATGACCACCTGACGTTTGTAGGCAAATTAGCCGTACACTGCATCGTATGGGATATGGAAGCCGAAGGCCTGTTCGAACACCTTTGCTGTCTGCAGTTACCAAGATAAAACGTCTCCAATTCGCACAGGAACACAAGGATTGGACAGTTGAGCATTGGGAAAAAGTCACGTGGTCCAATGAATCATGTTTCCAGTTGCATCATGTAGATGGCAGAGTGAGAATTTCGCAGAAGTTCGAGAAAAAGAACCAAAAATCATGCAAAATATAATTAAAGAAAAAGTAAGATATAAGATCCTAGAAACAGCATACTCAACTTAAAATACAGTGAGAAGAAACCCCAGACCGACATCTGTGCAGAAGACCTAGAAAGTCAGGGAATTCAACAAGCGGTTAGTTTCTTTTGATGTTGTTTTTTAAGTATATTTTTATTGATTTCAGAGGGAGGGAGGAAGAGGGATAGAGAGATAGAAACATCAATGAAAGAGAAACAGTGATCAACTGCCTCCTGCACATCCCCCAAGGGGGATGGAGTCCACAACCTGGGCATGTGCCCTGAGCGGGAATCAAACTGGGAATCCTGGTTCATAGGTCAACGCTCAACCACTGAGCCACACCAGCTGGGCAGCAAGGGGTTGGTTTTAAAAGCTGAATGACAAGAGGTATATGGTGAAGAAGGCTTATGTTCCTCCAGTCAATAAGAAGAAAAAAAGAAGGCACTTATAAACTCTCAGGAAAGCAAATATGTGTTCCTAGAAAGCTGTATTCCAAATGTGAAATGCACCAAGCCACGCCTGTGAAGTAGAGACCCAGGCCGCAGACCTGAGTGCCAGAGAAGGGAGAAGTCATGACACCATTTAGTGAGCCTGGTGAGGGCAAGGCGCATGCAGCAAACACACAGATATGCTCCAGTTAGGACATGAATAACAAAAATAGCAAGAATAGCAATATTGTACAGATTTAAAAATCAAGGACTCTCAGAGAAACAAAAAATAAATAAAATCTTTCCATCCTACCATATTAGCCAAGTCATCCCTGAGCAGAAAAACCACTTGGAACACCTCTGGGAACCTGATACACATAATAAAGACATTATTATTTCAGGATGGTATATGGTTCATAGCTTCCTGATAAAATGGAGAAACCTTTGCACCCTGCCTAAACAAATGCTAAAAGTAAATGTATTGGCATGGTAGATAAATAAGTTGATTTTTAAAGTATATTAAGTCCAGCCAGTGTGGCTCAGCAGTTGAGCTTCAGCCTATGAACCAGGAGGTCACATTTTGATTCCTGGTCAGGGCATATGCCTGGGTTGCAGGATCGATCCCCAGTGTGGGGCGTGCAGGAGGCAGCCAATCAATGATTCTCTCTCATCATTGGTGTTTCTATCTCTCTCTTTTTCTCCCTTCCTCTGTGAAATCAATTTAAAAAGCATTTAAAGTATATTGAAACCTCAGTGTATTTTCCTCTTTTTTTTTCTTCTTCTTCTTCCCCTTCTCATTCCTCCTGAACCATGCAATCCAAAAGCCCAGGAGGACTTTGCAGTGGCCCAGAGTGGGGTTTTGGTGCCTTACCACGGTGAGAAGAGCATCCCTTGTTGGTGGAGAGGACAGAGGGGAAGAGTCCAAGATGGCCTGTTGGGGCCTAAGTGTGGTGAGGAAGGCATTCACAAGAGATAAAGACTGGCAGGCCAGCTCAGCATATGATTTCAAAGCATGAGCGGGACAGGAGGGCAACTGTGCGGGTATTAGAGCCCCAGCTGGGTGAAGAAATTGGCCATGGGTGCATGTGAAGGGCAGCCCAGCACCAGGTGTCAGAGTCTGAGGAGGGTAGGAAGGTCATCTGTGTAGGAGAGGAGCCCACATGAGGTATCAAAGCCTGAGTTGGGTGAGGGGCATCTGGACAGGCCAGCACAGGTGTCAGAGCCCAGGCAGGGAGGGGAGAAGAGGGTCCATGCAGGGAGCAGGCAGCAGTGGAGAGGGGAAACTGGTTATACAGACAGAGAAATTGATCAAATAAATACTTCAGACAGTAAAGACTGTGGGAATCCGATTTCTCACCATCAGAGCAGGAAGCTACAAATATGAAAAGAGGAAAAGCTAGAGCAAGCTCTGTGGTGTTGAACTGGAATTGGAGCTATCAATGGAAATCATGGTATTCGATGCACAGAGATAAATACTGAAACAAATAAAGATACAAATGTACACACACACACACACAGACACACACACACACACAACACCCTAGCTCTGTCCACTGAGTGGGTCTGGAATGGAAGCAGAGACACCTGGGAGCAATGAGCACACCTAGTACTCAGATCCTGATTTCTAAGTACCATTCCGCTACTAAAAAAGAAAAAGAAAAAGGAAAAGCAATCAGAGCTCTTTAGATAAATGGCTGATTCCAGGGGTAGGACAGAAAAAAATGTAAGATGAGCCTGGAATATCATTTTGCACCAGAAAACATGGAATGCTCAACAATTGATGGGGACATGTCAATAGGACACAGAAGCAACCTTGAAAGAAAGGGCTTGAAAGCAACCTTGAAACTGGCCTAACATGAGATCCTCTGAGCAATACAATAATGATAATAAAATCACCCATTTACTAAAATAGGAAGTCCTGGGTACCATACCCACATGGATGGATGGGTGGATGAATAGATGGGCGAATGGATGGGTAGATGAACAAATAAGTAAATGGAAAGCTTGATAAGGAACAGTATCTATACTAATAAAATGGTAATATGCTAATTAGACCAGTTGTCTTCTGGACAAAGCCACAGTGGCGGGGCGAGGCAGAGGCAGTTAGGGGCGATCAGGCCAGCAGGGAAGAGCAGGTAGGGGTGGGCATTCAGGCCATCAAGGGAAAGCAGTTAGAGGGCAGGCAATCAGGCCTGCAGGGGAGAGCAGTTAGGGGGCGATCAGGCTGGCAGGCAGAGGTGGTTAGGGGCATCAGGCCAGCAGGCAGAAGTGGTTAGGGGTGATCAGGCAGACAGGAGGTGAGTGGTTAGGAGCCAGTGGTCCCAGATTGTGAGAGAGATGTTTGACTGCCGATCCCTATGGGATCAGGCCTAAACTGGCAGTCAGACATCCCCTGAGGGGTCCCGGATTGGAGAGGGTGCAGGCCAGGCTGAGGGCCCCCTTCCCTGCACGAATTTCGTGCACTGGACCTCTAGTATTTACATAATCTAAAAGTTTTTCTCCACAAAATCCTTATTAATTACAAAGAGAAAAAAGCCATTTTATAGTGAAGTCTGATGGACATCACCTTAACCAAGTAACTGAAGTAAACACTATCAAATATAGGACAAACTGAAATTGTGTACCAACTAATGGGATGCAACGAGAAGAACTGAGCAGCACACCTGTGATATTTCTGACAAGGGTCTATAACCTGAATCTACTCATGAGGAAACATCAAACAAATGCAAATGGAGGAACATGCTACCAAATAACTGGCCTGTCATCTTCAAATGCATCAAGGTTATGAAAATCCAAGATTCAGCAACTGTTCCCAATTGAAGGATATCTTAAAGGAACATGGCAAATAAATGCAATAGGAAAGTCTGGGTGTTGTCTCTTTGCTATAAAGAACATGAAAATGGGGGAAATTAGCAGATTGTGAGGAGTAGATGGTAGTAAGGCATCGGTATTATTTTCCTGATTTCTATGGTTGTGGTGAGATAATATATTCTACAAAATACGTCATGCAATCAGAATCATCTAGAAGACTTTTAAGATACAGATAGTGGGACCTCATCCCAGAGTTTTTGATTCGTGAGGTCTGGGGTGGGGGTTGGGGGGGAGTCAGGCATTTGCATCTCTAACCAGTCATTAGCAGATACTAGTGCCCTTGGCTCAGAGGCCCCACAGCGGGAGCTCTGATGCAGGGGAATAGCCTTGTTCATAGATAAAAACAAACTAAAGTATTCAGGGGCAATGGGACTTACTCTCACTGGTCCAGAAAAGAGAAGTCCTTTGTAATGTACTTTTAAGTTTTCTTCAATTTTGAGATGATACAGCATTCAATAAACAATCAACCTCATCGACTCCAAAGCCACCAAACCAGAATTGAGGCTATCTGGTCAGTGAGGCAGCTGTGCAGTGCCCAGTAAACCCTTTCTTAATAGGTAATGCAAAGTAAAATACATAAAATAGGAAACAGGCCATTTCAGACACGTAGGAGAACCAAATGTTTTTAAGTTTTTAAAGACATTCATTGACAACTGATGTGTACAACATTCCATCTCGTAACACTAACCTCATGTCCTTTCTTCAGGACCACTTTGAGTTTTCAGTGGCCATTTCCCTCCATGTCTCCAAATTCCCCCTTTTCCCTTTTACTGCTGCCTTAAGCTCTAAATTAAAAGACTAGGAAGCACAGCTAATGAGAGAGCTGATACTCTTCCTTAAAACATCACCAAACACCATGTTACAGGGTTGGATGAGAAAATAAAATCCAATCACTCTTCAATCCCATCCATTCCTTCCCAAAAGGTTTGCTGGCTCCTCCCCCTACCAGTCATGTGACTCTAGGCAACTTTGCCAACCTCTCTGTGCCTCTACTTCCCCATCTGTAAAATGTGGATAATAATGGTACCCGTACCTCATAGATATGTTATGAGGGTTAAATAAATGTAACGGACTTAGAATAAGCCTGGCACACAGTAAGCCCTTGATAAATATTATATGTTAGCCTTGTTTCATTTTAGTAACACAAAATATTCTCTGCATTTGATAACAGCCATACCAGCACCCACCACACTCCTCTTACCACTTGATTTGTGAAGATGGAAGGCATCTGAGTAGAAATTAAGAAAATTTGCATAGAAACCAAAGAGTTTCCTGGGAGAGAAGATACCAAGATGCTGCGTGTTTCTCTTTAAGTTCAGTGTTTTTATATCATCTTTGGTGGTTCTGATGGTTCCAACTCAGATCAGAGAGGCGGTAAATTAGGGTGGTGGGAGCTTAGGCCCAAAACATAGATTCTGGGGCTTTAATTCAAGTTCCACCACTTACTGTCTTACCTTCAGGTTACTTAACCTCTGTGAACCCCAGTTTTCCTCTCTGCAAAATGGGAGAGATGGTAATAGTCATGTACCTCATAAAGTTGTTAGGAATATAAAGGAGACAATTTATATCAAGCAGTTGTCACAGGCTCAACATATAATAAACACTTAGTAAAACTTCTGGGTGCAAGGTGTGGCCGTGTGAGTAGCTCTAGGCAATAGCATGCTGTTGTCATTACTGCAGAGATATAAAAATACTGGTTCTCTACTCTCTTATGTTCAGTGACTGAGACCTGTGAAGTAAACTGACAAAAGATAGATGAATAGTAGTAAAGGTTTATTTTTCATGCACACACCCCTGTCTCTTCCAAGAGCTTCTCAGAAAAGAAGTGAAAACCCAAAGAAGTAGTTAGGCTTGAGAGATTATATATCTTTTTAACAAAGAAATTGTGGAGAAGTGACAAGACAAAGGCAAAGGGATCTGAGCTTCTAGGGGTGGTAAGTGGTAGGAAGGTAAATATATGCAGGAAACTCATGATAGGTAATAGTAAGGTTGTTATGAAAACTCAGTGCCATCTCTAGTGATAAGTCCTTTCTGGTGATTAAAAGTCGTTCTCTTTCTGGGACAGGAGAGGGGAGGGGAAAGGAAACACCTTCACATTTCTGCCTAGAGAAATGCATGCCATGCTTCTAGGCAGAAAGGGAGAGGGCAGACAGTCCCTCCTCTGCCCGCTGTTTCTGTTACCTTAGCTCAAAATAATCCTTATGCCAATGTAGCATATTTTGGGGTGACATATTCTGACCCCCTTCACTTCTGTGGATAACAAAAAGGAGTTCTATGGAAAGGAACCTCACAGAATGATCTGATCATAAATTCCTAACTGGGCAGGTCCTGGTGAGTAGACACACCCAGGGCCTATGACTTCTGTACTAATAAACTTATCCTTGCCTGAAGCAAGCCCTGTCCATCCTTTCTGTGCTTTTTAGGTTAACACACCTTTGGAAGGTCCCCTTTCAGACCCCCCTTCTGAAGCATGAGAGCCCATACTCTTAACTATCCTGTAATCAGATCCCCTCCTTGCTTTCCCCACCTTCAGGTAATCTTCCTTACATTCCCTCCTTCATCTCAAATGCATAAAGGAAACTGCAAACTGTTATTCTCAGAAGCATTTTTCTCAGTCTGTTGAGATCCTGATTCCAGGTGTACCCTCTGTTTGGTTCAAATACCTATTTATAAAAACCCGCTATAGGTTTAGACATTCTTATGTCGACATGTCTCAGCTGAAGCACTTAATTACTGCTGAAAGACCCTATAGAACTCTTTCCCTCTGACATGGGGACCAGCAACTTTTAAGATGGTGGCTGCTCAGTCAGCTTGAGGTCCTGATTATTTATAATATAACTAGAGACCCAGTGCATGAAATTCATGCACGGGGGTGGGGGGATGGGGGGGTTCCCTCAGCCCAGACTACACCATCTCCAATCTGGGACCCTTTGGGGGATGTCCGACTGCCGGTTTAGGCCTAATCCCTGCGGTTGGACATCCTTCTCACAATCTGGCAGTCGGACATCCCTCTCGAAATCCAGGACCACTGGCTCCTAACCGCTCACCTGGCTGGCCTCCTGATTGCCCCTAACCGCCTCTGCCTGCCTGCCTGATCACCCCTTACTGCCTCTGCCTGCCTGCCTGCCTGCCTGATCACCCCTAATCGCCTCTGCCTGCTGGCCTGATCGCCCCAACCACCTCTGCCTTGGCCCCCGCCATCGTGGCTTTGTCCGGAAGGAGGACCAGACAACCGAAGATGTCTGGCCGACCCGGTCTAATTAGCATATTACCCTTTTATTGGTATAGACTAGAGGCCCAATGCATGAAATTTGTGCAAGGGCCTTGGCCCCCACCACTGTGGCAGTTGCCTCTGCCTCAGCCCCCACCCACCACGGCTTTGTCCAGAAGGAAGGACGTCCAGTCTAATTAGCATATTATGCTTTTCTTATTATAGATGGAGCCACCTCTGTGATCTACACAGAGCATGCAACATGAACAAGTATGGAAATGAACCTTTATTATTTTACACCACTGAACTTTAGCAGATGTTAGTTACTACAGCATAACCTACCCTATCCTGACTGATCTAGCACAACCACTACCTACCAGACTGCCAACAGGAGCCCACCTTGAAGGAGGGGGAAATTGGGATTGTTGACTTGGACTAGGACAGGGGGTAGGGATGCTATTTCTGAGCACAGTGTATGGTTGAGACTGAAAACCCTCTTATTATTCAACAGACATTAGTTATCTGTGGCTGCATAATAAATTATCCCCAAACTTGGTGGGCCACGGGCACAGACCACCACAGCATACTATCAGTACTCAACGCTGAATCTCCCCCCTCGCCCAGCTCCTGGGACTTCCCTCTTTTTCCCTATTGAATTTATACTCTACAGCACATGAAGGTTATACAAAATGTCAGGTGTAAGTCAAGCTGCTGTGAAAGTACAGAAAAAAATCTTACTGTGTTTCAATTCTTTGAAAAACACATGGGTAAGAGACCACCTTGAAAACAGGCACCTGCAAAGGTGTGGGCAGAGAGCATGGGCCAGGGGCAGGTCATGCCAGCACCCTTGGTTGGTGGGGTGACCGAGCATGTGAAAATGCTGCCCCTGTGGGTAAGCTTTTATGCTCATCTGTCCATCTGCCCACTGATGTTTTAATTGCCTCTTGCACACTGCTTCACACAGGTGTTTTCAACAGTCTTAACCATCATGTCAACACATCATCTTAAAAACAACGATCAGGGAGAAGTCACTAGAGAAAGTGTTGTCCACTCCCTCCATCTTCCCTCTTAGCTACATCTGGACAACCAAACACTGTCCCAGAAAATCCCAGCATGTAAATGGGCAACTCTAACAAGGGCCCTGATATCAGAATTCGGGAACTAGAAAGAGTTGCTGAACACCAGAGAAGATCATGCAAGATGCTACAGTAGGTGACTTAATATTAGCAAGGCTGACACCGCTCCTTCCCAAGGAAAAAGATGGCTATTTCATGGGGTTCCTCCTCTCCCCAATTCCATGCACAAATAATTGCTTCAGGAAAAACAGACTGGAAACTGCAGGCATATTCTACTCCCAGATAGCCTGCCATCACCCCAGGCAGTGTTTCCAATCAGGGTGTGAGCTAACAGAGATGATAAAGTTCTTCCCTGGAGACAGAGGTATCATTTGCAGAGAAATGGAACTGGGTGGGGAAGGGATGTAAGAATCAGCAGGCTGTTCCCCGCTGGGTTAACAAAATAAGTTAAAGCTACCACTTCAAGGTTAAGGCAGGACACAGACACCATGCTATAAACACGGTGCCCCTTTAGATACCAATGCATGGACCATAACAAGCCACGGCCTAGGTGGGAGGCATAGTGGATGCCCATCAATGTCAGGCCTGATGGATTGACAGGTGGACAAATATAAAATGCAAGCCTCGCAACCAGGCACTGCCCTGGGTGATACCTCATTAAAATGCATATCAAAGATCATATGGTGGGGACAAACAGTGAAAAACGGAGCAATGGCCAGCCTGGGGGTAAGAAAGGAGGAGAGGAGGGAAGTTAGCTTTAGCCAGGAACCATCCCCAGCTGCCCACTGGCTGCCGGGCCTTCAATAACTTGACAGGCTCCTCTTCAGGGCCCTGGAGTCTCAAAACCATCCTGCTTCACAGCCTGAGGACGGGCCCCTGCCATAATGTTATCGCACAACAAAACCTCCTCCCACGGGCCAGGCACTGTGCTCTGTGCTCTGTGTATCCTCTCTCCCCTCCACCCCGCCTCTCTCTTTTAAGATATTTAGATGTTTATTTTGTTCCAAACCTTTTGAGGAGTTAATGTACCAGCTTCTGTGTACATTCCCTTATGTCATTATCCCAGAGGTTGGGCAAGGCAGGCTTCATCCCGCCCACTTCACAGGTGCAGAAGCCTGCGGTCAGAATTTATTGACGGGTCCAAAATCACACGCGTGGTAAAGCCGGGGTCTGGACACAGATAGTTCCAGCTCCAAAGCTTATGCTTTTATCTCCAATGCTGCTGCCTTGGTTCTTACAGTATCACAAGCTGCCTGGGCCTTGCCCTACCACCTTCATGGCAGCTGGGCCCGGAATACCACACACAGGCTACCACTCCTTCCCACAGCCATTTGTCGTTAATTAATGATCGTGGGCCCTGCTGAGCCAGGACTCCACCGCAGACCCTGCTGAGAGAATATGCCAGCAGCTGCTGCCAACCCATCCAAGGGCTGCGTGAGCAAACCAAGGGGACACCTTGGGTAGCTGGTGTATCAAGTAAAGGTAATGGCCAACAAACGCCAGTTTTCTGTTAGTGGGGACAGGAGTCCCCAGTAAGAAAAAGAAACTCCTCACCCCCTTTGTCACTTGTCCCCTCTCTCTATTCCCACAGCCCAATGGCCTGAGTCAGGTGCTCCCATCTCCCAAGCCCTGTGGCCCTGTTAGTCCCAGCACACGTCTAAGCATGACTCAGAGTCCTTCAGGGGTTCCCTCGGCCCCAGGATAAGAGAATCTTCCACAGCAAGAAACCTCTTCCAAAGGCCTTGCCCTGCCTTGGCCACCTGGAGAAGGCCCTCTCAGCTCCCAGGATTCAGCCCAAGGCCATGGATGGGCACACACCAGGCTGTTGACACTGACGACTTCTGAAGCTGAGACTATAAAGGGATCAGAGAGAACCTGCCAACTCTGTATTTATTCAGCTCTGTTTGCTTTACTTGCTATAAATACACATATAATGTTTTTAATCCTCACCCAAGGATATACTTTTTCATTTTAGAGAGAAGGGAAGGGAGAGAGAGAGAGAGAAACACTGATGTGAGAGAGAACATTGATTGATTGCCCTCCATACATGCCCTGACCAGGGATTGAGCCCACAACCTTTTGGTATACGGGACACCACTCCAACCAACTGAGCCACACCGGCCAGGGCTATTTGCCATAAATATTTACCATGGTTTTAAAAGTTAGGATGAAGTAAAAACATTAATAAACATATAAAGGTAGAGACAATGATATCTAATTTCAGATACCTCCTTCCTCCTCTGTCCGTGTGGGTGAGACCCAGCATCCAGAATTCTTTATTGCGCCCCCACCCCACACCCTGAGCTCTAAGACATCGTGGCTCTGATAAGAGGATTCCACTGAGAATGACCACACATGTGATTTGCCAGGAGCAGGCTCCTTTAAACCCAGTGTCCTGTGTAATTATTAACAGGTGCCCCTCCTTCACTCTCAAGCATCCCAGTTTAAATAGCATGGTCACCCAAGTTAGAGAGAGCCATCACCCTACCCCTGCCTGCTTGCCCTGAGCCCACACTTAAACCTCCCATGCATCTGGTGCCAAGGTCCAAGCACCTCCCGGTCCTTCTCTGGTGACAGCAGGTAACAGATTCCTCCACCTCTGAACCAGGGACCCACAGCCACAGAGTCCACAGTGCTGCCTGGATGGCTGTCACACTGATATAATAAAAGTAATAGGATTTCTGGTCTCTGTCCCTGGTACCAGGCACAGACTCCTAAAATGCTTGGAATTTCCTAAGTGACAGGGGTGAGAGGAGCGTCTTTGGTTATTCATAATAAGCCTCTGTCAACTATGCCCAAGTGTATGCTAATGAGGCAACTCTTCCTGGGGGCTGGTTGCCACAGGAAGAGCCAAGTGATAAATGTTCAGAACTTTCAGCCACACTCCCGGACCCCTAGGGAAGGGAGAGGGGGCCAGGGATTGAGTTAATCACCAAAGGTCAATGGTTTGATCAATGGTGCCCAAGTAATGGAATCTCATTAAAAACCCTAAACCACGGGGATCAGAGAGCATCTGTGTTGGTGAACAAATCAAGGAGCTGGGAAGGTGCCCCGCCCAGAGTGGGATGAGAGCTCCGAGCTCCTCCCCACATACCTTGCCCTATGCAGCTCTTCCATGGGGGCTGTTCCTACCTGTATCCTTTCTAATAAACTGGTAATGGGTTTCCCTGAGTTCTGTGAGCCATTACAGCAAATTATCAAATCTGAGGCGGGCGTCATGGGACCTTCCATTTATAGCAGGTTGGACAGAGGTCCGTTCTTGTGACTGGCATCTAAAGTGGGGGCAGTCTTGTGGGCCTGAGCCCTTAACCTTCGGGTCTGTGCTAACTCGGGTAGTGTCAGAACTGAACTGTGGGCAACCCAGTCGGGGTCTGGAGACTTGGAAAATGGCTGGTGTGGAAAAACCTCCCACACATTTGGTGTCAGAAGTATTGTGAGTCAAAAATCTGTTTTTATTGTGAGTAGAAAAATCTGTTTTTCTGTTAATGCCATCCTTAATTTACATGTCACTAGCCGGGGACTCCCTAAGGGCAAGGACTACATCTTATTTGCCTCCTTCTCTCCAGTGCTGACCCAGAATAGATCTGTGGTGTGTTTGTTCAATGAATGAATGAACACACAAATGAATTAATAAAAAAGTGAGAGTCACTGTGCTGGGCATCTCACAGACATATCTTACTTAAGGTCTGATGCACTTACCTGGCAGGGGAGTGCCGTGATCACAAAGGTGGTTTTCCCAGGGCGAGACTTGTCCATTGCACTCCAGGTGTGCTGACCACTGCGATTTTCCCAAATGTGTGATAGTGGGGATTGAAAAAAAAAAGAAAGGTCTGATATATCATCAAGATGAAAAAGGTTAGGCAGACTTCATTTAGGATGACTAGCATGAAATCTGAGTAAAACATTGGGGAAATGGGTATAATGTAGGGAAAAATTAGAATTTCAAGAAGTATACATACACTAATTTTAACCATAAAGGACATATGTATATACCAGAGACCTGATGCATGAAATTCGTGTCAGAGTAGGCCTTCCTTCCCCCAGCTGCTGGCACCGGCTTCCCTCTGAGACCTGGGCTGGCTTCCCTCTGGCCTGGCTTTGTCTGGAAGGATAAATTCGTGCACGGGACGGGGGGGGGGGGGGGGGGGGGGGGGGGGGGGGCAGTGTCCCTCAGCCCAGCCTGCACCTTCTCGCAATCCGGGACCGCTGGCTCCTATCCACTTGCCTGCCTACCTGCCTGATGGCCTCTAACCACTCTGCCTGCCTGCCTGATCGCCCCTAACCACTTCTGCCTTGGCCCTGCCATGGCAGCTTCGTCTAGAAGGACATCTGGCTGTCCACTCTAATTAGCATATTATGCTTTTATTATTATAGATTATTATAGACTAGAGGCCCGGTGCATGAAATTCATGCATGGGGGGCAACGGGGGGGTGGTGTCCCTCAGGCCAGCCTGCACCCTCTCCAATCTGGGACCCCTCGAGGGATGTCCGACTGCCCGTTTAGGCCCAATCCCAGTAGGATCGGGCCTAAACGGGCAGTCAGACATCCCTCTCACAATCCAGGACTGCTGGCTCCCAACTGCTCGCCTGCCTGCCTTCCTGATTGCCCCTAACCGCTTCTGCCTGCCAGCCTGATCACCCCCTAACCACTCCCATGCCAGCCTGATTGATGTCTAACTGCTCCCCTGCCAGCCTGTTTGCCCCTAACTGCCCTCCCCTGCAGGCCTGGTCACCCCTAACTGCCCTCCCCTACAGGCCTGGTCCCCCCCAACTACTCTCCCCTGTAGGCCTGCTCCCCCTCAACTGCTCTCCCCTACAGGCCTGGGTCCCCCCCAACTGCCCTCTCTTGCAGGTCTGGTCCCTCCCAACTGCCCTCCCCTGCTGGCCATCTTGTGGCGGCCATCTTGTGTCCACATGGGGGCAACCATCTTTGACCACATGGGGGCAGCTATCTTGTGTGTTGGAGTGATGGATGGTCAATCTGCATATTATTCTTTCATTAGATAGGCTAGAGGTCTGGTGCATGGGTGGGGGCCAGCTGGTTTGCCCTGAAGGGTGTCCTGGATCAGGGTGGGGGTCTCCTTGGGGCATGGGGTGACCTGGGCGAGGGTCCTGTGGTGGTTTGCAGGCTGGCCACGCCCCCCAGCGACCCAAGCGGAGGCCCTGGTATCTGGGATTTATTTATTTTCTATAATTGAAACTTTGTAGCCTTGAGCGGAGCCAAGCCTCCTGCTTGCTCCGTGGCCACAGTCATCTTGGTTGGGTTAATTTGCATACTCGCTCCTGATTGGCTGGTGGATGTGGATTGTGGGTGTAGTGGAGTTATGGTTAATTTGCATGTTACTCTTTTATTAGATAGGATTAGATAAGATTATTATTTTATGAGAACAAAAACCAAAAGGGAATATACAAAGGTAAAATAATGGGATTCTAGGTGTCTATATTTGTAATTCTATTTTCCAAATAGTCTTTTATTTTTTTTCACTATGGAAGAAGAAGAGGGAAACAGAACTTGGAGGCTGTCTTGGCCTAGTGGTCACTTGCAGGACAGGAAGTCCTGCACCACAGGGCCTCTCCTAAGTCCCCCACCAGCCCCAACAGGGGCGGGGGGAGCCTCCAGGGCTGACCTGGCACTGAGACAGGGAGGCAGATGGAGACAAATCATTTTTCCATGTAACCAAGAGGCTTCCCAGGTTGCCGCAGCAAGACCTAAACCTCTAAGACATTGACTGTTCCGCATGCTGCCAGGTCTGTGAACAGAGGTATTTAAAAAACAAAGAGCTTCAACAGTTACTCTGCTTTGTCTGTTCTGAGGGCATCCAGGGCTTTCCCATCACCTGCAAGGAGCCTGCTCAAGTATTAACAGGTATCAATCTAATAAATTGTGCAGCAAGCACCATTATTTTCTTCTCAGTCTATTTTACCTGCCATGCCTCCCGGGGCAGATTGGAAAATATGTGGTAATTAGAGATTGATAGAATGTGAGAACAGGTTAGATGCAAACCCATGTACTTGGCTTCCTCATTAGCCAGCTAAGCCGTGCTCAGTGGGATTCTTCTTTGCTCTTTAAGAAATCTCCTTGCTATAGAAATTGCCAGAACCTCACATGTACAGAGCCAAGGGGGGGCTCTGAGGCACAACCCATGTCACCCTCCTCACGAGGCTCCCATCCGAATCCTGCGACTTCCACGTGGACACACATGACTTCCCTGGGCTGGCTGCCTGGTCCCCTGCACCATCTAATTTGGAAGTTAGTCAGCATGAAAGGACTTACTAGGAAAGGGTCACTGGACCTTATTTGTTGGCACTCAAAAGAAATAAATGACCTTTTTTTAAGGCCTGTAGCAAGCTGTGGGTTTAATAGTAGTTTTTCTCACAAACACTAATTATAATAGCTCCCAGCGAAGAAACCACAGGGAAATGGGAATGGCGCATCCAGGAACTTCACTGGTCTTCATGTGATTTGCCTAGAATGTTGAGGCATAGGGAGTGAGGGAGGAGGCCTCAGGTCAGGCATTGGGTGAAGGGCAGTGTGGGAAGCAGGTGGTGACCCACAGTGCTTTGGGGCTGCTGCCCAGGTGATCTAAATAGATGATCTAATGCAGTGATTCTCAACCTTTCTAATGCCTTGACCCTTTAATACAGTTCCTCAGGTTGTGGTGACCCCCAACCATAAAATTATTTTCATTGCTACTTCATAACTGTAATTTTGCTACTGTTATGAACTGTAATGTAAATATCTGTGTTTTCCGATGGTCTTAGGCGACCCTGCTAGCGGTTCTCAACGTGTGGGTCGCAACCTACAGGTTGAGAAACGCTGCTGTAGAGCCTAAGACCATCGGAAAACACAGATATTTACATTACGATTCATAACAGTAGCAAAATTACAGTTATGAAGTAGCAACGAAAATAATTTTATGGTTGGGGGTCACCACAACATGAGGAACTGTATTAAAGGGTCGAGGCATTAGGAAGGTTGAGAACCACTGAAATGGGTGATCACTGTGGGTGATCTAAATGGGTCCTAGGTCTAAAAGAAATGGGAGGAGGCCACATCATCCACATTTTGAGGGTGAAACAGGCTAGTGATCCAGGGCAAGCAGAACAGGGAAACTGAGACAGACAGTTAAATGGCCAACCAATTTACAGCTAGCTAGTAAATCGAAAAATCCCATCTTCCCTAACCAAGGACACTCAAGAGTAAATGGTTACACTTCTCCCCAACCAGAGGGTAAATAGCTTACATCACCCTACTCAGGGAGGCAGATAGCAGAAATCCAATTAGTGCCATTTGCCAACCACACCCAAGGACCAATGAAGTTAAGGGAATACATATCATTTTGGCTCATCAGCATAAAACTGATGAATAGTCTATTGCTATCCTCCCCAAGACCTCCCCTGAACTCCCAGCCTTTAAAATCCTCAGAACGAAGGTCCTAGCGCTCACTCTCCCTCCCAGAAACACACCAGGCCTTTCCCTTTCCCCTCTCCTTCCCCCACAGGCTTATATCTCCTAAGGGACCCCATGAGACTGGCAACCAGGAAGCAATGGGTAGCTGCAGCTCCTCCTAGGCTAACCCCTGCCCCGGTCGCTAAGGCCCCCCTTTCTCTGACTTCCTAGGGAACCTAAGCAGCCCTCGCCTCATTTCCTCACTTAGTCCCTTTCCAGTTGCTTCTTCTGCCTTAGGCCCTTCCTTGTGTCACTGTCCCAGCTTTAATAAACGTCCTCTAAAAATCACCTGGGCTCGTATTGTGAAATCTTTCCTGCATGAAGTCAAGAACCCACATACTGCCGTGAAACCAGTTTGGCTCAGTGGATAGAGCGTCGGCCTGCAGACTCAAGGGTCCCAGGTTCGATTCCGGTCAAGGGCATGTACCTTGGTTGCGGGCACATCCCCAGTGGGGGGTGTGCAAGAGGCAGCTGATCGATGTTTCTCTCTCATCGATGTTTCTAACTCTCTATCCCTCTCTCTTCCTCTCTGTAAAAAATCAATAAAATATATTTTAAAAAGAAGAACCCACATACTACCAGCAGGCCCAAGGCAGACCCATTCGGACCAGGTCCCCTTTCCCATAACAAGGGTGCAACTGGTCCTGTCACTCAGCAATTCCAATGAGCATGATGGCACCCAATTCCAGCTGGGGCCCAACTCTCCCAGCCCTGACCTCAGGCTCCCCTGTGGAACCGTGGTAAGCAGCGGGTGGCTGAACGCAAGTCATGGAACCCGGGTTCTCCTACGAGCTGTGCTGCAGGACTCACAGGCTGCTCTTCCACAGGACTTGCCTCTCTGTCCCATCAGAATAGAGAGCAGGGAGAGAGCTGTGCCAATCCACCGCACATGTGAAAAGAAGCCACCAAAACCAGCCTGGTCTTGCCTGTCTGCATTGTTCTTTTTTCAAAAGATATCCCAGGTTGGCTGAGCCAAACAACCACCAGGCGACCTGAAAAAGGCACAGGAAACACAACTTGCCCTTGAAGGTGAGGTCTGCCGATTCAAATGCAAGCCCAGAAATCATCCTCTAACTTATGAAACACAGCCTTCCCCTTACAAAGAAGCAGCACTCAGCCCATGTAACTCAGCAATAAAGTAATTAGGGAGGCATGCTCCCTCTAAAATGAAACCACCAATGCTGTAACATCCAGTTAAATTTAATTACCGCCTAATTTCCTTTACAATAGATGACCTAGTTTTTGGACAATATTCTCAGACAAGAGATTGTGTGTGGGTGTAAAACCCTGCCCTCTCTAGAGAAGCAGAGAGACCATTCACAGGGCTCACCTAATCCATCCAGATATAAATGTATCAAGGAGAATGGATAAGATACAGCCCCACTGAAGAAACACGCTCTGTTCTTACACAGAGGTCAAAGCAGCAAGCAGACCAATGTTTATGCCTCTAACAGAAAGCAATTCCATGGAGACTTGGGAGCTGTTTGTTAGACTTGCTGCCCGCCTTCCAGAGGGCAGCCTGGGACATTTAGATGAAGAGCCAGCCTGTGCATCTGCCCCATCAGCTGTTACTTGGCCCACTCCCCCAGCTCCCAGGCCCCAGGACTAGGATGGGGCATTAGCACAGCACAACCTCACACTTTGGGGGCTACAGAGACTCTTAGAAAGTCCTGAGTCTGGCAGGAAAGGAGGGAGGGGGGTCCATGGATGCTCCGTCTTGCTGTCCCTTCTCACCAAAGTCGTCTCAGGCTGAGCTGAGCGCAATGGATGGTGATGTGTGAATGACAGTGAATGGTGACATGAACAATGAATGAGTGACACCCCAATCTCAGGCAGCCAGAACCAAGGGCAAAGTCAAATGCTTCTTCATTCATTTTTCTCCATAATTAAAAGTGGGACACAAATAATAGAATGGGGGGACATAAATATCTGACCCCAAAGAGCTAAGAGTCTAGGAGGAAAATACGCAGACAATTACAAAGGAATGTAATTAATTCTATGGCAGGAGAGTACAGGTGGAGAGGGAGTAGGGAGAGGAAGTGGAGAAGGGGAATCAGCATGACTTCCCAGAGCTCAGGACCTTGAAGCTGGATCTAAAATACAGGAAGGAAATAAGAGGTGTACAGAGTATGGAGTGGAGTGGAAGAGTCTGGATGCCCAGGCAAAGACGTTAGCAAGTACAAAGGCCTACGGGCAGAGAGAGGAAGCAGCAGCTTGAGGATAGGCATGGGGATCTGTGGGGGGACTGGTTGTGGGACAGATGAGGAGCAATAGACAAGGTTGCTGACAAGCCAAGGCCGGTGGGTGCAAACTGTGGTGGGGGGACCCTATCCTGCAGCTTTGAGGTGACACTGAAAGGTATTAGGCAGGCCAGTGACAAGTCCAGGTGTGTGCTTTTAGAACAATCGCACTGAAATGGTATGATGTTTGGGAATTACAAAATCCAAAAATTTGCTACTCAAGCCAATTATAAAACCAAAAAGAAGGATTGATACAAAAAAAATAGTGAGCTGTTGATAATGGTTGAAGGCAGGTGGCAGGTATATGGTGTTCACTATACCATTCACTCTACTTTCACCTTGGCTTGAGATTTTCCATAGTAGAACTATTTTCATCTTATTGGATGAACTATTATTAAAATATCAGAAGCATTTATGTTAAATTATTTTTAAAATGTTATATATCCTAAGTCAATTAGCCAAAAATAAGTGGGAGTGTGCTTGGATATTTTTTTCTACATTTAAAAAATATCTCATTGGGCCTGACCATCATAGCTCAGTGGTTGAGCTTCGGCCTATGAAACAGGAGGTCATGGTTTGATTCCTGGTCAGGGCACATGCTGGTTATGGGCTGCATCCCCAGTGTGGGGCATGCAGGAGGTAGCCAATCAATGATTCTCTCTCATCATTGATGTTTCTATCTCTCTCTCCCTCTCCCTTCCTCTCTGAAATCAATAAAAGTATATGTTAAATATATATATAACTGGGCTGCAGAATGGAGAGTAAATTGAAAGGAAGGAGTGAGGAGGCCATTAGGAGGCTGAGCAGGGCCCCAGGATGGTGGTGGCCTGTATTGACACAGGAGTGCAGGGGATAAAGGGGTGGATTTAAAGTGATCAGGAGGTAAAAATGGCCAGTGATTGACTGGGCATAAATGAATTATGCATTCAGGCACTCCCTCTGTAAAGATTCAGGGCCACCAGCTCTGTCCACAAGGCAGCCAGGGACTAGGGGAGGATGAAAAGGCAGGTCATGCCTGAGGCCAGGCCTCAGCACAGTAATCTCTGAGAGCAATACGATGAAATAAGCTAAAAGGGCAAAACCAGTTCTGAAAGTAGAAAGTAAAAGCCATAAGTAAATGTTAGTTTAAAGCATGTTGGAATGAATACCAGTAAAATCGAAAAATGCTGCAAAATAAATTTGATGAGTTGAACAGTGCACACTTAAAATGTTAGAACTATAAAAGATAAAATAAACAGATTACATCATAAAAAAATAGGTAATACAATAAAAACTGCAGATGAAAAAGCAGAAGTAAATAATATAAGCTAATGGAACATATTAAAAAGATTAAATAGTAAAATAAAATTATTGAGGCTACATAAGTTTTGTAAAAGCACATCCTAACTAAAGGGTAACAGGAAAAATACACCAGCTATGAAGATACAAGCACATAAGTGAGCTGCCCGGGCCACCTGGTCAACCTCAAACTGTGGCCACTCATACCAAGAACTTGCCAGTCCCGAAATTTACCATGTTTCCTCTAAAGGACTCAATTATCCAACAGGGATGAATTCCACAGCAGAGGTCCCACCCCCACAGTAGTTTCTTATCACTTGCCTCCCATTGGAGATCCCTGGAGCTCTTGTCTTTCATGTGGACATTGTCAGCTTTTCCCAAAAGGCACATAGGTAATAGCAGAGATGCCCTCCCACAGAGTCCACTGCAGTATGCAAGGAAGGAAACAGCAGGGCCGCTGCATGACCTCAAAGAGGGACGGATGCCTTCCACCCCCATGATCAAGGAGGCTTTGAGCCAAGGCTTCGAGGGTGGCGAGGCTGCATGGAGGGAGGGACAATAGCACAGGATTCCTGGTGAGGAGACAGGGTGTGAGCTAACATACAGAGAGACCATTTCATCCCTCCACCACAAAGGCTGTGCTTCCCCCCAAGTCCAGTGTGGAGCACATTCCCTAAACTCAATAGTAGGAACTTTACAGGAGCTGCTGAAAAGCCATAAGGCAGGGCCACTGATCCTGTAGTGAGATCACATTTTTCTCCATGATGCAGAGACCAGCTCCTGGGCATTCAGCATGCTCCCCAGCCCCCAACTCCATGGACAGGCCTGCATTTGCATTTTGCACAGCCATACGTGGGAGAGGCCATCACACTCTATTCTCTGGGAGAACATAGCAATTCCAGCTGCCTCTTCCAGGAGCTACTCCCTGTGAAGCATTACACTCCTTAGCAAGGATTTGCCTAAGCTCTTGTACGAGCCAGTGTTCAGGTATCAGCCATTTGGATTATGTAAATCATTACACATACTTATTACTACCAGGCCAATTGCTGGCCTTTTATTTTTTCAGTTCCAGGGAAAGCAGGGACCTTCTTTGTCTAAACTTCACAGAAGCCTTCAGGGGAGGTTCACCAGATATTCAACCTTGCATTCATCTGGAAGAAAGTGGGATGAAATTCCTCCTGTCTGTTCCCAGAAATGCCAATAGCACAGACACAGAGAGCAGAGTGAATGAGAATAGGACTGCCTTGCTATAACTGGATGTTTGTGTCCCACACCCCAATTCATAGTTGAGATCCTATCCCTCTGTGTTGGTATCCTAAAGCACTTCTGCCACTACAATAGAGGGCCTCAATCCCATAGAACTGCAAGAAAAAGCTTTTTCTAAATGTTCATGAATCGCAAGACTAATCACTTTTTGTCAGAGGTAGGACCAATTCAACTGAGGATTCCTATAGCTAGTGAACCACTGAGATAAACATTTATTTCAAACTAGAGGCCCAGTGCACAAAATCGTACACAGGTGGGGGGGGGGCGGGTCCCCTCAGCCCAGCCTGCACCCTCTCCAATCCAGGACCCCTAGGGGGATGTCCAACTGCCGGTTTAGGCCCGATCCCAGGATCAGGCCTAAACTGGCAATCAGACATCCCTCTCATAATCCAGAACAGCTGGCTCCTAACTGCTTACCTGCCTGCCTGCCTGATTGCCCCTAACTGCCCCCCTGCCAGCCTGGTCGCCCCCAAATCTTCCCCCCCCTGCCAGCCTGGTCACCCCAACTGCTCCCCCCTGCTGTCCTGGTCGCCCCTTACTGCCCCCCCTGCTGGCCTGGTTGTCCCCAACTGCCCTCCTCTGATGGCCTGGTCGCCCCTAACTGTCCCCCCCACCAGCCTGGTCACCCATCACTGTCCCCCCTGCCAGCCTTATCGCCCCCAACTGCCCCTTCTCCATCCTGGTAGCCCCCAACTGCCCCCCCCCCCGCCGGCCTGGTCACCCTCAACTGCCCCCCCACCAGCCTTGTCGCCCCCAACTGCCAACCCTACCAGACTGGTCGCCCCACACAGCCTGCTGTTCAGTCATTTGGTCGTCCCTCACTAACCCCCCTGCTGGCCTGGTCACCCCACGCAGCCTGCTGTTCAGTCATTACTGTTACTATGACGGCGACCCAGACAATTTGCATATTCCTCTATTATTATTATAATTTTCAAATCCTAAAATAATTGCAAACAATCATTTCTTTTCTTTTTATCCCATGGAGAAATCAGCAGAGGGTCAGGAATGTTTTCTAGTTAGATGTTTGAGAGTCAGCTTATCATGATGCAGTGTTTGGGGCCAACTTCACCTGGGATGTCCCAGCATGGTGTATCGGCCCCCCAACCTGAAAGAGCTCCACAGACCTAGATTGCCTGCTGCTGTTTAGATCATCGGTAACCATATTTCCCCCTTGACTATATGTACATCCACTTAATTTATAGAGCTACACTCAAGTGTTTCAATTTCACCAACATTTATACTATTTATTATGTTATGCATCAAACATATGTAGAATATTTTTATGTGCAAGAAGGAACAATGCTGCATCTAGGAATGCTAAAATGAGTAAGATCATAACATTGGAGCCAATGAGGCTAGAAGAACTGTGTATAAAGACAGTTTCCTACATATACTGGACCTTCAGTAAAAAGTACCTAAACACTGTAGTTGCTGCTTTCAAAAAAACTTGCAAATGAGTAGATAAATCTTTAACACTTTAAAAACCGTAAAAATGCACGTATAAAAGTGTTCAAGGACCTTTTATTCAGCTGGGGAGACAGTATCTAATATGGTTAAAAAATGTGTAACCAGCTGAGACCGGTTTGGCTCAGTGGATAGAGCGTCGGCCTGCGGACTCAAGGGTCCCAGGTTCGATTCCGGTCAAGGGCATGTACCTTGGTTGCGGGCACATCCCCAGTAGGGGGTGTGCAAGAGGCAGCTGATCGATGTTTCTCTCTCATCGATGTTTCTAGCTCTCTATCCCTCTCTCTTCCTCTCTGTAAAAAAAAAAAAAAAAAAAAAAAATGTGTAACCAGTGTGTAGTGTGATTAAAGCATTAAACCACACAAGAAATAATACCTGATTGTACACAGTTGCCATGGAACTAAAAGGAACTTTAAGTGCAATATGCACAAAATTCATAGGAGAAAGAGATCACAATTGCTAAAAGTCCTTGTGTCCTTCACTCACTGACACATATTTTAATTCAAAGGGAGGGAAATTACTTAAATTTCTTGAATACTTACTCTTTTCAGGCTTTCTACAGACATGTGGTTTTTTTTACACTTGATCTCATTTCCCCTGCACAACTATATGAATTCAGAGCAATTGCATCATTTTAGTGATAAGGAAATGAAAGCAAGATTTAGTCATTTACCTGCAGAGAGAGAACTATAAGTAAGTAGTGAAGCTGGACTCAAATCCAAGTCTCTCTGTCTCAAACCCTGCTCTTACACCAGACCACATGCCTCCTTGAAAACTTCTGGTGAGCCGTGGAAGAAGGCACTAAGCATGTCGTTATAAGAATAGTCAATATGTTAGCATGTTCGATATTAACACAGATGCTGTCTGATCAGTATCAAATTGAGATGTTTTACTAAACAAGGTGTGTCCTGTTTTATTTCCTACAGTCCCTGCAGGATTTTGTCTCAGTGTAGAAGACTCTGAGACAATTTACAGGACCAGTAGCTGGATGCAAAGGTGTTCGTTCCCATTTCTTGCATTAAGCTCCTTCTATACACTACAAACCTATTTGCATTGTGTTCATGTCAGTGACTGAAAAATGAGCATTTCTATTTGTTTGGATTAATCCTTTAAAGTGGTTGCTCAATGAGTATTTGATGTTGGCTGAGTAGGTCATGATGATGATACCCCAAGTTGCTTTCTTTCAAGTCAAGAACCACTGGCTCTTTCCAATCAAACAGCACACACAAGTGTTCTGTTAAAAGCTAGAGAACACCCTGCAATCATCAAAAAGCCATTTATTTTGAAATGCCAAACATTTTCTTTATAGCACTTTAGTCTCTATTCAGGATGCATTGCCCAGAGTACGAGACTTAGTGGTTCAACTGTTTTCTGTTAGGTTATAACTAGAGGCCCAGTGCATGAATTCGTACACCAGTGGGGTCCCTCGGCCTGGCCTGCGGGATTGAGCCAAAACCGGCTCTCTGACATCCCTCGAGGGGTCCCAGATTGCGGGAGGGCGAAGGCCAGGCCAAGGGACCCCACTGGTACACGATTAGGGCCAGGAGGGACACAGGTGGTTGGCCAGTGAAGGAGGAACTGCGGGAGGGCTCCAGGGCATGTCTGGCCCTTCTTGCTCAGTCCCAATTGGCCGGACCCCAGCAGCAAGCTAACCTACCAGTCAGAGCATCTGTCCCTGGTGGTCAGTGCACATCATAGCGACTGGTCGACCGTCAACTGTCTGCCCCTTGGTGGTCAGTGCAAGTCATAGCGAGCAGTTGAGCATCCTTAGCATATCATTAGCATATTATGCTTTGATTGGTTGAATGGACGACCGGACACTTAGCATAATAGGCTTTTATTATATAGGATGTTTAAGAGTATATTGTCAAGGTGATGACTCAGAGGGACAAGAGTTTTCAAATCAGTCCCCAGGGACTTTGAATTCCATCTTTCTTGTCATCATGAGGTGATTGGTATATCTTAAGATAACTATTCAAAAGCTGAGAAAAGTTTGGCACAAAAAGTGAGCTAGGGCACTCAGTGGCCAATGAGTATATTGGTCCCCTCCATTCACACAGATCATGCATGAGGAGACAAGAAGAAATCCTGAGTCCTAAGGCCGGATGGGGGCAACCTCTCCTGTGGCTCCATATGCAATGTTCATCTAACCAGAACCTTGGCTGTGGTCTAGAAGCACCCAGTAATGAGCTGGTTGGTGTGCGCTCAGGGACAACAAGCAGGACCTTACCTGGAAAGAACTCAACTATGGCCTCTGAGCAGCAAGAAGGGCCCCTGCTATCTCCTGAGGAAGATGAGACTTCAGAGGTAAGGAAACTCCCAAGGAGATATGATGAACAGAGGAAGAACATCAAGATCAGAAGGAGCCGCTCCCAGGACTTGTCTGGATCCATTGAAAGGGTCAAGGAGCTCAGTCCTCTTTCAGGAAGAGCCAGGCACAGTAGAGCAAAATAGTCTTCTTACCCCTGAGAACAATACGAAAATTATTTGTTGCCCATCTCCCTCCCAAACTAAGCCAATTACAAGGTCAAGAAAAAAATTTTCAAAAGCTGTATGTTTGTTTGAGTGCAATTACAAGTATATAATTGATGTAACATATTGAAAATGATTGCCTGTTTCCTTTTTTTTCTTAAGCTTGGCTTTGCCTTGATAGTTTTACATTAACTGTCTTTGAGTCTGTATTTGCCTCTCTGAAAAAAAATCATTATGCTCAGAAAATGTTCTATTCTATTATTTCTTAAGTAACTAATACCATTTTTATAAATGGCCATGATTAAGTCATAGACTAGAGCTTTTGTTCAAGCTCTCTGTCTCTCTTCTCTCCTTCTTGAGCTTATTCTAATCTCTGACTGCAGCTTGTAAACATCTGTCTAGAATTGATGAGATGATGCTGTCTGGGGTTTGGGTCAGCTCAGCAGCAGAGACTGCCAGGCTTAGGAGCAGAGTACCACCGATGTAAGGTAAAAACGAACAAACTAAAGTGTAGAAGAGGGGAAACCTCACAGGTTTGTGTGAAGACTCCCTTCACACAAAGCTGAGACTTTAGGGGAGAAATGTTGAAGGAAATCAATTACTAGAATAATAACTTATACGTGTGATTAAAACACTCGATGTACTGAAAGTAGGGAGCTTTCTGAGATCAATTTGAAATGTCATGTGCCAGAGGCTCCACCTAAGTGTCCTCAAGCCTGCCTGCTCCCTCTCTGCCGCCACAAAAGGGTAGAATTTGACCCCACATATTGCCTCACCCTTGCACCTCTGCAGAAATTCCTGCACCCAGAGATTTCAGTGTTTTCACAAATATAAATTAGCAAGCCTCATCATCACTTCTCTCCACAGAGATTCATTTAAGTAACGCAGAAATTTACCTAAATGGCCTACTCAAGGTCGCCTGAGAAGTCCTTGGTGTAATCTGGCAATGGGTATCGAACATGTAAAAATACCTGGCAGCCTCGTCGCAGGCCCAGATTCATTGCATCCTTCGGCAAGTACCACTGGAGGGAAGAATCATCTTCTTTAATCTGTACAGCAAGGCTCCTATCTGTTGGCCTTTCCTTGGCCTCACCAAGTGCCCACATACCTGGAAATCCAGACCTCAGCCCTACTCCTTCTTATCTTTTTTTAAATGTTTTTTATTGATTTGAGGGAGGGATAGAGAGAAATATCAATGTTAGAGAGAATCATTGATTGGCTGCCTCTTGCATGCCTCCTACTGGGGATTGAGCCTGAAACCTGGGCATGAGCCTTGACTGGAATTGAACTAGCAACCTTCTGGTTCATGGGACAACGCTCAACCGACTTGAGCCACACAGGTCAGGGCACGCCTTCTTATTTTATCGGCCCCCAAAACTGAGTGAGGACTCCAGATAATCTTCCTTTTTAAACGAAAGTGAACAAACCTCAGGATCAGAATCTTTGAATAAGAAATGGCTTTGGGCTAGAATTTAATATTATGTTAATTATATTTACTTTATGCTTTTCTTCATAGCAAATCAGATCGTTTTCCAGGTAGGATTGGGATATAGAATTTCATTTTCAATTAATCTTTTGAAGTAAGAAAGAAAAGACTTAAAACATCCTCTCTAATAAAAAGGTAATATGCAAATTAACATCACTCGGCTACACAAGCCACTCCCACCATCCAAGCCACGCCCACCAGCCAATCAGGGCGAGTATGCAAATTAACCCCAGCCAAGATGGCTACCGTTGGGTTTCCCCGGCAACAGAAGAAGCCAAGCTTTCCACACACTCTGGTGGGCCCAGGCCTCCACTCAAGGATACAAAGTTTCAATTATAGAAATGGCGGCAGCCACGGATTAGCAGGAGGCTTGGCTCCACTCCAGGCTACAAAGTTTCAATTGTAGAAGGTAAATAAATTCCAGATACCAGGGCCTCTGCTTGGGTCACCAGGGGCGTGGCTGGCCTGCAAACCACCACAGGCCCCTCACCCAGGCCTCTCCACACCCCAAGGGAACCCCACCCTGATCCAGGACACCCTTCAGGGCAAACCAGCTGGTCCCCACCCATGCACCAGGCCTCTATCCTAATCTAATAAAAGAGTAATATGCAGATTGACCATCACTCCAACACACAAGATCAAGATAGCTGCCCCTATGAGGTCAAAGATCCTGCCCCCATGTGGACACAAGATGGCCACCACAAGATGGCCAGCAGGGGAGGGCAATTGGGAGGGACCAGGCCTGCAAGGGAGGGCAGTTGGAGGCAATCAACCCTGCAGGGGATGGCAGTTAGGGGTGACCAGGCTGGCAGAGGAGGGAAGTTGGGGGCAAACAGGCTGGCAGGGGAGCAGTTAGACATCAATCAGGCTGGCATGGGAGTAGTTAGAGGGTGATCAGGCTGGTAGACAGAAGCGATTTAGGGGCAATCAGGAAGGCAGGCAGGCGAGCAGTTGGGAGCCAGCAGTCCTGGATTGTGAGAGGGATGTCTGATTGCCCGTTTAGGCCCGATCCCGGGCAGTCGGACATCCCTTGAGGGGTCCCAGATTGGAGAGGGTGCAGGCTGGGCTGAGGGACACCCCCCCCCTCCGTGCACAAATTTCGTGCACCAGGCCTCTAGTATATGATAAAGGTCATACACAGATCTTGACAAAAAAAGCATGAAGTTAATGTACAAATGACTGAAGTTTGGGAAACTGGGCCAGATGATTCCCAGCCTGCTTCTGAGCCTACCCTGAGGGTCCACATTTTTTGAAAATATTTATGTAAAATTAATTTAAATTAAAATAATTTATGAAAATAAATGTCATATGTATGTATTGCTTTTATTTATTTTGAAATCTTTTTCTCATAATAAAGATTACTTATGTTTCTTATTGGAATATGACCATGGAAAAATCATAAAGGCATAAATATATGTAAAACACAGAATAACACAATTCAAGGAAAAACATTTACTCTGTGTGTTGTTGTTTTTCTTATTTAGTATTTTTAGAAATATAATTTTGAATCTCAAAATGTTAATACATATGTGCCTCTGAATTTACATAAGAGAAATAAAAGGGATATGGTTTTTTTATTAAAAACAACAATAGAATGACATTAAGTATCAAACCGTCCCTTGTGTACTTAAAAGTTTAATTTATTCAAAATTTATATACATGTAATATTTAGCCCCATACTTATCTAGTAATTTAAGCCACATCTTTACTAAATGAAATTTCATACTATTTCAATCAGTTATAATGAGATGAGTGAAGCTTCCTTTTGGAAATTATGCATTTAAACCCCTGCTTTTCTTACTTGCCAGGGACATATACTTTCCACACTTTGCCTTTCTACTATGAAAGAGTAAAA
The DNA here is from genome assembly GCF_027574615.1 of Eptesicus fuscus. Lineage (NCBI taxonomy): Eukaryota > Metazoa > Chordata > Mammalia > Chiroptera > Vespertilionidae > Eptesicus > Eptesicus fuscus. Next base: position 18,525,462 of record NC_072483.1, on the reverse strand, counting down.
ACATAGTTGAACCTCAGAGGGAAGGCAGGGGAGGGTGGATGGGTGGGTTGGTGGGTGGGAAGAGATCAACCACAGAACTTGTATGCATAACCCATAGACACTGACAATAGGGTGGTGAAGGCCCAGGGCAAGGGGGTGGGGAAGGGCTAGAAGAGGTCAATGGGGGACAAATGTAATACTTTTAGCAATAAAAATTTTAAGAATAAAATAAAAATATAGCAGATTGAGCTGTGTTCTAAGTTTCAATCATAGGAAACGACTTTGGCTTTATTGCCCTACTGAGCCAATAGGTATAGGGAGACAATTATCTACTTATAAAAATGGTACAGGTGTTGAAAATATTTATTTACATTCTTTTTCCAAAGCAGAATGTCAGCATGGTATAACATTATTACAATAATAATGACAATAAACAGGCAAGTCAGTTAGAAAACAACAACTACAACACGGACGGTCGTTAGTACTATCGGTGTGGTCTCACTGAGGAAACAGGTTCAGAAATGTTAAGCAATGTGTCAGGTTCACACAGTGATGGGACTAGGACTCAAAACTACATGTCTGAGGCCAAATGTTTCAGTGCTTTTCTCCTACAGAATGGAAAAGAGTGATACAGCCTCAAAGAGGTGGCATATATGAAAAAGGAAAACTCCAATAGTGCAGATTCAGGTTCCCTGTTTTAGAATAAATATCTTCAGTTTTGTTACAGTTGACATTCAGTATTATTTTGTACTAGAGGCCCGGTGCACGAAATTCGTGCACAGTTAGGGTTCCTAGGCCTGGCCGGCGATCAGGGCTGATCAGGGTCTTCCAGATGCCAGCCGGGACCTCCCTTTCCTGGCTGCTGGCTGGGGACTTCCTTTGTTCTGTGCCACCCCCTGGTGTTCAGCACTTGTCATAGCGAACGATAGAACTCCCCATTTCCTGGTCAAACTCCCATAGGGACACTTTGCATATTAGCCTTTTATATATATAGATTAGTTTCAGGTACACAGCAATGGGCAGACAATCATGCACTTCACAAAGTGCTCCTGATATTTCCTGCACCACCTGGCACCTACTGGTAGCCACAGCCATGCGTCCTGCTCCCAGCTACCTCCATCCATCAGCCTGCGGGTTCTGGGTGGGCTGAAGCCAAAGCAGGCCCCTGGGCAGTGCCAGGAAGATGGAGAAGCTGATCGCTCACCCTGGAGGTGGGGGTTGGGGGGGGTGGCCGGGATGAGCAGGCAGAATGATGCTGGCCTTCCCTCTCTCCCGGTGCTTCTTGGCAGGCATTTCACTGCGTTGCTGAGGTTTCTTACACGGACTCCAGCGCTCTCCCGGAGCTGTTTCTGCTCATGGACAGCTGCCTAATTGTTGATCTTTGTGAAGGAACAGAGGCCAGGGTCCCCTCTCCCCACCTTGGTGACATCACCTCCCTAACAGGCTTGTTGAAGGAAGGGACCATCTATTCCCCAGCCCCTGTTCCCTAACAGATGTTCAGTAAGTTAAATCCAGAAATGAGGGAAGTGATCATTGTAACAGAAGTTCCTCCATACATTTTTAAAGCAAAAAAAAAAAAAAAAAAGAAAGAAAGAAAGAAAGAAAGAAAGAAAGAAAGGAAGGAAGGAAGGAAGGAAGGAAGGAAGGAAGGAAGGAAGGAAGGAAGGAAGGAAGAAAGAAAGAAAGAAAGAATAAAAAGAAAGAAAAGAACTCTCATAGAAAAACTTCTCTTTCCATTCTTGCCTCTAGTCAACCCAAGTGCCTCTGCTCATCATCGAAATCCTTCATTTGTTAACTGATCGCTCTGGCAGCAACCTGACCCAGCCTTCGCACCCTCCTCACTGCTTCCACACCCCTCCCTGAGACTCTGGTCTGCAAAGCGCTTTACTAACAAATTAGTCCCCTGGTGCCTGAGAGTGAAGCACCCCCTACCTCCCATTGTCGAGCTGGCAAATGGATGGTGCTCCCAGATAGACGAATTAAGCCCACACCCCACTGCTTGGACCAGGCCCCAGAGGACCTTCAGCCCTTCCCCTGGGCGCTTGGCAACCATTTTCTGCACCTTTAGCTGACTGCAAAGGCCAGACTGACTCTTCCAGAGCAGAGGTCCAGATGTGGCGGGCTTACGCTCAGCATGCGGGATCCAGAGACTCATTATGACCCAGAAGGTCGTTCGTTCAGTAAAACCGCAAAAGCATAAATGAAAAGAGAAACCAATGAGCCACAGGGCAACAAAGTATATAAAGCAGCAGGAACCACGCACACTCCGGTCCCATTAGGAACACAGGAGGTGATTAACGGGAAACACAGGCCGCTTTAGTGCTCCCACGTTGTAACAGCTGCAGTCCCCCCGGAATCCTCGTTCAAGGAAATAAATTCACTTACCGCCCGCAAGCGAGGCTAGAAGTGTGTATGTAAAAGGTCCGTGCTGCTCTCCAAGTTGTTTAGACGATCCTATTAATTAAGCCCAGGTCAGCAGTTCAGGTCTCACGTGGTAGTTTCACCAGGATGGCTCCATGCACAATCCCCCATCTCCCCGCACCCGCGGTCAGCCGTCCCTCCAACCAGCACCGGCTGTGGGTGTCGTGGGTTTGGAAAAGCAACACAAAACCTTTGTGTTTTAAAACATGGTGCGGTGCCAACAGCAACATCACTTTTTTATATCATATTATACACTCAATTGTTCTCTCCCCAAATGTATACAGTCTGTGAAGCTCTAATTCCCAGTCCCTCGGGATGTAACTTCATTTGGAGACAGGGTCTAACGAGCTAAGTTTAAAATGGGGTCACTATTCCAATACAATCGGTGGGTCCTCTTACAACATGATTGGTGTCCCTTGAAGAGGAAATTTGGACACAGGCAGAGGGAAGACCAGTGAGGACACAGAGAAAAGATGGCCATTTACAAGCCAAGGAAAAAGGCCATAATGTCAGACTTCTCGCACCCAGGACTGTGCAACAATACACTTGTGTTTTAGGCCACCCAGTCTGTGTAAGATTGCTGTTGCAGCCCTAGCAAACTAGTCCCTGGGACTAACTTTGCAACTCCAACAGAGCGAGAGCTCGGGACAGTGGGAGTTTTTGTAGGTTTGGATCACTGCTGTATTCCCAGTGTCTAAAATAATGCCTGATACAACATCGCCACTCAATAAACATTTACTGAAAAGAGATTAAAGACTTACATGAGATCAGTCTAAAAGGCCATTGCTGAACTCTTTTCCCCTTCCCCTCTAAGTCCGTTCACGTCAAATCCTGGTTATACAGGGGCAGACAAGAGTCAAGTTACGGTTATTCCTTTGGAAGATAATGTAATAATTAATAAGTAGCCCTAGCCTGTTTGTTCAGTGGGTAGAGCTTCGGCCCAAGGGCTGAAGGGTCCAGGGTTTGAGTCCGGTCAAGGGTACCTACCTCAGTTGCAGATTCAATCCCTAGCCCTGGTCGGGGTGCGTGTGGGAGGCAACCAATCGATATGTTTCTCTCTCATCACTGTTTCTCTCTCTGTCTCTCCCCCTCCCTTCCACTCTCTCTGAAAATCAATGGAAAAATATCCTTAGGTGAGGATTAACAAAACAATAACAATTAATACATAATAATACAAAAATAAACTCTGTGTTTCGAATACTTACAACAGTAAACCTACTTTTGTCCCCCTCCCCCGCTGTATCTTTTTTAAATGATTCAGAGAATTTAAACCACCGCCACCTGCAATGCGCCATGTCCACTCGGGGCCAGCAGACAGATGAGCAGGCCAATCAGATGCACGTGCATTCATGAACCTGCTTTTCCTGGACGCACTCCAGCTGGTGGCGGGTTCTGACCTGTCGGACACAGAAGAGCCAAGCTCTTAGTACAATTTGGCTGCAGCAAATCCATAGGATAAAGAGTCACTTCCAACCTCGAAGACGAGGGACTGCCCGGGAGCTGCTGGGTCCTGTCTGAAACTCACCCAAACGCCAGCCTGTCCATCAGCCAAGGGACCTTCCATCAAGTGGCTTCCTCCGTCACTCCCTCACACCTGGAGAACCCTCCCGTTTAATTCAGCGAGTATTTATTGAGCACCTACTCAGTGTTTAGCAGCGTGTGAAGCACAAGGAAGTGGAAAAAGGGATGTAGAAAGCAACGGCCCACCCCTCAAGCTCAGTGATATGGCGGGAAGCCAAGGCTGAGATGCAAAAAGAAATCAAGGAAGCATGTGGCCTGGAGAGAGCAGGGAACCTGGCTGGGACTCAGGAGACCCGCGGAGTGTGGGTGAGTTCACTCCTCTCTGCAGCCCTAGGCCTCCCATCTGCACAATCGGGAGGGTAAGCAAGGCCTTCTGGAAGGTCTCTACCAGTCTGTCAGGGGTAATGAGACGGGCTGCCTTGTTTAGTTGCGAGGACGAGAGGCCCAGCAAGTTACCTCCAGGGAGGGGTGGGTGAAAAAAGTTATTGTCAGATGCACAGGGGCTGGACATGAACCTGGAAACCGGGGCACTAGCAGCTCTGGGGTCAGGCCTCCTCCCCCTCCCCTCCATGGCATTTCTGACTGGCTCTGTGATCCACACAGTTCTCTTCTCTCTGCCAACATACGCACAGTTTCTTCTCCCTCATAATCTCATTTGGCATGTGGCTTTGGCCGTGACTCTGTCCCGACTCTCTGCCTCAGCAGATCAGTGGTAAATCCTACCCCCAGGTTTAGTAGTTAGTATTCCTGAGAAAGAACATCTGAGTTCTCGTGTTCATCTTTTTATACCAGTTCTTAATCATAACCCATCATGGCCTGGTGATGCCTGTGTCCGGCCCCAGCCTCAGCCTACCAAGCAGATGGAGCTGAGGCACAGGGCACCCCTGGCACTAAGCCCAGCAGCTGCGGCTGCAGAGGTGATGGCTGGGCAGCTTCCCTTAGAAGGGGGCATAGGTGGGTAAGATTTTGGTGGTCCAAGGTCATAACATATGGTACAATAAACACGTGCCTGACAAAGGTACGTTATCCAGATGCAGGTTGGCTTGCCCCATAAATGATGGTATTTTATCATCTATACCCTCCCTCCTTGCATCCGTAATTAGACTGAACCAGAATGTGTCTAGGCCAGACTTAAACCTTCTGAAGATGGGGAAAGAAGTAGCTCCAGAGCCATAAATAATTATAGGGCTATCCCACTGCTGGGTCATGATTCTATATACAGTGACGACTGGGATCAGGCAAAGACCCCTGGATTACAAAGGAGAGTCGTGGACCATTTGTGTGACCTTGAGAAAAAATTACTTAGCCTTCTAGACCTCAATTTCTCACTTGTAAAATGAGAATACCTTCCCCAGTGGCTATCATCAACAAATCAACAAACGACAAGTGTTGGCGAGGATGCGGAGAAAAAGGAACTCTCGTGCACTGCTGGTGGGAATGCAGACTGGTGCAGCCACTGTGGAGAACAGTATGGAGTTTCCTCAAAAAACTGAAAATGGAACTCCCATTTGACCCAGTAATCCCACTCCTGGAAATATATCCAAAGAAACTAGAAACACCAATCAGAAAGGATATATGCACCCCTATGTTCATAGCAGCACAATTTACAATAGCTAAGATTTGGAAACAGCCTAGGTGCCCATCAGCAGATGACTGGATCAGAAAACTGTGGTACATCTACACAATGGAATACTATGCTGCCATAAAAAGAAGGAATTCTCATCATTTGCAGCAACCTGGATGGAATTGGGGAACATTATGCTAAGTGAAATAAGCCAGTCAATGAAAGAAAAATACCACATGATCTCACTCATTTATGGATAGTAAAGAACATTATGAACTGATGAACAAAAAGATAGATACAGAGACAGTAAAGCATCAAACAGACTTTCAAATTACAGGGGGAAAGTTAGGGAGAGGTAGGGGAGATAAGAAATCAAACGAAGGACTTGTACGCATGCATATAAGCATAACCAATGGACGCAAAACTCTGGGCGGTGAGGGCATGTATGGGTGTGGGGTGGGGGGGGCAATGGTAAGATATGTACACATATAATACCTCAATTAAAAAAAATGTAAAAAAAAAAAAAAAGAGAGAATACCTTCCCCCATGTCCTTTATAGAATTACCAGAGGCCCAGTGCACGAAATTCATGCATGGGGGGAGGGGGTTGTCCCTCAGCCCACCCTGCACCCTCTCCAATCTGGGATCCCTCTCACAACCCAGGACTGCTGGCTCCCAACCGCTCACCTGCCTACCTGCCTAATTGCCCCTAACCGCTTCTGCCTGCCAGCCTGATCACCCCCTAACCACTCCCCTGCCAGCCTGATTGACACCTAACTGCTCCCCTGCCAGTTTGATTGCCCCTAACTGCCCTCCCCTGCTGGTCTGGTCACCCCTAACTGCCCTTCCCTGCAGGCCTGGTTGCCCCCAACTACACTCCCATGCAGACCTGGTCGCCCCTAACTGTCCTCCTCTGCCAGCCTGATCACCCCTAACTTCCCTCCCCTGCAGGCCTGATCACCCCCAACTGCCCTCCCTTGCAGGCTTGGTCCCTCCCAAATGCCTTCCCCTGCTGGCCTGATCGCCCACAACTGCCCTCCCCTGCCAGCCATCTTGTGGTGGCCATCTTGTGTCCACATGGGGGCAGCCATCTTTGACCACATGGGGGTGGCCATCTTGTGTGTTGGAGTAACGATCAACTTGCATATTACCTCTTTATTATATAGGATTATATAGGATAATGAGAAACAAAGAAGAAAACATATTAAAATTGCTCTTACAAGCAGAAAGGTACACCTGAAGAAATTATCAATAACTTAATTAAGTCAGAAAAGACAGTCTATAGTTAGGCATAGAAAAAAACAAAAAACTAGAAGGAAATACACTAAAATGGTCAAGTTCCTCTAGTAGATAATGGCAATTATCTCTAGATGGCAAAATATGTGATTTTCATTTCTTCATTCTTTTAGCCTATTGTTTTCAAATTTTCCATAATATAAGTGTGATAGCAGAAAACCACTTAAAAAACCTGTGTGTCAGTGAGATCTCCGTTTCTTCCTTGGCTGTGTTACCTGCGGACATTCCATTGTTGTCTCTAAGTGCCTCGCTTAGGGGCTGGGCAGAGGAAATAAAAGGTCGTCAGCTTCAAACCAGTCATGTCTGCTGCGTGTTAGGGCTCGTTTGAAAGGGTCCGATAGGAGGAGAAGGCGGAAGCCCTGCAGCTGAAAGGATGCTGAGACAGATGCTTGCATTTCGTTATCCGCTGTCCTTGCTCCCTGCGACTAAGATTTAACTCGGCCCTGCTCTTCCATCTCAACTGGGAAATCCATGTGATGTTCTAGTGAAAACTACTAAAAAGAATAAAAAAGCCCTCAGATCCTGCAGTAACGAGGTGTGACGTGGAAGGTTAGTGCCTATGTCATTTACAAAGGGGTGCTGCACACCTGGACCCAGTATATCATCGGGGGTCATCTGGCTGCACTGCTAACAAAACAAACACTTTCATCCCTGAGTTAAATATTTCCGAGTCCCCGCCATGTGCCAGGTGCTATGCTTCCAGCATGTAATGGTGACAGCCACAAACCCAGTCCCCGCACCTAACACAGTGCCTGGACACACAGGGGCTCCCGACCAAGGGTCATTGACTGAATATATGAGCATCTGCTGCCTCAGGGGCTGTGCTCTCACCCGGAAACATGGGCAGGGCTGTCCCTGAAGAGATTCAGGACCCAGGGTCACACGGGGGTCAGGGGGTGGGGAGCCAGGGGTGAGCCAACTGTGTGCTCCTTCCACCAACTTCACTAGCTCAGAAACAGGCGGGTGCATTGTTTATCCCTCTGGAATCAAATTAAAATCCAAGATAAGGGAGCGAAGGAAATGTCTCAAAAGCTGAGCTGAGCATCCAAGATGGATAGTCTATATTAGATGACACTCAGGAATCACTGTTAATTTTTTTGGTATGATAATGTTATTGTGCTTGTGTTTTTTAAGTTCCTGATGTGATGTACACTGAAGTATTTAATTACTTAAGTAACATAAGTCTGGTTTTCACTTTCAAATGAGCGGGGGAGAGGGGACAATGGAAGATGAGGGACTAGGACACAGGAGCTACAGGATATGCAAGCGTGGCTGTCTTTGATCGTTGCGGAAGGCAGACGACAGGTGGTTCCCAGATGTCTGTCCAGGGGAACCAGTCAGGGCACCTAAAATAGACTGTGCCGTGCCTGGCCCGGCCAGTGTGGCTCAGTGGTTAAGCATCGACCGATGAACCAGGAGGTCACAGTTCAATTCCTGGTCAGGACACATGCCAGGGTTGCAGGCTCAATGCCCAGTGTGGGGTGTGCAGGAGGCAGCTGAACAATGATTCTCTCTCATCAGTGCTGTTTCTCTCTCCCCCTCCCTCTCCCTTCCTCTCTGAAATCAATAAAAATATATTTTTTAAAAATACCGTGCCTGTTTCCCAACCCGAGACTATGAGAAGATCTGGGAGGGCTTCAGCACTGGGAATTTTAAAAGTCCCCCAAGTGATTCTAATGTGTAGGAACCACCGAGTTTCACTATTATCTATACTTCTGAGTATGTTTGATAATTTGCAGAACAAAAAATGGCTGTTTTAATACAATGGTGACAGAAGGCAGTTAAGCACCTGAGGAGGGGCAGGGGATGGAGGGCTCCCTGGCCCCCCTCACTCCCTAGCCCCAGGCCCCTCTGCCGGTAGCTGTCTCCCTGCCTCTTGGCTCCAGAAGCAGGATGGGAGCGAGGCGGTGGGACCACGTCACCCACTGCCCCACAGACGGCCCTCCCTCGAGGCCCTAAGGACCCTGAGCGCAGCCCTTCTGAGTTTGGAAGTCCGGATCCCACAATGCAGCCTCCTCTCCCTCCCTCCTCTACTTTGCCACCCCCACGCCATTCCTCCTCGCTCCTTCTTTTGTGACATGAATTATCCACTTTTGCCTCCTGCCTGGACAGGGAGGCTAGAGCTCCATGACTGAGATTAATCATGCTCCGATGGACGGAGGTGTTTACCTGCTCATTTCCAGCAGGACCTGCAAAGCTCTCTCGCCCGGCTCCCCCACAGCCAGGCCCATCTTGTAGGATAATGCTTTATTTCAGCCAGAATGGCTCAATAGCAGGTTTCATGTTCTCAGCTGTGCTCACTATGGGGATGTGATTTTCCTTCATGAAAATGCTATTACTATAGAACCCCAGGTTCCCCGTCCTCCCAACAATAGCTCTCCGTTATTTGTGGGGATGTGGTTCTTTGGAGTGGCATTTGCATGTGGTTCTCTAAAATGAGCCAAACATGGCTAACAATCAAAGGCCTGCATACAAACTGGGACTTCAGCCAGCCTGCCAGGCATTCACCCGGTGCTGTCGAGGACCAGAACTTCACTCTGAATGTGGGAGGACCCCCATATGAAACAAAACCCAGCGGACTGAGTCCTGGCTTTACATCGGTGTCTCCATTAAAGAGTGTTCTTATCCCTTCATTCTTCTTTAGTTAATCCCTTCTCAGATGCCGGCCTCTGTCCGCTGTGTGTGTGTGTGTTTGTGAGGAGGGGTGAGGTGGGAGGGAGGGAGCAGGGGAGAGGGCTGGGGAGGCCATCTTAGCCCTCAAAAAGGAAAGGAAATAGCTGGTAGTAAGTGCCCCTGTCTGCCGCTGTTCTAGGTACTCTATAGCAGAGATTGCACACTCCAGAAAGGGGGGCCAGGGAACCAATTTGAGTTGGGCATGCAATAGGGTGTGGTGTGGACTGTGGCGCACACTCTGTCTATAAAAGGCAGTCACTACTTAGTTTCAGGCCCTTGTTTCAAGTAGAAATAATGGCTTGTTGTAGCCAAATCTATATTCTTCCAGGAGCTGGAAACCTGGAATTCCAAGGGACATCTCTCAATTTTTAAAGGATGGTAAAAAAAAAAACAACCCACAATTTTTAAAGGGGAAAAAATAGTGGCAAACACTGCACACCCCAAACCACAGGTATCTTTGGTTTGGACCTCCCCATCCCCAGATTCATATCCATTACCTCTGCTTGATATATCAGCCTCTCTCTCCCCCTTCCACGAACATTCCTGTGCAAGTCCCCTGGAAACTTCTGTTAGCGTGTTTCTCCTACTGCACTGAAAGTATTCATGGACATATCAGTCTCCTCACCCTCAGAACCCAGCTTGTGACTGGCTTCTTGAATATATGTTTGCTGAATGAGTGAATGACTGATCCATATTTCATTTACTCCTCAGGACAGCTATGAAGCTGGTGTTCTTATACCCATTACACAGATGAGGAAACTGAGCCTTAAACAGGATGTCAGACTTGCCCAAACACCCAGTTCCCACCCATGTCTAACTCCAAGCCTGTGTCTTTGGGCTGCACCACCCTACCTCCTTGCATGTCATTTTTCTCCTCAATGCAAATATTTTGTACCTACTGAAAGCCATAGTCTTGGCTTGAGATATACACAGACAGCACATTAAAATCATGTCAAAAGTCCTCCACTTTCCATGTAATACTGGTTTGGTGGTGATTAACTGCTTCAACTTTTCTCATCTGTGAAGCTCTTTATTTGTCCTTGGATTATAAATGATAAATTTGCTAGGTTGGTCCTTGCTTTTCATCACTTTGAATATTCCATGCCACTCCCTTCTGGTCTGCAAAGTTTCTATTGAGAAATCAGCTGACAGTCTTTTGGGAGCTAACCTCTAGGTAACTAACTGCTTTTTTCTTGTTGCTTTTAAGATTCTCTCTTTGTCTTTAACCCTTTGCATTTTAATAATGATGTGTGTTTGTGTGGTCCTCTTTAGATTCATCTCGTTTGGGACTCCCTGTGCTTCCTGGGCTTATATGTCTGTTTCCTTCATTACGTTGGGAAAGTTTGTAGTCATTATATTTTCAAATAGGCTTTCAATTTCTTGCTCTCTGTCTTCTCCTTCCAGCACCCCTATGATGCAAATATTGGTATGCTTGAAGTTGTCCCAGAGGCTCCTTACACTATCTTCATTATTTTTTTTTCCTTTTTGCTGTTCTGATTGGGTGTTTTTTGCTTCCTTATATTTTAAATCGCTGATTTGATTCTCGACTTCATCAACTCTACTGTTGATTATTCTTCATTTTGGTTAGTGCATCCTTCATTCTTTGTTGTGGTTCCCATATCCTTTTTTTATGCTGTTGAAGGTCTCAAAAAGTTCATTGAGCATCCTTATAACCAGTGTTTTGAACTCTGCATCTGGTAGATTGCTTATCTCCATTTTATTTATCTCTTTTTCCAGAGTTTTGTTCTGTTTTTTCATTTAGGGCATGTTTCTTTGCCTCCTCATTTTGGCAGGCTCCCTGTGTTTATTTCTATGAGTTAGGTAGAGCTGCTATGTCTCCTGGGCTTGGTAGAGTGACTTTATGTAGTAAGCATTCCATAGGGTCCAGTGGCAAAGCTCCCCAATCACCCAAGCTGGGCACTCCAGGTGCACCTGCCCACTGTGTGGTCTGTATACACCCTCCTGTTACATGAAATGTTAAAGGGTCTTCTTTAAGAAAAAGAAGAAAAAATGTTTAAAAATATGAACAATAAAATGGCAATAAATACATATCTACCAACAATTGAATCTGAAAAAACAAAATAAGTGAACAAGCAGAACAGAAACAGACTCATAGATACAGAGAACATTTTGATGGTTGCCAGATGGGAGGGGTTGTGGGAGAGTGAGTGAACAAGAAGGGATTAAAAAGTACAAATTGGTAGTTACAGAATAGTCACGGGGATGTAAAGTACAGCAGAGGGAATATAGTCAATAATCCTATATAATAAAGGGGGAATATGCTAATTGACCATCACTCCATCACAAAGATGGCTGCACCCACAGCTGAGGCCAGGTTCCCATAAGGAGCCTTAACAAGCAATCAGCATGGACCTGAGGCTACGCCCTCCCCCGCCCTCATAGGGCTTGACAGGGGACCTCAGGCCCTGCCCCCCACCCTGGCATCAGGCTGGGGGACCTCAGGCCAGACCCCCTGCCCCAGTGCCAGGCCAGGGGACCTGAGGCCACACCCCCCACCCAGCGGGGCTTGACGAGGGACCTCAAGGTGCACTTCCTGTCCTGGTGCTGGGCTAGAGGACCTCAGGCTGCGCCCCCTGCCCCAGCGCCAGGCCGGGGGACCTCAGGCTGCTCCCCCTGCCCCAGCACCAGGCCAGGGGACCTCAGGCTGCGCCCCCACCAGGTGGGGCTTGACAGGGGACTTCAGGCCATGTCCCCCACCCCGGCACCAGGTTGGGGGACCTCAGACTACACTCCCCACCCAGCGGGGCTTGACAGGGGACCTCAGGCTGCGCCCCCCACCCCAGCACCGGGCCAGGGGACCTGAGGCTGTGCCCTCCTGCCTGGCTGGGCTTGACAGGGGACCTCAGGCCGTGTCCCCCACCCAGCGGGGCTTGATGGGGGACTTCAAGGTGTACCCCCAGTGCTGGGTTGGGGGAACTCGTGCTGTGCCCCCACCCAGCGGGGCTTGATGGGGGACCTGAGGCTGTGCCCCCCTCCCAGTGCTGGGCCGGGGGACCTGAGGTTGTGCCCCCCCACCTGGCAGGGCTTGACAGGGGACCTCAGGCCATGTCCCCCACCTGGCAGGGCTTGATGGAAGACCTCAAGGAATGCCCCCTGCCCCGGTCTGGGCTGGGGGATCTCAGGCCACGCCCCCCATCCTGGCACCAGGCCAGGGGACCTGAGGCTATGCCCCCTGCCTGGCAGGGCTTGACAAGGGTGGGACTGGCTGGGTCTGGATCTAGCCCAATGGGGGAGGGGCGGCCGGGTCTGGGTCTCACACGATTTTGAGGTGCATGTGGGTGGACAGGGACTTGACTCTGGGTCCCGTGGTGTGACCCAGACTCTGACAGGAGGAAGGTTTTCATATACATTTTACTAATTTTCTTTTATCTCTGACACTTCTATTATAGAGAAAGGGCAAATAGCAATATTAAATTATTTCCTCTAATTAATCCCCTTTTAATGTGCATGAATTTCATGCACCAGGTCACTAGTATTCTAATAACTATGTATGGTGTCAGGCGGGTATGAAACTTATCAGGATGATCATTCAGTGAGTTATATAAAGTCTAATCACTGGCATGTACACCTGAAACTAATATGATAATGTATGTCAGCTATAACTGAAAAAAAAATTTAAATGTTTTTAAAAACTTTGAAAAGTCCTCCACTTTTCATCTCAATGTGTCTCCAAACCACTCACTGAGTTATTTACTGTGTGGACTGTGTGATCCTTTGCTAGGTCACGGCCTGAAGAGGGTCAGCAAATCAATATTTTAAAGATGCCCATTAAACCTCCAACAGCTGGTGTGTGTTAACTGAAGTCAGCCACCCTCCCCCCATCACTTAGGAGTTTCCAACAGCACAGACCATCTATTCTTCCTGGCCTTTTTAATTATTCGGGGGGGGGAGGGGGGGATCACCAACACATTAGCTTTCCCTCTGAATAAAACAGAACATTTTGTGGACGTTTTTCCTCAACTCGCGCGCACACACTCCAAGTCCCACCTTCCGTGGACAGATGCTCTTGAGCCCCAGGGGAAGGTGGCTGTGTCCACTCCACCATCAGTGTCAGATATGGGGAAGTTATTCGCCTGGCCCTGAGAAAAATGCACGCCCACTCTCGGGAAACTTTCAATGTTGCCTGGGCATCCACAGGAACCCCAAAGCCTCCTCTAGGAATCTCCAAATCATGCAAGGGCACAGGCACCCCCAAACCATGCAAGGGCACTGGATCCCTCACACCTGATTAGGGACCTGGCTGGGAACTCAGCTCTCAGCTGCTGACTGCTTGCACCATTGGCTGCCCAAATCCAAGTACCTGGCCTGCCACCTTGTGGACACTATGAGAAAAACACCCCTGGTAAACTGGTTCCAAATTTGGCCCTCTGCCCACAGACCCACTCTGAGAGATGGCTTCGAGAGATGTGAATACAAATGAGAAGCCAATTAATTCCACAAAATTAAAGAAAAATGCATGAGGAGGATTTGGGGATCATTTTTCCTCCATATAATTAAGGCTTTATATCTGGGATAATGCAAGTTTCAAATGCCCTAAATTCAAACCACAGATGCATCTTTAAAGATGATGTGGCCCAGTGATTCTAATTCTGTTGAGTGTCAGAATCTCTCCTAGGAATATTTTTCAAATGTAAATGCCCCACCCACTCTAATCTATTTACTCAGGATTTATATCCAGAGTCTTCATTCATTTTTTATTGTGGTGAAAGAAAAACCCATAAAATTTACCACCTGAACCATTTTTAAGTATACAGTTCAGTAGTGTTAAGTATATTCCCTCTGCTACGAAACAGATCTGCAGAACTGTTCATCTTGTAAAACTGAAACTGTACTTTTTAAACAAGTCCCCATTCCTCTCCCTCCCCCAACCCCTGGAACCACTATCGTACTTTCTGTCTCCAGGAATGTGACTACGTTAGCTACCTTGTGCAAGTGGAAGGAATCATGCAGTACTTGTCTTTTGCAACTGGCTTATTTCACTTAGCATAATGTCCTCAAGGTTCACCGTGTTGTAGCATATGACAGGGTCTCCTTCCTTTTTAAGACTGAATCATATTCCATTGTATGTGTATTCCACATTTTGTTTATCCATTCATCTATCAATGGACATTAAATAGCTTCTACCTTTTTGGCTATTGAAAATAATGCTGCTTGGAAATGCAAAATGTCTCTTTAGAGATCCTGCTTTCGATTATTTTGGATATAGACCCAGCAGTGTATATATCCAGACCATACAATAGTTTGGCACCTTTAGTTTTCCCAGGCCCCCTGTGTGACTTGGATATTCAACAGAACCACTAATGTGATCCCACCCCTTCACCACACAGGGGAAACCGGGGTCGGGGGGCAGCAGGGGAAGGCATGTGAGAATGCCACTGGTGAGGCTTTGCTCCATCCTCCCCTATCTAAGGAATAAACTTTGAGTTCTGTGTCGTTCCAGTTACTCAGTCTGCATGTAGCCTGAGAGAAATAGACAATAAACAAAGTAATTTCAAACAGTGATTAGTGTTACAAAGAAAACAAACCAGGTTTCAAACCAGAGTGACTCAGAGTGGGGGCTGTCGACACTAACACTTATGTGGCCCTGACTCCAGACACTGTCCCAAGGGCTTCACTATATTAACTTGCATAAATCATAGAAATAAAGATATCATGAGCCTCATTTACAGCTCAGAAAAATGACACAATTAAGCGCTTGCTGAATATTACACAGCCAGCACACAATAGAGCCAAGAATGAAAGCCAGGCAGTGGGGCTCTGAAGTCCCTACTCAAGGCAGGCAACATCTGAGCTGATATCTGAATGCCAAGGAGGAGTCAGCCAAGCATAATTCTGGGAGAGAGCATTCCTAGGCAGCAAATGCAAAGGGGCAAAAACCGGCTTCCAGGACTAAAAGAAGACCAAAGTGGCTGAAGCAGCAGGTAGAATCAGAGGGGAGGAGGGAGAGAGCACATAAGAAGGCAGGATCAGATCATAAAAGATCTTAATAGCCATGAAGAGGAGGTTGGATTTTATTCTACTGACTCTGGAAATTCACTGGAAAGTTTTAAGTAGGATAGAGACTTCTGCTTTTGCCTTCCTCCTGATATCCTTCCTCAGTAATATATATTTAATATGGTTTATAATAAGAAACCAAAGTGTGGTGGGTACCTTGAGGGTCCAAGTATCCAAGTTTCTGTGTCCTTGAACATGTTTCACTAATACTCCATCCATGGTTAGAATCTCTGAGGTTAGAGCATCACATTCATTTCTCTACACACAAGCATCCTCACGCTGAGACCAGCTCTCTCAGCAGCCATTACTTAGCCGATGGCCTGTGTCCACCTTCACTGCGGACTCTGTAATTTGCTTTTACCTCACCACGCTTCCATCACACCTCCCGGCCTTGGAACCAGCACTTGATTTGCAGGAGATCTTATTTCCCACCACAGGGGACAACATTTTCTGCCCCCACTTCCGGAGGTCGGTGAAGACCTGTAATTGCTGCAGATGGGTTAACGAGTATGAATTAGAAACTGCAGCCCAGTTAAGGAAAGAAGAGGCAACCAAGGAAAGAGATGTTAGTATTTGCACCATGCACTATCGCTTACATCTATGCAAAATGGAGATTAAAAGAGCTCTTTACATGAAGCATCTGCCCATCGCCATTATCATAAGCCTTTGTTCCCAAGGAGGCGGGCCTGTCTGGAGCGGTTCCTCCCTGAAGCCTGACCAATCTTGGCCTTTTATCTTGAGCAGTTCACCTCCTCACACCAGAAAGCTCTAAATCCTTTGCTGCACTGAATAATTTTTTAATGGGTGAGCACTCAATGCAGTGCAACTTCCCAACAGCACTGTTTTCCTTGTCGACCTGCCTCTGCCCTCCCCGGCTGGGTGCAGTCCTTGTGGGACAGTGAATCGAGGTGCCTGCTCTTCCACAGTAGGATCTGCGGGGCTCTCAGGTGGCTCCTTCTGCTCTGTTCTTCCTCTTACCAACTTGGTACAGGGTGGTCATGTGACCTTACCATAGAGTGGTCGTGTGACCTTGGCTCAGCCAATGGAATACTTGCTTCCCTGGAGTGTTGCATCTTGGCCAAGTGACACCAGGCAAGAAATTAGATCACTGATGAGCTCAATAAGCAGGGCCTGCTTCCAAGAACTTCTGGAGTCCCCTTGACAAAAATATGCTAGAAGTGACTTCTACCCACACCTCACTGACTACCTCAACCTCAAGGAAAACTAGCAATTGAAGTTGTTGTTGGTTTTTAAGTTGGGCAAATTGCCATACTCAAATATATAGGAGCCCTATCCTTAAAAAGGAGAGAATGGATATTGGGTAGGCAACTAGCACTCCCTTTCACACACTGCTTTCTCGACAATTACTGAAGCTTCAGAAAGATATTGGGAGGACCCTCACCTACTTTTCCTCAACCTTTCATGGTCAAGCTTGTCTGCAAAAATCCCCTAGTCTAAGTTCTGAGTATGGGGAAAACTACAGGAAACTTCCTATTTCCACAGACCCGACTTTGAATCATGGTTCCACCACATCTTTACTAAATGACTTTGAATAAGACACTTGATTCTTCAGGAACTTATTTGCCTCAAGTTAAAACACATCTCAATCAAGGAGGACTGGCCTAGCCCTAGACCAATAACAACCCACAGTCCCATCTAATTCAAAGATGATGTGAAATTAACAATTTCAATAGTTGAAGTGTGTGACTGCCCTGTGAAGAGCGCAAGGTAAAAGAGAAACGTAATGGACATAAAGTCAATAGGACTTTGAAAATTCTCCTCAACCGGTGCCCCCAGGAAGAATTTGAATTGTACCTCAACCTCAGGCAGGAATTTGTCTGCCTAGATGTCCTTAGAAGTTAGAGATGGAAGTCCACTAGGACCCAAAGCCAGGGTGAACTCACCTGAGGCAGCTGGGAAGAAAGGGAAGAAATTGCAACCTTACGGAAAAACATGTCTTTGCCCCTGTTGGAAGATGATTCTCCATGCATCTCTTGGGTTTCTGCACATATTGCAAGCAAAGGCTCTGACTGTTTTTGTTCCAGAATCCCTTTTCCAGGGTGTCTGTAAACCAAACAGCCTTGGGAAACAGAGATAGTACCTCTCTCCAGAGCAACAGACAAGTTTGCTTACTAACCATATAATCAAGATAATGTCTCCCTTTGGAAATAAAGGCAGGCAGGCTTACTGCCAATTATAAAAGATTCAGGTTCCCTAAGTTCAGAGTACCTCTCCTGGAACACAATGCCTTTCACGTGTAGGTGTCACCTGGCCCTCTTCGTATCACCTGAGGAAACGGGGCTCAGGGAACTGGCACAAATGCCGGTACTCGGGCTACTGCTATTGTGGAAGTAATCAAGTTTGTTGTCTCTGAGTCAGGAGTCCACTGGCATCAGGCACTGTGGCTAACTAACTGGCTGGCTTGCTAGTTGCAAGTAAAGTAAAACCCCAGGCCCTTCACAGTCTTAATGTCCCTTTCCTCTTCGTCACTTCCCCCCACTGTTTCCCCAGCCCACCTCCTGCATATAAACACTGCGCCTGTTGCTCCAATTATCTCCCAGAAAATAGAAATATTTTTAACACTTTCAACTAAATTAGAGAAATCTCAGAATAATTGTCTGCATATTATTGAGAACTCTCTAGTTGCAGAACTAATTCCTCCAGGCACGTAGCCCCCTTACAAGGCCAACCTTCGGCATGACATCCTTAAATAATATTTGCTAAACTCATGGAAGTCAACCACATAAGCATAAAAAAGGGATGGTGTGTCAAACCCAAAGATCCCCCAAAGGGATCAGATGTGTATTTTTTCTCCAACGTTCATCTTCCAAACATTATCACTGATGCCTAATTTTTTGTTTGATGAATTTGAAAGTTAAAGGAATGACAGGTTAAGCTGATGGTGGGTGACACGGTCCATGCTGTTTAATTTTTCAATACTAAAACCTTTGGTCACTCCAAACACACACAGAGACTGACCAGGTAAGAAATAATCTCATGCCCAGCAATCTGTTGTCATCTGCCAGGACTACATCAGAAGTAAAACACTGAATAGTAATAGAAAAGATAGCCAACAACTCTGCGAATTCCATTTATTTTCAACCCATCAGCGAGAGTGTGTATTTTCAGCCATCAAACCTCATCATGACCCTTCTTTCCCTTGTAACAGAAGTTAGGAGCAAAAGCCACCTTCCCCAAATTTCATTTTCCTCAGAGAAATACTAAAAGACCCTTTATTTCCATGAGCACATCCACATTAGCCAACACCCTCCTGCTCTTCCTAAGAGAAGAGTTTGCTGCAGAATCACCAACCATTAGAACTGAATGGAACCTTGGACATCTCCTTGCTCAAACCCTCAGTTTCATATGAAGAAATGAGGCATGGGGTGGGGGGGGGAGGTGCAGAGCCTACAGCAGTGTCTGAGTCCTAGCCATGGCTCTTTCTACAACACCCCACTGCCTCAGGGCCTTTGCACTTGCTGTTCCCTCTGCCTGGAATGCTCTTCCCAAGCCATATTTCCACAGAGTATTCCTTCACCTTCTTTAAGTATTGATGTAAATGTCTTAGTGAGCCCTTCCCTGCTATCCTATATTTAAATTGTACCCATTCACTTGCTATCCCCTTCTTTGTTGTATTTTCCTCATAGAACAATCACCCTCCAACATCCTATATAATAAAAGCCAATTATGCTAAGTGTCCAGTGGACCCATCAGCCATTCAACCAATCAAAGTGTAATATGCTAATGATATGCTAAGGCTGCTAAACCGCTTGCTATGTTGTGCACTGACCACCAGGGGGAAGACACTCCGACCGGTGGGTGGATTAGCTTGCTGCTGGGGTCCGGCCAATTGGGGCTGAGCAAGTTAGGCTGGACACTCCCTGGAGCCCTCCCACAGTCCCTCCCTGGCTGGCCAGCCTCCTGCGTCCCTCCCCGGCCCTGATCATGCACCAGGGGGGTCCCTTAGCCTGGCCTGTGCCCTCTCACAATCCGGGACCCCTCAGGGGATGTCAGAGAGCCAGTTTCAGCCCAATCCCGCAGGCCAGGCCGAAGGACCCCACTGGTACACGAATTCGTGCACCGGGCTTCTAGTATTCTATAATTTACTTTGGATCATGCACCTCATAACGAGGTTTTGGTCAATGACAGACCACCTCTACAATTGTGATCACATAAGACTATAGTAGAGCTGAAAAGTTCCCATCCCCTGATGACATAGACCAACACATTATTCACATGTTTGCGGTGATGCTGGTATGAACAGACTTCCTGCACTGCAGGTTGTATAAAAGTACAGCACACACAAGTACAGTAGGAGGCTCTACCATGTAGGTTTGGGTAAGCATACTCTTTGATGTTTGCAAAGTCACCTAATGACACTTCGCAGCCCATACCCCTGTCATTAAGTGGCATGTGACTGTATCTGTTACGGTCTGTCTTCCCACACCAGGATGTAAGCTTCTTGCAGGGAGGGACTTCTGTGAGTTTGGCTAGTCAGCATTGGTACTCAATTAATGTTTATTGGGAAAATGAATAAAATGCCTCAATAAATCTTCATGTAAAGGTCCTAAATCCAAATTGCTACAGAGAACAGGTAGGAAATGTCACCAGTGGGCTCGGGACCGTGGCCAACCAGCGAGCTCGGGCCACCGCCCAGAGAGGACAGCACTGCTTAGCACCAGCAATCACTGCCGTATGGCACTGCTGTTTTCACTTCTATTTTTTAAGGGAAACTTGAAATTGAAATTTGGGGATGAGAAGGTAAAGTCTACTGGGTTTTATATGAGAAGAAAACAATTTTAATTGAATAATGAGCATACTGTTCAAAGTGAGTACACTGCTCAAATGGCAGTGGTTTGTGACCTCTCCTTGACCCAAACTGGAAAATGGTACAAAGGGGCTGAGGAGGAGGAGATGGGGGCATCAGAAGAGTCCCCTCTTTCTCTCCTGGGCGTCCCTGCATTGCTGGGAGACGGGAACAGATGGCTTGGATGTAGCCTAAAAAGCCAAGAGATTAACTGAAGAGCTTGTTTGGGGAGGTTCATTGCACACCAATAGTTCCCCAAATATCATGGAAAGTCTCGCTCTCAAAAGATGAAACTCAAGAGATTCCGCAATATGCATTTTGTGAAAAGCACTCTGTCCCCAGACAGCCTTGGATGAGTCTTGGTTAAATGTTAATACTTTGCTTTGACAATTTCCTGAGACAATAAGAGTCAGAAGCTTTGCCCAAGTGGACAAAGGGCATGTCCATCACCAGGGGAGAATCAACCAGGTCAGCCAGGTTCCCTTCCCCCGCTTCCCCCGGGCCATGTGGCAGCTTCTCAGGTGGAGGATGGACCCAGGGTCTCCCTGGGGCAGGCAGAGTTGAGTCAGGAGGCCACAGCCCAGTGCACCCAGGACCAGCAGGGACTTCACTGGGACCTCATCCAATGCCCATCCCTGTGTCATCCTCAACCCAGACTCCAGCAAAGTCAGTTCGCTGGCCCAGCAGGCTTCATGCAGGTAAGTGCACCTTGGGGGGAGGGGGGGGGGGAGACTTGAAACTTCTGCACAGAATCTGCCGCAGAATCTGGTGGATAGTTAGGAAATCAAGTTCCAGATTTCCTGCTCCCACATCCCCTTTCTAACACTGACCTCTGTGTGGCCACTTTTATAGCAGGAGCTTCTTGCCAGTCTGTCGGCCACCTCCCTGCTCACGGTCACCCGAGGCTCACTAGAAGGCCAGCCCCCTCACCCAGCCTGAACTTCCCACAGGACTTGGCTCAGGTGTTCATCAGCCAGGCCCTAAATAAGAGTGTGGATGTCCGCATCCTGCAGGGCACCTGACAGGCCGCTGTCTCTCCAGGTGTTAAACTTGTCCTGTGAAGAGCCAACTAGGGCATTAAAGACGAGGTGTGTGGGCCGTGCTAGGAGAACTTCCACCTGGTGTCCTCTCCTCTTCTACCCCATGACCCCCATCAAAGAAGCAAAGCCCCTGAGGCTGGGAGCAAAGATCGCAGCGCAGGCCTATGTCACCGGGCAGCAAATCCCTGGTCCACTTAGCTCTTTCTTTCTTAGAAGCAGAACCAGGAGGGAGAGAGGGTCACAGATGCCTACTTGATTTAGAAAGTAAAGTCAGATGTTTTCTGGCAGGAAGTAGGCAGATTTGGTTGATGAGCTTGACCATGATGGACATTTTTCATAAATTAAAATCTGTAACTACACAGTTTCATAAAATATATTTAAAGCATTTGTATTTGATTTAAAAATTGCATTGGCAAGGTGTATTGAATTGACCAATATTCTTATTTCCTCAATAATTTACAAGAAAATATGATGCCTTTAGGTGAAAAAACACATGTAATTAATAATGATTTGGAAACAACTAATAAATACTTTCAATATAACTCCAAGAAATCAAGAGAGGGAATAAGTCTAAAAACTGGATAGCAAATCTGTTTCCAATTCTTTACTTTTAATAATATTGAAAGAGGAACTAACATCATTGTCAAATGATGTATCAAAATAAATTTTGTGATATTTCACTGTGTGATTGTTGTCATATAATCATGAAGGAATTCAAACTAATATTACAATTCTCCTTCCATAACTATTTATTTATATATGAATTTTTAATTCGAATCTATAAAAATAAATAGAATTGATGCTGCACCCTGCCTCTTTCTAGTAAAAAGTAATATTCATCCATGAATACACAAACTATTTGTTAAAGCCTAAATCATGTCATTTATGAGATATATTTCCAAAACATTTTTTATATTTTACTAGAGGCCCAGCACATGAAATCGCGCGGCCCTGCCCACCCACGTGCACCTTGCCATGCTCGCAGCCCTGCCCACCCGTGCCCGCCCACCGGCCACCAGCCTCGCTGCAATCAGAGCCTATGGGCCGCGGCGGGGGGACCAAGAGGTGCTCCATGCACTTCATGGTGACCGGTCGTTTGGTCATTTCGGTCGTGACGCCTCTGGCCTTTTATTATTATGATGACTGTTATCAAAATTGTTATGTTATTATGATGCTATGGTCAATAGAATACTAATAGTGTATTTGTGTATTAATAATAATTATAACATCTCAATTAAGAACTTTTTAATACTTAGTGTTTTATAATTACAGGATTTAAAGAATTCAATTTTAATCAGTGTGTTTCTCTTTTAGAAAAACATGCTAAAATTATCAATAAAAAACTTTCAAACACTGCCCTAGATGGTTTGGCTCAGTGAATAAAGCATTGGTCCTTGGACTGAAGGGTCTCGGGTTCGATTCCAGTCAAGGGCATGTACCTTGCTGGCAGGCTCAATCCCCCATCCTGGTCAGGGAGCGTGCAGGAGGCAACCAATCTGTGTCTCTCTCACAATGATGTTTCTCTCTGTGTGTCTCTCTCTCTCCACTCTCTCTTTAAAAAATCAATAGAAAAATATCTTCGGGTGAAGATTAACAACAACCAAAAACTTTCAAGCATAAACAATTATATATTAGAATAAAATTTTGTGAAGTAAGCAGAACAGAGATATAAATTCAAGGAAAGATGTAAAATATCCAAATGCTAAAGCAGAACTTGTTTATGTACTAAAACAATAATGTACTAGGGCAGGGTGGGAACTGGATGGAAGCGGGTAATGTGGGGGGAGGGAAAAGGGGACATCTGTAGTACTCTCAACAATAAATATTAAAAAATAGTTAATGACAAGTATCAAGACTTATGGTATTTAGATTTCACTGGATACATTTAAAAGAATAATGTAGGAGATTTATTTTTAAATGTGAATATTTAGAATATATCAGAAGTTAATACATTTTATTACATTAATTTTCTTAAGTGTGATAATGGTGTTTATTGTCTTGTTATACGAGAATGTTCTTATTCTTAGCAGATGTACCATCTATCGTAATTTTCCTCCACATTCATATATCAACTGGGCTATCACTAATTTTATGATTTTCCTTAATAGACTCCTTTTCTTTTACTTAGTTAATTTTGAAAGAAAATGTTGTATTATTAGCACAAATAGAAAATCAGCAATACTTGTCATAAACAGAAGACAAACATCAATAAATAAAGTGAAACAAGATACTGTTTTAAATTTCTGGCTAGATCTGTCACACAGTAAGTCTACGCCTGAAACCTACTCTCTCTTATTTAAAAAAAAAAAAAAAAGACAGGGTGGTGCTGGAGAAAGCAGTCCAGGGGGTGGTAGAAGCATTAAAGTAACTCTAAACCCAAACTGACTTTGTTTTTTCTCTCAGATGAGGGTGGGGAAATGACAATTAAAATGGAGTGTTTTACATACTAAATAGGTGAGGTAACGGATGCTAGGAGAACACACAGAAGGAGTGGAGTTCTCAAAGATAAAAAAATAATATCCCAGTTGGAGGGGACATCAAAGCAAAGGTCTACAGATGAAAGAAAACAAAGTACCTTTGGGTAAGGTTCAGTATGACTTGGCTGACTATACCTCTTGGTTTTCTTGGGAGAGTTCTGTTTTCTCTTATTGTCCCAGAGAAAGTATTAACAGCACCCTCTTTCATTCTCAAGTATATTCTGCTCTGGACAATCAACTATAGGTTTCCCTAATTATGACCAAAATGTGTATAATAAGATGAGAAGAGGCAATAAATGAGGCTGAAGAGGTGGGTGAGGCCAAGTGAGTCCCTAGGACAACAGGAAACCTTAAAGCACTCAGGCAGATGCAGGGGGTGGGGAGAGATGCGGAGGGGTATGATGTAATTGCTTTTGAGTAGAGCTAAGTGTAGCCAGTGGACCAGAGAGTGGAAAATGGATGGAAGTGAGGAGTATAGTGTCAATGAGAAAGAAGAGGAATGATCTGACGCAAATGATTTTTAGGAGGTAGATTCACAAGGGCTTGGTAATCAACTGTGGGCATCAGGATGGGAGTAATGAAATAGGAGGAGTCAAGGTGATAACCAGCTTTTGCTTGAGTAACTGTTTGAATGGTGGTACCACTCACAGAAACTGAAGATGCAAAAAACATGAGCAAGTTTATGTGTTACTTGGGTCAGATTTGAGTGTGAGGTACCCAGTGGATATGTGTAGTAGTAGCACCTGCATGTACTGGTGACAGATTGGGGTCTGTCAGCATTAAATAAGAGCTCCTGGACACACACACACACACACACACACACACACACACACACACACACCACCTACACACACATACACAACTGAGGAACTACCATCCATAGAAGGACCATTGTGACACTGAATGTCAGTGACAGATGGTACACTCAGAACCCCTGCAACCACATATGTAGTTTGAAAAAGCTTCTCTCCTGGCAGGTGATTTTGACAGCCCTCCCTCGGTCAGTGTATCAGTGGTGCCAAGTGGAGGGGAAGCCAAGGCCATAGGTAAAATTTTCAGGAAGAATAGGGACCAAGAGCAGAACTGGAAGAAGTCCCAGCATGTAAATACTGAACAAAAGAATGTCAGCCAGCAAAGGAGAGTGAGAAGGAGCTTGTGGAGAGAAGAGGAAAGCCAAGAAAGTGTGGTGTCCCTCAATAAAGAAAGAAAGAGTGCTTCAAGAAGAAGATGAAGGAAGGGGTCAAATGGTCCCAAACAGTGACAGTGGTGCCAAGAAGTCAGGGTAACAATCAAGAGGTGTTCACTGGGCCTGACAACAAGGAGGTCACTATGGCCCTTGGTTGAGCATCTTCCAGACAGTTGAGAGGTAGAAGCCAGGTTGCAGTGGACTGAGGAGTGGGTAGAGATGAGAAAGAGGCCTCTCCATCCAGACATTTGCCTGTGACCGAGAGAAATAATGTGACTCCTAACTAGTCATGTGGATTTTTTGTTAATTTTTTTCAGTGTTTCCAATTACAGTTTATATTCAATATTATTTTTATTAGTTTCAGTTGTACAGTAGAGTGGTTAGACAATCATATACTTTACAAACTATCCCTGCTGGCATTTCCAGTACCCACCTGGCACCATATATAGTTATTACTATATTATGAATTATATTCTCCATGCTGTACTTTACATCCCCATGACTATTTTGTAACTACTAATCTGTATTTCTCAATCCCTTCACCTTTTCACCCAGTCTCCTAACCCCCTCCCCTCTGGCAGCCATCAGTCTGTTCTCTGTATCTATAAGTTTGTTTCTGGTTGGTTTTTTTTCTTCATTTATATTGCTCTTTAGCTTCCACATATACGTGAAATCATATGGTTTGCCTTTCTCTGACTGACTTATTTCACTTAGCATAATACCAAAAGTGTGACCCGAGCTCAGGGCAAGGTAGTGAGAGTTGCAGAAGACCCAGCCAATATCGGCCCACAGAAGCCATCGCTGGGCTCCCTGGGCTGGGCGCCACATGCAGCGCCGTGCCACCTCTGTGTCATATGTCCAGTCAGACCAACCACATTCACATCTGGACATGGGTTCTTACCCCCTCGGTCCCCAGGAACGCCTCCATACATAAGACAGAACTCTATCTGCTGCACCTTCATAATCTCAACAGTAATCAACGATGACTATTACAACTAGACTTTAAGGAACTTGTAGTTCACACTTGGGCAGCACTATAAACTTCTTCTTTAAAAACAATCCTATGCCATAAACACAATTATTTGTATCTTATAATTAAGGAACGTGAGGATCAAAGAGATTAAGGCACTTGCTTGGCCCAGCTCACACAACCACTGGGTGGAGAGCCAGAACTCAAGCCCACAGGTGCCTGACCCTGCTGGAACACCTCTGCTCCCACAGACTTGCTAAACAAGCACATCTTACTCAAAATCGCCCAAGGCCTCCTGATGCTAACAAAGGGCAGAGTGTGCATCACACTACATCTTTGAGGGAGAGAGCATTGTATAGAGCCTTGACTGCAGCCTGGAGTCAGAAGAACCAAGTTCAAGTTCTGACCATGGTAACCTAGTCACCTAACCACCTTTGTCTTCATGCATAAAAGAGGGGTGGGTGTTGGCTAGATCAGGAGTCTCCAACTTTGATCATGTACCCCATTAATTTAAAAACACGAGCATATTATTACCAATATATACGCATTTGTATTTATTTATCCTTTCATTTATAAGGCACAAATGGGTTCTTTAATGAAGAAATAGTGCATATATTATTAAAAGGCATAAAAATAAACTATGTAAAAGGATGAAATAGAGATGAAATAAAGACTATTAAATGTCCTGTTGATTGCGATGACTTGACACTATTATCAGCTATTGCCTCGAGGCACAATATGATTTGGGGTAAGATTAATTTATTATAATAATAGTACACACTATTAAACATAGTAGATACTATTTACAGGTCAATATCTTGATAATCTAGACATTTTTGGCTGATTTTTTTTATCAGGTTTGATGGAACTGTCTTTGTTTTTCCCTCATAGCGATGATGGATGGGGAGGGGCAATGCTGCTGTGTCCATGGGGTCCCCTATGATTGCACAGTCTCCAACTGGTGGTGTCTTTACAGAGTGTCCATTGAGTGAGGGATCATTTCATTTAAACGGGAAAATGGAATTCACAAACCTATCTAAGTAGGCACATGTATTGGTTTCCTGTGGCTGCCATAACAAAGTACCACAAACTAGATGGCTTAAAACAACAGAAATGTATTCTCTCACAATTCTGGAGGCTTGAGGTCTGACATTGAGGTGTCAGAGGGCCACACCCCTCTGATACCTGTAGGGGAGAGTCCTTCCTTACCTATTCTAGCTGCTGGTGTTCACTGGCAATCCATGACATTCCTTGGCGTGTTGACGCTTCATTCCAATGTGTGCCCATCACTACACAGCTGTCTTCCCTCTGACTGTCTCTGACTCTGTGTCTCTTCTCTTTTTTTTTTTTTTATAAGAATACCAGCCATATTAGATGCCCCACCCTAATTCCGTATGACGCCATCTAACTTAACTAATTGCATCTACAACAACCCTATTTCCAAATAAGGCACATTCTGAGGTACTGGGAGTTAGGATTTTAACATGTTTTTGTGAACTGTAATTTAACCGATAACAGCATGCACAAATATGCTAAAGGAAAACAGGGAAGGCAGCTTTGTCCATGCTATAGAAGCTTCACCCTCGCTTTAGGCATGGGACCTGCAACGCATGACCTGATGCAGAGAGCAAGTGAGTACGGCATGTCAATCCATAGATTTTTTTTTTTTAATGCAGGGAAGAGGAAAGTTGTAAAAGAAGCCGAGAAGGAGCAGCCAAAGAAAGAGAGGAGGAAAGGGAGGAGGGTGTGACCTCACTTTACTAAAGGAGACAAATATTCAAGAAGAAAGTGTCTGTCTGTCGGCCTTCTGTATGTCCTCTTTCAAAAAGTGTCTATGTAGGTGTTTTGCCCATTTTTTTATGGGGTTGTTTATCTTCCTTTTGTTAAGTTGTATGAGTTCCCTGTAAATGTTGGAGATTAAACCCTTATCGGAGATAACATTGGCAAATATGTTCTCCCATGCAGTGGGCTTTCTTGTTGTTTTGTTGATGGTTTCTTTTGCTGTGCAGAAGCTTTTTATTTTGATGTAGTCCCACTTGTTTATTTTCTCCTTAGTTTCCATTGCCCCAGGAGCTGTGTCCGTAAAGATATTGCTTCAGCATATGTCTGCTATTTTGCTACATATGGAGTCTTCTAAGATTTTAATGGTTTCCCATCTTATGTTTAAGTCCTTTATCCATTTTGAGTTTATTTTTGTGTATGGTGTAAGTTAGTGGTCTAGTTTCATTTTTTTACATGTATCTGTCCAATATTCCCAACACCATTTATTGAAGAGACTGTCTTGACTCCATTGTATGCTCTTGCCTCCATATGAAAACATCCTCAAAGTCACTAATCATCCGAGAGATGCAAATCAAAACGACAATGAGGTACCATCTCACACCTGTCAGAATGGCTATCATCAACAATCAACAAACGACAAGTGCTGGCGAGGACGTGGAGAAAAAGGAACCCTAGTGCACTGCTGGTGGGAATGCAGTCTGGTGCAGCCACTGTGGAAGACAGTATGGAGTTTCCTCAAAAAGTGAAAAATGGAACTCCCATTTGACCCAGTGATCCCACTTCTAGGAATATATCCCAAGAAAACAGAAACACCAATCAGAAAGGATATATGCACCCCTATGTTCATAGCAGCACAATTCACCATAGCTAAGATTTGGAAACAGCCTACATGCCCATCAACAGATGAGTGGCTTAGAAAACTGTGGTACATCTACACAATGGAATACTACGTTGCTGTAAAAAAGAAGGAATTCTTAGCATTTGCAACAGCATGGATGGAACTGGAGAGCA
Organism: Eptesicus fuscus; assembly: GCF_027574615.1. NCBI lineage: Eukaryota > Metazoa > Chordata > Mammalia > Chiroptera > Vespertilionidae > Eptesicus > Eptesicus fuscus. Next base: position 18,496,721 of record NC_072483.1, on the reverse strand, counting down.
TTATGCTAAGCAAAATAAGCCAGTCAGAGAAAGATATATATCACATGATCTCACTCATTTGTGGAATATAATGAACAACATAAACTGATGAACAAAAATAGAACCAGAGACATAGAAGCCCTGAACAGACTGTCCAACCTATGAGGGAAGGCAGGGGGGGAGGGGGTAAGAGATCAACCACAGGACTTATATGCATGCATATGAGTATAACCAATGAACACAGACAGTAGGGGGGTGAGGGCATGTGCCGGGGGGTGGGGGGGAGCGGCCGGGGAGAGGTCAATGGGGGAAAAAGAAGACTCATGTAATACTTTAAACAATAAAGAATTTAAATTAAAAAAGAAGAAGAAGAAAGGGTCTGCTGGAGCTGAGGCATCATTAGGATAATGTTTAGGAGACGGCCATTGGACTTAGCAATAGGACTTAGCAATAGGACTTAGCACTATGACCCTTAATTTTGGTTTTATACTAATATTTTCTTCCCCCTCTCTGATGACTAACCTTGCCTGCAGGGATTGAGCACTTTATTGTAGAGACCTCTGTCCTGGAGAATTCCAAAAGTTTCTTCCAGCTTAAAAAATGTATTGGCCCCATGAACATCCCTTCCCCAGAGATTGCTTCCAAAATGACTAAGAAATCAGATGATGTGAAATTATGTTAGGTTGACCCACTTAAGAATTTTAAGAGGGCAGAAGGGGAGACATAAAAAGAACACTTATATCTATTATTATTTTTTTTTTATCTTAAGGCCATACCTACAAGGAAAGCATGTAGAAAAATATTATGTTGAAAGAAACTGAGGGCCATATTACTTATCATTATCATTAGTACTGTTTTCCATTCACCACATGGAAGGCAGCTAGTGTACTGGTTAATGGCTTAAGTATAGAGCCAGACTCCCTGCTTCACATCCCCCCTCTGCCACTTACTAGCTGTATAACTTTGGGTTACATCATCTTTTTTTGCCTCAGACTCTTCATCTGTAAAATCTGTTATCATAATACTACTTCATAGAGTTATTTTGCAAATAAATATATGTTAAGTGCTTAAAACCATGCCTGATACATAAGAGCCATGTCAGAAAGGGTTAGTTGCTGCTGCAGTGATAATGTCATTGGCCATTTACTGAGCTTCTCTAATGAACTGACACTCCATTAAGCATTTTACTTACCTTGTCTCCCCATCAATCAAAATAGCACAGCATTTAAGAAAATGCATTGAAAAATCAGCCTGACCTCAAATTCAAATCTTGTCACTTGCTAGCAAGTCACCCTGGACAAGTCAACTTAACATATTCAATCAAGCTTTTTCCCTGGCTGGTGTGGCGCAGTTGGTTGGGCTTATTTCCATGCACCAAAAGTTTGCCGATTCAATTCTCAGTCAGGGCACATACCAATTAATGTTTCTCTCTCTTTCTCTTCCTCTCTCTCTAAAACATCAATTAAAATATATTTTTTAAAATTTTTCAATCTTTCATTTTCTTGTAGGCCTATCAAATTACCCATGTAACCATCTAGATGGCAACTGGTGAATAGTCAATGTTCAATTAATGCAAGCTCTTATGATTCATGACTTAAGGAAGGAAGTATAATAACACTCATACTGGTCCAGGGTCTCACAGGAGATGTGGACTTGAACTTGGCCTAAAAGTCAAGTCAGTGATATGCACCTTGGGCTATGGTAGGCACAGTTTAAATCTATTTATCACTCAATCACTTATACTTCATGATGCTGTCAGTCTTTGATTGACAGGGGTTTCTCAGAGCAGCAGAAAGTATAAATGTAAGCACCCAACCTTTAACCAGGACAACAGTAGTCACACTGTTGTTGTGTGTGTTTTTTAAAGTAAAGCACTGGCCTGCCTTGGCAGTGGGAAAACAACATTTTAAATAACCACTGAGTAAGGGAAATTTTTAAATTAGACCCAGTTCTGAAACCAACTAAGGTATGACCTTGGTAGAACAGATTATCTAGTTCCTATGGCCCCTTTGACTTCACAAAGTCTATAATTTTATGAATTTACAATCTGGGTTGGGATATAACACTGAGATACATAAGGTAACTAGTAAACAGTTTGAGGCCATTCCTCACCCAAAGATAAAGGCTTTGTGGAGGTTAGGGAGGCCCTTAATTGATTATTTAGACAGCAATTTCTAAAATGCCCAATTGTGAGAATGTCCTGGGGCTCCTTTTTAAACTTAAAGATGACTGGGCCCCATCCCAGACCAACAGAATCACAACCCCCAGAGAATCTGTATTTAAAAGCACATCTGATTCTTAATGGTTTCAACCCCTGGAATGGTGGTGGTTTAGGGGATGGTATTTTTTAAAGCTCCACAGGTTGTTCTAATATAACCATAAAATCACAACGTTAGATCATTGAATTATTGGGGGGAAAAAACATAAAGAAAAGGATCAGGTATGTGCACACCCATGTTCAGAGCAGCATGATTCACAGTAGCCAAAATATGGAAGTAACCCAAATGTCCACTGACAGATGACAAAATGTGGTATATACATGCAATGGAATGTTATTTAGCCTTAAGAAGGAAGGAAATTCTGACACATACTACGAGGATGAACCTTGAAGACATGCTACATGAAATAAGCCAAACACAAGAAGATAAATACTGTATTATTCCATTCATCTCAAGTAGTCAAGCTCATAGAAACAGAATTCGAATGGAGATTAACAGGGGCTGTGGAGTGAGGGATAGGGATAGGAAGTTGCAGTTTAATGGGATAGAGTTTCAGTTTTAAAAGCTGAAAAAGTTCTAAAGACAGGTTGCACAATAGTGTGAATGTTTCTAATACTAATGAACGGCACACTTACACATGATTAAGATGGTAAATTGTATGTTACATGTATTTTGCCACAGTTAAAAGAAGTTTTTAAAGGATGGGGTGGTAGATACATAACTCACTTGGCACTGCCCTCACCGCACTCTGGCAGACATTGCTAATTGAGTACTGCACACTCCCCCACAGAGCCCAGTCCTCACAGCCCCTGAGACGGGAGAGGACAGTGGGAGAAGAGATGGGAGAAAGGAAAATGACTAAGGTTCTGTGTCTGTGTGTTTGGGAGATGGAGTGAGAGTGGGAGAGAAGCAAAGGAGATTATCCACCAAGGATGGCAGGGAGTACTAGGAAGGAAAAAGGACCCAACAGATAAAATCCCCTAAGACACACTATGTGGTATCCATCCTTTAAAATAGTGCCTAGGGAGCAGAAGGCCACACACTCCTTTTCCGTTGCTGCAGTACCAGGCAGCCTTACCAGGGACTAACCAGCCACAGAGGTGTATCGGCAAGCACCCTAGGGGCAAGGGTCCAGGTCTGTCGGCCCTCCGCCAAATCCCTCTCCAGGCCACAGCTTCACAACACTCCGGGGCACAGATGCACAGATGTACGTGCAGGGTGAGAGCTGTCTGAGGCGGACCCGCTTCAGAAGCACAGAGGTGTCAGTAGAGGCCTTTTGGCCACGTTCCACGTGACACTTGTCTAGACGAGGCTGCCACTTCAGAGGCGTCAACTTTTTTTAAAAGAAGACCCGCCAACACCTTTCATGAATCACATCCTCCGGAGGTGTTCTCTCCCCTTCCCTCCTCACAGTCCCTTTTGTTTCTCAAAACCAGAGACAAATGTGGTGTTGCTCCCTTCAATGTTTGGGCTCCCATCCAGCCTAGCAAAGCCAACAATCTGTGGGAGGAAGCACGTGGTTCAAACTCAGAGTGCCGGGAGTTTATCTGCTGGGAGGGGGTGGGTAGCTCCCACAATAATCGCCACGACAAAGGCAAAGCAGTGCCTGAAGATCTGCTCCCCCTTTAGCACTAATTAGTGACAGAGGAGGAGGAGGGGAGGAGATGCAAGTGGCAGCCGCCAGCTGTGAAGATTTGTTATGTTAATTAACAACAGGAAGAGACTGGAAAACCATAGTCAGGTCTGATCTGTCCCAGGGTGCCCAGACAGGTCCTGTATTGCCCAGAGCGTTGGGGGGATATGGAGGGGGCACCCACCACCTCCCCCGGGGCTGCTGCTGGGCCCAGCACCAAGGTGTCAGCCCTGGAGCTCTAACTCAACTTCAGCTGGCCACCAAGAGCAGCTCCCACCCCCACCCAGAATCTACTTGAGGCACCCGGGATGGATATAGTCCGGAGGGCTTCTCTGTCGTGGCCACAATCACTTTGCTAGCTTGAGCCAATGCCGGAAAGCTCTCCGTGGCTGTATTTTATGTCAGCTTTCAGGGTAGGTTTATAAGTGTGGATAAAGGTTAGTGAGCAGGACACCAAGGGGATAGCCGGAGCAGAATTGAGAGTCTGGTGAGAAAAAATAATGGAGTTCTATTCTTAGTGAAGTAGCTCTGCTTTTAAAAAGGGTTTGCAAGTCTGGGCAGCTGCTAAGTACACACAGAAATAGCTCCATGTGCTTGCTCTAAACCTCGCCATTGTTCCTGCATCCAGAGCAGCCATGGTGCCCACGTGCCTGCTTCTGAAGGTGGCGAGGGCACTTCATCTGCTTGTCTTCGCCGTGTCTGGCTGGGCATGGCGGCAGCATCTGCGCAAATGCTCTGGTGCCACGCCCCAGGCAGCGCCTCCCTTGCTCCCTGGAAAGTGTCCCCTCCTATGCAGGCAGCTCCCCTGTGCACGGGGGAAAGCTCAGCACTGGGACAGTGGGGATCTACAGCAGGAAGGCTACTGAGGCAGCATCTGCTCCGGCAGCCTCACTCTGGAGGCCATGGACCAGCCGAAAGGCACAAAGACAGCACAGAGGGACCAATGGTCAGAGCAGAGTCAGACTGACCCAGGACTCCGATGCCTAGCCTGCACTTACTCGGTCCCACGCACCGAGACAGTCAGATTCCGCTCCTGTCACTGTTGTTTGCTGGGGAAAGTCCCCACGTGCCAGCCACTGTGGAGGGGGGATGAAGAGCTGGAAAGCACTTATTATTGAGGCCATGCTGTTTACCAGAGATGAGGCTAAGTACTGGGGACACAAAGCAGGACTCACAGTCCAGAGGGGACAGCAGAGCCATGACCCCTGACAGGCTGACACTGGGCCCAGGAAAAGACACAGCAAGCTGCTGTGCGCACTTGGAAGGCCTCCCTGAGCAGGTGATGTTTGCACTGACCACAGCCCCTCCCCAGAGCAACATCCATCCCGTGATCTTCCCTGTCCCTCCTGGAATTCCTGTTCCTGGGAACTCAGCACCTTTATACTTGCACAGCACCTAAAAGTCCGCTCTCCCCAGGAATGCCTTCCGGTCACTTCTCACCATCCATCTTGTTGGGATGAGGAAAATGTTGTAAAAATGGATGGCAATGGTTGTGCAACTTAATAAACTTACTAAAAATCATTGAATTGTACACTTAAATGGGTGACCTGTATAGTATGTAAATTATACCTCAATAAAGGTTGTTCTTTTCAATTCCCAGCAGTCTTTATGTTATAGCATGTAGAAAAAAACAATAGCATTTGTATCACACCCTGGAGTAAACGGAAGGAAATTTGGAGTTTAGTGGGAAAAAATTATTAGACTTTATAACAAAACAGTAGACCCCTTATCTTCAGGAGATACATTGCAAGACACCAGTGGGTTGCCTGAGTCCGAAGATAGTACCTAACAAGTCAACCAGGTACAGTGTGGAAACACTGGACAGATGGATGATTCACATCCCCGGGCAGGACAGCATGGGATGGTGAAAGATTTCATCATGCTACTCAGAATAGCATGCAATTTAAAACGTATGAATTGTTTCTTTCTGGAATTTTTCATTTAATATTTTCACACCATGGTTGATTATGAGTAACTAAAACCATGAAAAGTGAAACCACAGATAACAGGAAATTTCTGTATAATAAAATACAAAACTTTTAGGAAGGTATTAAATAGTGAATTTATATACAACTTCCAAATAAATGCTTTTAAATATTTAAGTGAGATACTCGAATTTGTGTCGTTGAACATACTTTTCGTATCCTCTCCCCATTCTGTTGGGGGAACACAGGTTGGAAATGGCTACATATGATCCTGGAACAGCGCTTTTTAGTGATATTCTCTTCAAATTCCTGATGATCTCCCTCAACAAGAAACTTTGTTCTCACAAGACGATAATACAAAATTTTAAATCAATTTTACAACCATTCAAAAATCTACATTTAAATTATATTGGAATAAACTATTAATTCTTTCCTTCATTGACAAATAAATAATATTGACATTTTGTGATAATATAAACAGATTTCAAATTTAATCAAATTTTTCATGCCACATATTCCAAAATAATGATGATATGTTTATTTGCAAAATGTGCAAGAATTATTAGAACAGTCAGCTTACAGCTGGCTTGGATGACACTAAAAGTGTATAGGAGCTGCAAAACTAATTGTCCCACATATGTGAAGACACTGGAGTTGGCTCCACCAGGACACCCTGACTGGCCAACATCTTAGATGACATACCTGCTCCCCAGAACCCTGGGGCATTAACTTCCCCAGCTGTAAACTGGGCACCTGGAACCTGGAACGCCAGCTCCTCCCACTGCTCCCTTATCCTCAGTGGGCAATAGTGGTCTCTGCAACTGGCTGTCCAAGTGACTGTCCAGGGAATGAGGCAAGTAGGGGATGAGCTCATAGCAGGACTGTGGGCTACATCATCAGACTCCCCCCAGTTCATTCAGATACTCTCTAAGAGACATCTGAGGCTCAGTCAACCATCCTAAGGGATTAAGGATCCTGATCTGGGACCACAGGCTGTGAGCATTTTCTAAGAGGCTTCGACCACTCTGAGACAATATCCATTTTGAGGCCTTGGGGGTCACTTCCTGGAGAGGCGGTGTGCTCAGACTAAGAGGAGCAGAAGGTTAAAAACACAACCTTGTAAAAAAATAAATCTGTATTTAAGAAATACGTGGACAACTACCAGCTTAGGGAGAAAAGCCAAATGCTGAGAAGCCACGGAGTTAAAGGAGGGGAGTAATTAAATAGCCAAGAAAGAATAAAGTCCAAAGTGCTACCGAGAGGAAGAGAAGGGAGGGCAGTGGGAAGTGGTGGGGAAGCGGCCACTGGCACCTGAGAAGACAGAGGCGCACAAGGTTGGGGGTGCGGTTTGCTGTTGAGGAAAAGTAATTCATGACACCTGTCAAAGAGGATAAGGAAGACTATTCAAGGACCACGCAATGGGGGCTTTGCAGTAGGGGAAAGAGATTGGGCTTAACACCCAATACAAGGACAGGTGGGATTTACAGTCAAGGAGCAGGGTGGGGGGCGGGGGATGGAAGATTACTAAGAGGAGAGAGACATCAGGGGTGAGGAGGATTCTGCCTCAACTGACCTAACAGCATTCTTGCTGAAGGCAGCCCAGAGTGATGAGTGGAGGGATAAGGAATTTGATCAGATTCCAAGGGTGGAGAGAGTTTTGCTAAGCTGACACAGCAGGATTCTTGCTAAAACTGGAGTTAACAGGTCGGGAACATGGCCCAGGGTGGAAGCTTAGTCCAGAGGAGGACTCAGGGGAGGCTGATCAGGTTTGGTGAAGGAGGTCTTTGTCAGAGCAGGCTGGCAGCTTCAGGAAGTCACGTGGCCAATGGAGGCATTGCTTTTTGATTTGCTGGCCCAAGGGAAGGAGCACTGCCCACTGTGCTGGGAGAGGGCCCCTTGAGGGATCCAGGATGAGAAGGGCATGAGGCCAGGGACCCAGAGGAAAGGCCTTCCTGGGAAGGAAGGTGCTCCTCTGCCTCTGATTTGGGAGCAGAGGTCTTCCTGTTGGGGTGACACGGAGATTCAAAGAGCCAAGAGCCACCAACTAGTCAGTTGGTGCAACAGATGGGGACAGCTGGCTCGTGGCAAGGTTCCTCCATTATTCATGAGCCAGCATTTTCAGGACAGCTGCTGTGCGAGGCCTGGGACAACTGGGACATGGGCCTTTCCCATCAGGAGCCCAGAGTCCAGGGGACGAGTGAGTTATCAGTCCATCACAGAGCCAGCAGAGAAGACCGGGAGATGGCGGCCGCAGTGGGGAGCCACTGAAGGAGCACCCACCCGCCTCGGAGAGCTGAGGGTGGCTTCCTTCAAAAGGGTACATCTCAGCCAAGACCTGAGGAAGAGCAAGAATTAGACCAGAGGGGGCAAAACTATTCCAGGAAACTGCCAGGCCCCTTCCAGTCTATCCCTTCCTCTCCTCAGATTGGGTGGAGGCACAGCCTAGAAAGGCGGAAGGTGATGGCCAGAGAAACAAGGCCAGCGGCAGATCATGAAGGGCACTATCATCAGAGTTAAGGGTTCCAAGGTTTTTCCCAGGCTTTGGAATAAAAAGATTGATCTAAAAGAGAAAGCTTCTCTCGTTCTGTTAGCCCAGTGGTCGGGAAACTGCAGCTCGCGAGCCACAGTTTGCCGCTCTGTTGACTAATGAGTTTACCGACTACTGTCCTAGATTCTTAAGACACCGAGACCACCTGATCCACAGAGAAAAATAAGGGGTACTAGGCCATTCAGATGAACTGGTGTTCAGATCAAATGGACAAAGTCAAGTGCCCTGAAGATCAAACCTTTACAAACAAGGTCAATGGGGTTTTGTTGTCCTGTTTCTTTCCTCTCTTTGCAGAGATTATACAGAGTGCTTATGAGCCGTGACTAACTTTTCCTTAAACACCATTTTTGTGTCTTATTTCTCTGCTCAAGAATCTTCTGAGGCTCCTCACTGCCTGTCCCATCAGGTCTGAGTTTCCCAGCCCCCCTTCCCCGCCCCGCTTCTAACTAACGAGGATCTCCCTACCAGCTTTCTCAACATCAGCACTGAATTGCCTTAGAAGACAGAGAGTTTCTGACTGAGAGTTTACATGCTGTTGGGGAGAATTTCATAGCCTAAGAAATCAAAATGTGAGGCGAGCGGGGCTGCCTGGGGAGTAAAGAGAAGGGAGAGCGCCATAAGGACTTCACACTGTACTTCTCCCCTCCGCACCTTGGTAACTGCTTGAGGTCTGGTAGCTGATTAAGGAAGTGATATCAAAGGGATAAGGAAGAATTCTTGATCGTGAACATGAAAACAGAGAGCCAGTAAAGCATAATTGTGAAGATCATGGTCTTTGGAGCAACACGTACTAGCCCGGTAGCCTTTAGCCATTTAGATCACCCCCGAGCCTCAGTTTCCCATGCGTGCAATCTAATGATCATATGTACCTTGTAGGGTTATTATGGAGAGTGAGTTAGTTGAGGCACTATATGCAAAGTAGCCAAAGTACTCAACACAATACCTGGCAGATAGCTCTCAACAAGCTGCAGTTATTAGTGCTCATTATAATAACATTCTGAACAACAGTATAGATAGCATGGCAGTGAGGTCCCTCTCAGGACTCCTATTGCACTTCCACCTACTGGTCATGTGGCCATGAGCAAGTTCAACCTCTCTGTTCCTCTCTATCCATAAAACAGGAATAGTAGTATCCGCTGCAGATGTCACTGTGAAGAATATTATTATTGGTGTCAGCATTCAGTCTGCAAGGAGGAGAGGCACTGAGGTCTAGAATGGGGGGGTGGGGAGGGGGCTGTGCACCTTTCCCTAGGCTTGAACAGCTGCTGCCTGCCCTCGATACTCAGTGGTGTTGGCATGTAGACATAAAGGGGGACAGAATACAAAGTTCGGAAATATGATACCCTCTCAAATCAGTGGACAAGAGTGGGCTGTTCAATAAATGGAGCTGAGACCACCGAGCAGCCATCTGGAAAAGCCGGCTCCGCTCCCCATCCTCTTTAATGAGGAGTGAAGAACTGAGCAGATGGGGAGCAGAGAAGGGTCAGAGACTCATACCCTCCATGCTTCTGGAAGTTTTGAAGTTAGAACTACTCAGAACATTGCCTGCTTTAACAAGTTGAAGGGAAAAGAGAGACAAGTGAATAGTTCTCCAGCAGTGATGAAAGATGGATTGTCCAGGAGCAGAGCTGAAACCCCACAGGTGAGAGGTGTGTACGCCATCCTTGCAATAGACCACACAACACAGAACTTAGGGCTGACCATGGAAAGGGCTCTAGGGGTCGGAGGTCCCTGTTGCCATTCCTGCCTGTCTTTAAATGTTGGGCCAGGGCTTAAGTGTAAACTCAAGCTCGCTCTGGGAAGAGAGTACAGTGTTTGTGCCTGTTTCCCCAGAACCACTGTTAAGTTTGCTGATTGGCAGAGATCAGAGCCTAAGAGCCTGGACGTGTAATTTGATGGGAGATACAGACACAAGGACTAGGGGTGTGGCTAAAGCTGTCAGACCCAAAGAAAGCCCGAGGAGGAACAGAGCAGAGGGAGCACAGGGAGTCTCAGAGCAGAGACATGAGCATTCACTGAGAGAGGGCAGGAAAGAGACGTGGAGAGCATTTCCCCAAGTTCACCTTCCGCTGGGCCTCCTCTTTGAGGAGCTGGGCCTTCTGAAGAACCTGGAGGCTGCACGTGATGATCTCAGAAAACTGTCTCAGAAAAAAAAAAGGGGGAAAGAAAGAAACTGTCTCAGGTCCATTGTCCTCTGTAGTGATTTCGGTTCAATTGCCCAACTGGTAAAAGTTTACATCCCCTAGATTTGAAAGACACACAAGACCCTTCTCCCCCACTAAGTCAATTCAGGGGAATTGTGTGTTCCAAAGCCTTCCTCCACCCCTGAGTGCACCCTCCAGTCTCAATTGTCCCAGCCTTTGACGTGTACTCCTCCTGGCACTTCCTGAGAGCATTCGCCTCCCATGGTTCCCCCAATGGGTTACAGGATACAAGCAAGAAAGAAAAGGAGTGAAAAATCAATGCAGCCCATAAACACTCGTTCCCTTGCCTCTCCCCAGCTCTAAGGACCAGAGTCTAATTCAACTGATGTGGAAAGCACTGCTGATGAATTGTTTTATTATTTCCTGATCATAAAAGGAGAACTCCATTTCTCACTCTTCTGGGTTTTACCCTGGAGACTCAACACAGTGACAGTGAGTAGCCTTATAGAAACATCTGAAAATACAGAATGAAGATATAAGAAAAAGAATTCAAACACCAATTAGCCTACCACCCAAGATAGTGCTGTGTTTCCAATATTTTTATTAATGCCTGGTGTATATAATTTGGATAATATTACATATTAAATTAATATACCATATACTATTTATTTAATGTATAACAACAACCAAATTATATCATTTGCCCAGGGACTTAGAATTTTTATAATTTTTAGTAGTTATAAAATATTCCATCTAAAAGATATGCTGATATGCAAAAGTTTATTTAATCATTCCCATAATGTTGGACATGTTTTTGGAGTTAGTTTTTCCCTAATATAAATAATGTTCAATAGATAATGCTTTACCTAAAGCTTGACCCACATATAAGATCATTCCCCTAGAAAGAAGTCCCCAAACTTAAGTTTATTAGGACAAAGGGCATGAACATTTGTAAGCCAACACATAGTATAAAATGGTCTGCAAAAAAAGTTGTTCCCGTTTTTACTCCCCCAGCCAGCTGTAGGTTTTAACCTTTATTCTCTATATCAAACTCTGAACCACTTCCCAGTGGAGCTGCAGTATCTGGACTGGATGGAAGTGGTGTCCTACCAGAGTATGATGTCCATGGGATTGATGGGTCCATCGGGAGAGGCAGATCTGTAACCCAGCGGGGAGCATATGTAATGGGCATATGCTTTTTGATCATCAGGCTCCATTGACCCTATTTCTGCTAACAGCTGTCTAGGGATCCACCTGAGGGCTATTTTTTTCTTGACATGAAATATGTGCATCTTTTCCAACAGTGATCAACTGATTCGCTAACACCAAGTTGGTGTCCTACAATTCAAGTCAATTCTGACACTAACGAGCCAGAGTTAGCACAGACCCTACAGGTTAAGGGCTCAGTCCCATAAGACTGCCCCCACTTCAGACACCAGTTCTAAATATTATGTTGACACCCATTTTTCTGAATGACTGGCTATAGTTCAGTGGTTCCCACAAACTCCCCTCAGTTTCAATAATTTGTTAGAATAACTCACCAAATTCAGCAAAGCACTTTCCTTACTATTACTATTTATTATCAAGAATATAATTTAGGAACAGCCAAATGGAAGAGGTGCATGGGGTAAGGTATGAGGGGTCTGTGCGGAGTTTCCATGCCCTCTCTAGGGTACCATCTTCACAGCCCTTGGGTGTGCTCACCAACCTGGAAGCTCCTTGAACCCCATAATGCAGGGGTTTTGGTGGAAGTTCCATAATGAGGCAGGCTTGTGTCCATCATTGCCCATTGGTGACTGAACTCAATCTCCAGCTGTCCCCCCATCCCTGGGGCTGGAGGGGGAGGGGAGGGCAGGGTCTGAAAGCTCTAATCCTCTAACCACTTGGTCTTTCTGGTGGCCAACCCTCATCCTGAAGCTATCAGGGACCCCCCCCCCAACACACACACACACACACACACACACACACACTTTAGTCATCTCATTAGCATACAAAAGATGCCGATTTCAGGAGTCTTAGAAGCTCCTGTGCCAGGAACTGAGGACAAAGACCAAATGATTATTTTATTATACAACACCACCTCTTCCTCATTTTCTGTTTTTATGGTCCATGTGGAATCCTACCTACTCTCACTTCCAAAGGTTGAACATAAGATCCAGGCTCAAGCCAGTCAGTGCACCAAATCCCCACTCCAGCTGCAGAGATTGGACCAGGGTGGAATATGACCCAATCAGACTCAGGAAACCACATGAAGCAAGGTAAGGGATTTTCATGCTTTCCCACAAGCATGAAAGGAGAAAAGACACAAGATGTGGGACAGTGGCAGCCATCTCTTGCTACCATAAGGAATAACCTAAGTATGAATCATCATGAAAGAGAAACACCAAGCAAAGGTGCATGAGATTTCCACATGAATCTCTTAACTAAGCCATATCCAAACGAGAACCTGCCTGAGCCTTTTAGGTAGAAAACTTGGGTCAGAGCCATGGTGAGCTCCTGAGATGGGGCCAAGAGGATAGGAGCTGAGCAGGGACCCAGGAAAGGCCTCACCCAGACCCATCTCATCACAGACAGGAGGGGCAAGTGGAGCAAAGGAGAGAGATGAGATCAGTAAGTCAGCCTGAGCGTCTGGGTTTCAAGACCTGGAATCTGCATAGAAAGGCAGGAGTTAGGTCCCAGAGCAAGATAGTGGCTGAGAGTGTGGCACAAAGTTAGGGCCCGGGCAAGGAGAAACAAACAAAACTTTCTGGGGATGGGGCCAGAAGTATGTCAGGGACAGTAATTTGAGGCACAGATTATTGATGCTGAGGTTCTACATTCGATGTGCCATTCTCTCTGAAGTCCAAGATTTTAGGGGAGGTCTGAGTCTCCTATGGTAGGAATTAAATACCCCCACCTGTGAGTTTGGGGGCATGTTGGGTAGGTGGGCAGATCAACAAGTGCAGAAATACTGGACACTGGATTTAGGGGAGTCCCCCAAGGTGAGACAGAGCTTCTTGAGGACAAGAGCTACCTTATTCGACATCTTCGACATTAGGGCAATGCATATCAAGCCACCGTGAGGTCTAACCCCAACCGGGATGACTATAATAAAAAAGACAAAATAATAAGAGTTGGTGGGGATGTAGAAGCACTGCAACCCTGATGCGTTGCTGATGAGAATGTAAAATGTTGCAGCCACTTTAGAAAACAGTCTGTCAGTTTGCCAAAAGGTTAAACGGAGTTACCATGTGACCCAGCAATTTCACTCCTAGATACAGACACGAGAGAAATGAAAACATAGGTCTACACAAAAACGTGCATGTGAATGTTTATAGCAGCTTTATTCACAATAGCCAAGCAGAAGAAAGAACACAAATGTCTATCTCCTGATGAATGAATAAATAAAATGAATGAATAAATAAAATGCAATATATTCATACAATGGAATATTTAGCAATAAAAAGAAATGAAGTACTGATGCACACTACCACATGGACAAATCTTGAAAACATATGCTAAGTGAAAGAGGCCCATTACAAAAGACCTCATACTATATGATTTCACTTATATGAAATGTCCAGAATAGGTAAGTATATAGAGGCAGAAAGTAGATTAGTGATTGCCTAGGGCTGGTGAGAGGAAGGGAGTGATAGGGAGTGACTGTTAGTGAATATGGGGGGTTTTTAGGGGTGTGTGTGAAAATGTTCTAAACTTAGATTGTGGTGATAGTTGCATAACTGCGAATATACTAAAAACAACTGAATTATATACTTTAAATAGGTAACTTGTATGGTATAGGAATTATATCTCAAGCCATTAAAAAAACTGTTCTATGTCCTTTGAAAGAGGTATTAGTGATACTTAGCAGAAAGCAAGATCCTGCCACCATTTCTCATTTCACTCACCTCCTGAACACTAGGAAGTATGACATGGGGTGATTCTGGTTGACTTATGCAGTACTCCTGGCTCCTCCCTTTTAGCCGTGATTATTCCCAACCCTTCCATACTTTCTCTGTCATACAGAAAATTAAAAGGTATATTGCAAGAGAGACTGTCAAAATTGACAGACTGCACATTGAAATCACCCTACCTTCCTACAGGCCTTGTTCTCTGGAATGTATGCTCTGTGAAGGCTCAAGCCACTGTCCCAGGCAAGGTCCCCTCCCATGGCCACACCCAGTCAAATACGTAGGCTGGGCTACTGTGCAACAATTCTGCATTATAATGACACTAGAGGCCCGGTGCACAAATTTGTGCTCGGGTGGGGTCCCTCAGCCTGGGTGATGGCTGGGATCAATTGGGGCTGTCTCACCCAGTCTTTTTTTTTTTTTAATATATTTTATTGATTTTTTACAGAGAGGAAGAGAGAGGGATAGAGAGTTAGAAACATCGATCAGCTGCCTCTTGCACACCCCCCACTGGGGATGTGCCCGCAACCAAGGTACATGCCCTTGACCGGAATTGAACCTGGGACCCTTGAGTCCGCAGGCCGACGCTCTATCCACTGAGCCAAACCGGTTTCGGCTGTCTCACCCAGTCTGGGGGGAGGGTCTGCGGGAGGTTGGCTGTGGGAGCACACTGACCATCAGGGGGCAGCTCCTGTGTTGAGCGTCTGCCCCCTGTGGTCAGTGCACATCATAGCTATTCCACCTCCCCAACCTCATGCTCAACAGCACCCACTCTAGAGGCACACCTGAGAAACCTCTAGAACAATGCTTCTCAACCAATAATGTGCCTACAAATCTCCAGTGATCTTGTTTAAAAATAGGTTGCTGGTTCAATAGGTCCAGGGGGCAGAGGGTGGCAGAGATTCTGCATTTTTAGCCAACATCCAGCTGACACTGATGCAGTTGGTCTAGGAGCCCCATTTTGAGTAGCAGGGTCCAGGTGGTTCTGATGAAGATGGTTTGCGAACCACATTGAGAAACACCATTCTGAAGTCTGTCTCACTGCTCTAGAGCTTTCTGTTGTATTCAGCACACCCAAAGCTTTTGTCTTGACTGACTGAGATTCCAAGGAAGAGGCTGGTTGAGCCACTATTATACTCATTAAGATCGTACTCTCTTCAAACCACTCTCCTTAGCACAATGACACGAAAAACAGAATCAGCACCACATGGAAACGTGGGCAAAGCAAATTCTTGGGCTCCACCCAGACCTAGTGAATCAGGAACAGTGAATTTGTGTTTGAGCAAGCCTTCCCGTGATTCTGGCACTCGCTAGAGTTTAAGACCCACTGCAAAGGGGTAACATTGTCTGAGCCTAGCCCCCCAGGTCTGCACCATTCAGCCCTGCCCGCACCTCCCGGGACCTTCTTCCTCTCCCACAATGGGTACTAAGGCCTTCCTCACTGCTATTCCTTTTGCTAGTGAGGCAGACAGACCTTGTTTCATTTCAGGTAGAGAAGCTGCCTCCACTTTCTGAGCAGCACAGCCCATAACCTGGAGGGGATTTTCCCTTGAACCCTTTCCCTTGAACTGTAGGGATCCTCTTCATTCCAGGGCAGAAGGGAGGGGCATCCATGGCCCTGAAAGGCACTTTTGTGGAACTGGCTGCAACCTCCTCTCCGTGGCCCTGGAACCCAATACCGTCCCTGCCAGGAGCAGGGTCAGGTGCCTCGGGGAGGAGAGAACTCATCTCTACCCTCTTCCTCTTCTTCTGATCATTGTGTTCAGATGCTCTATGTTCTGCATTGGGTTGAGGTCAGTCAACAGGAAAGAGAACCAGGCATGGGGAAGCTGATGCCCTGTGGCGCAGGAGCCTGAACTAGTCATCTTTTCCGGTGAACATCCAGGCCTGTGCCTGTGTTGAGGCTGAGCGGCACAGAGGCTGTGCTTTGGGACTGAGGGCTGAGCACACCCAAGTCTTGCATTGGCACCTTAGCCAGTGAGTCTCCTTCATAGCTACGTCCCCAAAACCTAGTCTAGTGCTGGCACAAGGTAGGAACAGAATAACTATGCTTGTGGGGTGGCTGTAGGCAAACTCACCCAGAATCACTGAGCCAGTCTCTTCATTCCGCTGACAGGGACTGACTCTCAGAAAAGTTGAGTGACTTCCCCTTGTCATACAGCCAACCAAGGCAGGGCCATTCTAGAACTTGGACCCTGAGACACCCAGGGCCTTCACCTCCACACCTCATGCCCAACTAAACTCCCCAAGGCCAGCATGCCTTACTTTTCTCTCAGATTCAAGATATACCTGGGGGAATAGTTCAGGGCCTGAAATTTTTTAGCTCCTGTTAAATTTTGGTGTGGAGGAAGAGGGCCTCTGAAACAAGTTAGTCATGTCAACCCCAAGTTATTTTGAATCACCTTAGTTTATTATGATTTCCAGCTCCCGGCACTATAAATATTGCTGATAGAAATTGCACTGGCATCGGGCTGCAGATAACAGACCCAGTCTATAATCCCATTTTCTGAACTATAGAGTGTTCCCAAAAAAAAATGTATCCACACACTTTGAATAATTATAAAGACAGCGTTTGTTAAAATACATTTCATTTTCAAAACTGAGCGACCAGCTGTTAAAGTGTGCATACATTTTTGGGGACACCCTGTATATTCAAACATGAAGAGCGAGTAAAACGGAACATGGGATGAGACCTTGCTTTCTGTAAGCACTCCTTCCTAATTATTGAGAAGGGATGTGGTGACAATCTTCATGGCTTGGTGGTGCTTGGGGATTTTACTCTAGAGGGAAGACTTTTTATTTTATGCAAGGTCACACATTCATATGAAGGAAAACAGAAAACATCTCTTAATGAAAAAAAAAAAAGAAAACCCCTTGAATAAGTAGAAGTATTGATTAAACTCTATCCAAGTGCCTAGAAATAAAATGATTTTCTAAAATTACCAAAATGCATTATGTATTGCACATATCCCTGAGCTAGGAGAATAGTGTATCAGGAAAACCAGAGGGTTATGGGATTTTTTAAGGGGTTGGTTAGGACCTGCAAGCAGCTCAGTTGCAGGATTGATTTGTCTTCGGGATCCTCCCTAAGGGTCACAGGGACAACCTCTGGGTCTACACACAGTGCCACCCCCAGTTGCAATGATGATATGCTTCTCAGGAATCTACTCCAAAAAGGGAATAGCACCCTTTTCAGTAACAACAGAAAGTATCATGGCAACAATATCAATAGCAACTATTGTTCTATTATAAATAATCTTGCCAATCACTTTTAAATTATAAGAAATTTTATATTCACCCTCAATTTGCTCTCACAACAAACCTCTGAGGCAGATAGAGCAGACGATGTGCCCATTTTATTTATTTATGCATTGAGCACCTACTATGTGCCAGGCAACAGAGAACAGAACAGAAATGTTACTGCCCAAATGGAGCCAGCATGCTGTGGGAAGGCAGGGATTAAATAGTAATTCCACATGAAGAAAATGTTTGTTCTTTCTATTTGTCACTCAACTATCATTTATTAAAAGTCTATTTCATGCTATACTCTGGCTAGACACCATGACACAAAGATGGCCAAGACACAGCCCTGCCTGCAGGAACTTCCTGTGTAGTCACGAAGAGAGACTTCAAACAAGAAACAGTTCTGTTGGAGGACAGATGACTTCACTTGAGCTGAATGTGAAGAAAAGGGAAAGATTTTTGCTTTTCTGAGAAAAAGAGCCTTCTGGGCAGAAGAGATAAAGAGTATATTGTGCTCAGATGAAAAGGAGCCTGGGAAGGGGTGTGCAGAGGTGGGAGGGCTGAGGAAAGGAGGTGCCAGCCGTAGGAGGTGAGACTCACCAAGCTGATGGGGGCAGGGGGTAGAATCCCTATACTGCAGGGTTGAAACATCATCTGGGCAAGAGGATGCATTCATGGGTCTCAGGAAAGCATTCATATAATCAATTTTTCATTCTAGAAAAATGAATTCTGTTTCCAGTAGAGCCTGGGTTTCAGGACCAGGACACGAGAATGGGGTCAGTTAGTAGCTACAATCTACAACTGGGTGACATTTATGCTATTCATTTAATCCTCAGCAGGCTTACCAGGTGTTCCTATTTTATAACCTGCGGCACAGAGAACCTGGGTAACTTCCCCAAGGTCACATCTATATAATAAAATGGTAAAATGCAAATCGGCTGAATGACAGAACGACCAGTCGCTATGACATGCACTGACCACCAGGGGGCAGACGCTCAACACAGTAGCTACCCCCTGGTGGTCAGTGTGCTCCCATAGGGGGAGCGCCACTCAGCTAGAAGCCAGGCTGATGGCTGGCGAGCACAGCAGCGGTGGCGGGAGCTTCCTCCTGCCTCCGCTGCAGCGCTAAGAATGTCCGACTGTGGCTTAGGCCCGCTCTCCATCAGTCAAGGCACAGGCTGGGCTAATGGGACCCCCCTACCCCCAGTACACGAATATTGTGCACTGGGCCTCTAGTGTCTAATAGGAAGCTGCAGTCTGGACTCAAAGCCACCCGCCCTACACCACGCATTGCCCAGCAAGTGTTTGTCCTGTCAAGTGGGCGAGTGCAGGATGCGGGATGGGGAGTGACTACGGTGAATGTGGGGAGTTCAGAGAGAGCAGTTGGAGCGACTCTCCCCACCCCTAGAAGTGTCATCCCACCTCCTGTGCTCTGATGAAGAAACAGTAGGAAACAAACAAACAGCAGTCTCCAGGAAGATCCACCAAAACCTCGTTTACTGAACAAAGGATGGCAAAATGGCAAGAAGCAGGCCACGGGGAATAGGAACGTGGATTCTGGCTGGGACTTCTCTTCCACCCACTCCGCCTGCCCAGCAGGCCCATACATCACTTTTCCCTCAGACTGCTAATTAGAGAGACACCCACCACCCCAACACAAGGCGTTAATTATGAAAACAGAGCGCCGTGCACAACATAACATGGAAATGAAGTGACATGCATCCAATTAATTAAACTTTTACAGCTCCAATCCGTTTTAATTAGAGAAGCTATTCTTTCCACTCTCCTCTCGATCAATAAATGAACTTTGCAATACCTACACATTTTTTAATCAATTAGCAAACAGGGAAAAAAGTATGAGTTTGTTGTTGAGGGACACTATGAACTCTTCCATAAGCCACACACAGTGTGTTCACCATTTTTATTCTTGGTTTAATTTATAAGCCACAGGGTTGAGCCCTTGCAACTTACTTCCAAGTTAAATAAAAAATGAGAAAGCTGAGAAACGGTATCCCCACTGTTTTCCACTCAGCTTCTTGGACTTCTTATTTAAATGCCTGGAAAATGCATTAAGGACACCAGGAATTCAGAAAGGCTCATAGAAAGATGTCAGCAGAGGAGCTCAAAAGCTGTGTCTCCTCGGACCATCAGTACAGTGTCTGTGTACCCGTGACCATAGGACAGCTCTTTCTCTTTCTGGAAAGGCGACCTCTTTGACCAAGCATACAGCCGCTGCAGGTCTGCTCACAGATCAGTGAGGGCCAGACAAAGGGGACAGAAGTCTAGCCCCTCAAATCAGCCAAGCAGGCCCTTGAATGGGGTGGCACACGCATCGGCCAGACCAGCCTCATCCATGATCTTGTCGGCACCACCCATTTGGTGCTTCCAATAGGCTGCAGTGTGCTGTGTTCTTACCTACATCCTGGCTATGATTTCTAAATCCCCTCACTGAGGAAGAGAGAGGGTCATAAGAATAGAACAAGCAATAGAAGGGCACAGGCTGGCAAGGGTTCATACCTCCATCTGACAGACATAGCTAGTCGATGTGAGTTCCCTTTCATACTGATTCCGGAAAAGACTTCAGTACAGAAATAAAGTCAAATCAGTTGGTTTGACTTCAGAAACCTTGACTCAAATTGGCTTCCACAACATGGAAATGTATTCTCTCACATGATAGGAAACGTAGTGAGGTAGACTTGAGGGCTGCTTGATTCAGTGGCTCAATGGAGCCATCAAGCCCCCAGTTTCTCTCCTCTACCTCTTCGGCCATCCTCAAAGCTGGCTTCATAGTCATCCTGGCTGCAAGGCGGCTGCAGTAGAAATCGTACCCAAGAAATTGTATCCAAGATGACAGGTCCAGAGGATGCGGAGAGATCTTCTGTCCCTACTTGTAGGAGGAAAGCTACCTTTCCAAGAAACCCCAGCTGCCTTCTTCTCACGTCTCAGTGTGCAGAGGTGGGTCACTTGTCCTTTTCCAACTCAGTTACTGGCCCAGGGAAGGCAATGGTCCCGGCCTCCTTAGACTCCTCCGCCTGGGCTGGAATGGGTGTTGAAGAATCATGTCTCCTGAGGAAATCTAATTCTTTACAGCGTCACAGCATCCACCACTAGCTACTAATCAAATAGGCTCCAGAGATAAAAATAGCTTGGCCATCCTGGGACTGGGAGAAGAGTCAACAGTTGGGGGACAAGAGAGCATGGCTTTCATCAGAAAGGCTGAGGGAATGGAAGAAGCAGAAGGGAAACCACTGTGAAGAGTGAGAGTTTGAGTTCTTGCAGCTGAGAAGTCTGTGCTCCCTGTCCCCAAAGACTGGGCACCACCTGTCTAAACGTATGAAGAAAAGGTTTCCCGTGGGCATGATACACATCAGGAAGCTGAGGTCCCGTGTTATTGGCAAGAAATTAGGTCAATGTGCACGCCCTCAGGCAAGGAGTCTACCGGGTAAATCATAAATCAGCGTGTATAGAGAGGTGAAGTGAAAGCTAGAGATCTAGAATCTGGACCTCAGAGGTGACCACAAGCAACATCCACAAAAAGGGCACTTTGAGCCATTTGGTACCTAAGGGAGAAAACATCTCTCTGGCAGAGACTCCCACTTTTTCTGAGTGGTGATCTTAAACTCTCTTCATAGTTTGAGGTGAGAAGGAAGCACATGATAATAATAATTTTCAAATATTGAGGGGAAGGAGGGGGAGAAAATAATTGGGCACGGTATAAATGAATGAGCAAAATCCGCATTTTCCCTAGTAGAGTCACAAAGCATTATCTAATGTTCATAAATCAAGAAACAGAGGTATAGCATATTATAAGGAGGTAACTACCAGAAGAATTAAATCATAAATAGACTAAAGCAGGGTCTGGGGAGGGGTAATGACCAAGTGAAAGGCTGCTGTTTGCCATCACAAGCTCTTCTATACCATGACTTGGGTCAACATTCAAAACAAAATATCTGAGAAGATAGATTTAAAGTATTGTTTACTCTCACATCCCCACTGCCTGACACGTAGTAAGTGTTCAATAAGTATTTCTTTTTAGTTAACCAATGAAATGTCCCAAATAAGAACAATTGTTTGGTGAGCACCAGCTACAAAAGTTACAAATCTGTGCTTCACCCTCAGAGCTGACGCCCTGAGCTTTCTTAAATGAGATGGTTCATCCCTAGACTCTCAGTCTGGGCCTTGCCTCTGACAAACCTAGAAGAACATTTTGGAACACTCTGTCAACTTGAAATTTCAACATCAAAAGAGTATCTCTTTTTGCTGATCAAGTCCCACGGTTTCAAAATATTCCTATAGTAAGTCCCATGACGTGCCCCGCTGAACAGCAGCATCCAGAGCTGTCAACACAAGCAACGCACCCCCAGGGAGATCTTCAGGGGAGATCTGCAGGGGAGAGCAGTTGTTGTCTGGAGCTGTCCAGCTTTACCTGGTGATCTAACGCCTGGAGAGAATCAAACGTCTAGCACAGATGACAGCACAGACCAGCTCACTGGACATACTCTGCCCAAGTCCTCCACACACCCATGGGTATCAACTTTCTCAGTAAGAGACTTTCCTGAGGATTTCCAGGGAAAGAACCTTTCATGGTGGTGCAGCATTCTTCAAAAGCACAGCGGGCAAGTCCCCGGGAGGCCAGCACACTCCTGGCAGGTCACTTCCTCACGTTTCCCTTTGGTGATTCCGGGAGGCCGTTAAGTTGCAAACAAGTGTCCTGACAAAGCGATTTGCAGTATATGCCGGACAGGAGTTGTCTGAGTGGTTATCAAAACGGTTTTGCAATGATGTCGTAACCATTGGCATTGGGTTTGCACGTTTCAGTTAAAAGTGTGTACTGTGCCAAGTGACTTAAATGTGCAAAGTATTTGGATTGGATTAGTTGTAAAAAGAAAAGGAAAGTAAAAAGATGCTGAATTGGTTGGTTCCCTCTGGGGTATCCTTGCAACTGGAGGTCACCATCTGTCCATGTGGCCCACCCCTACTTTATGCCCCCAAACAGTCACAGGCCCTGAGCAAAATGGGCTCGTCCTTCCAGGCTGCCTATGAAGATACACACTGTATGCTCTGTTTCCCTTGAGGGGGAGCCAGACACAGAGTTCTCTGGGGCCCAGGGACTGCCCGGCCGGCTGTGTGTCTGATGCATTATGGGGAGTAGTTCTCTCTCCTCTTTCCCTCCCTCCCTGTCCTCCTCTCTAACTCACCCAGGTCTGCTCAGAGGATCTAGGCAGCGACAAAGCTTGTGTGAGAGCAAACCCACTGTTGGCCACTGTGCGTTCTGTCCATCACCAAAGAATGGGTGAAAAAGAATCTAATGGCTAAAGAACAGGCAGGCGAAACCTTCGACCAGATTCAAGCCGCAGTCCACCCAGTACTGGCTGTCAAACTCCTGCTGCAGTAATTGCAGGCCCGCCCCAGTCATTTGCCAAGTGGGAGCTGCCAGGCTCTATGCTTTGTGACCTGGTTTTGCTGTTGTGTCATGACACACAAATGATAACCCTAAAGGATCCTGCGGGTCACCAACGATGTCCAGGCACAAGCTGGGATGCCTGTCCTCCTGAATGTCCAGGCGGGCATCCCTGGCTGACCTCCAGTGTCTCAGTCAGCCTTAGGCAAAGACTGACACCGCCGCACTGAGGTGCTGTTGTGTGTATGCCCACCCTCGTTTTGAAGGTGCCGCAGGTGAGGCATCACCTGGAACCCAGTTGAGGACAACTCTAGTCATGATCCCAAAAATTACAGGCCCTTTGTCACTCAAGGGACTTTCGCCCACAGCAATGCGACATCTGTTTATTGATCAATATTGCAGGCATCTCTCCCAGGGTGAGAGGACAACAGGTCATCTGAATTATCTCCTTTCCAGCCTTCCTCTTTCCATCTGTATTTCCCAAAGGCTCACAAAGCCAAAAAGAGGAGAGCCCATAATGGTGGTAGTTTTTCTTGGGGGTAAAAGGGGACAGTTACTGCTGTTTCCACAGCACTACAATACAGATTCCACTTCAAAGAAAGAGTGCCCCTTGCTGGTTAATGTCAGCAAACTGGGGGAGGCAAAGAAGAAGGGAGATAAGGTGGTAGAAGGCAGAGGGCCCCTAGTTCTGGTTTAGGCAACTGTTTATTACAGTGATGGACAGCGGGGCTGATCCTGCATCATTTTCACCCAATAATGAGTCATTTATGGAAGAGTCCACAGTGCTTGCCTGTTTTATTGCCACACAGCCCAGCAAGAAGATCCTCAGAACATGCTCTCAACAGACAGATGTCCCTCTACATCTAGGACACTAAAACCTGAGGTGGCCAGGTTTCCTTCCTGCAGGGACAGGGGCTCAGGCCATGAACTGTAGTGGGTCTGCCTCACCACCAGAGGGTGCCCTGTGGTCACTTTTCCCTCTCAGCTCTAGGTTGGATGTTCATCCAGAGTTTGGACAGAACCAAGTGTCAAATGCATCACCCAAGTTAACATTAAGGGTTTTTGTTTTTTAAAGAATGCCTCTTGAGATGATGGCAGAAACCACATATAATCATTTTGTTTTGAGCAACGTACTTTGACCCATGCTATGTGGATCCTAACCGAGGAATCAGTCTCTGAACATTATGCTTTCATTATGACAGTGACTCATGTTTACAAACTACTTGTTTCAAAACAACACACTGTTCAAAGCTCCAGGATGCAGGGGACTAGAGGAGAGAAGTGAATCTCTCCTCAGCCCATCAGGGCTAATAGCTCAGACAAGATAGTCATTGCTGTGGGTTTTCCCCATGTTCCATCTGTTCTTCTATCACAGGTATTCCCAGCCATCTTCTTCCAATGAGAAGATAAGGGTGACTAACACCCTGAGTCACAGAGCTTTCAGTAGCCTTATCAGATTGAGCAGGTTTAATCATTCCTGTGACAAAAAGCTCTGTTTACAAGCTGGGAGGCTGTAGCTCTGATGGTTCTACAGGCATGGAGTTGAATTTTCTGTGTGTCAAATGTACTGGTTCATCAGAAAGGATGACTACCCCCCTTCTCTCAGCCATCATTGTCTTCTTTGACCGCTTTTTGACGCTTCCCGAATCACAACACCATCCACGAGTGTGTTCACACAGTCCTTTCTCCTTCCTACCACATCCTCACTGCACTATCCCATCGGCATCTTATAACACAAAGCTGAGGGAGTAGAGAAGATAGTAATGCACTTCCCCAATTCTCCCAAGCAAAATCGGTTGATCTATTCTGTGTTCCCATATGTTGCACGACCCTTTATCACAGACATTTTTGCTGCATTGTAACTGCTTCTTTACCACCTTCTACCACTGCGTGCTCCCCTAAGTCAGGGACCAGATCTATCGTCCAGTCTTCTGTCCCAAAGCTGTGCAGTGTCTGACATACAGTAAGTGTTTAACAAATGTTTGTTCACTTAAATGACTATACCCATTTGACCAGGTAATCAAGTCACTCAGAAGGGCTACGTGATACCACCTGCTATGTCTACTATTGGAAGTGAGTAAGGGAAGTATGTGGGACAGTACATACATGGTCCAACTAGAAGAATAAACAAACAGTGAGGAAATCAGTGTTGAATCCTGACTCTGGAACAAGCACCCTGGTGAATGCAAGAGATGAAATAACAAGACATGATCAAAGCCCTTGACACCCATCCGGGGACCAGAGGGGTCCTTTAGCTTCTCCGGTCTTCAGCTTCATCTTAATCAGGATGAGCAGTTTGGAGAATAAGATCTACAGGGGTGGGAAAAATAGGTTTCCAGTTATGAGTACACAAAATGCAGTTTATTCTTGTATTGTTATTTATTTATTATTTTATTATTGTTATTATTAACCTACTTTTGCCCACCCCTGTGCAATGGCTCACTGAGCTCTAACATTCCACAGCCTCATCAATATGCTCACTGGGGAGATGCTACCTACACCTTCACAGAGAAGCGCCGCACACACACACTCACACACACGTAACACAAGAGTAACAAACAATACACCATATCACCTGGTGGAATCAAGGTGGAAGAGCAGACCAGACACACCCTGAGAAAAGTCTAGAGAAGAGAGAGCTTGGGGAGCAGAAGAGTTCAGAAGGCTCCATACACGTGGCACTAGAGCTGAGCCTGAAGTCCAGATGCTTCCAGCCAGCATCCCTGAGGAGGGCGGTGCATGAGGGCAGTGGGAGCACAAAGTGTGTGCGTTCTGAGGACAATAGGTCAGGAAGCAGGGGAACTGCCTTTCCCATGGTCAGCGCCTGCTGTGAAAGGGAGGCTTGTGCTGAGAAATACAAGTAAAGACTGTCTCCTCTCCAGGCAATGTCTTTTCCTCTGCCACCCGAGCTCACCCCCATTTCCTCTAGTCTTGCTGCTGAACCCCTGATCTAAACTGGGTTTTGGCCCACTGTGTGGTCTCATGGCATCAAGAACTTTTAGTTCATAGTAAAAAAAAAAAAAAATAGTAATTGTATACCGTATGCGTGTCATCTACTCTGTGTCTATTGCCTTTATCCCCTACGAGGCCGAAAGGTCTCTGAGCACAAGACTTGTATGTGTTCTGGTCATTGCCAAACCTCCTGCCCCTAGCATTTACTAATTCATGCACAATGACTTAGTAAAGGAAAGCCGGCTGCATTTGGAAAGCGGGTCTGTGGGACGGCAGGGCTGCTTCCAGGCCCCGGTCGTCGGGGCTGCCTCAGCACTTCAGCCCAAAGTCAAACAAGGTCCTAAGTGGCAGGTGCAAATGCAGCCCCGGCTGCAGATCTGGACCTGCGCCAGTGGTTTGAGAAACACAACCACGAAGTTTCGTCAGCCGACCCTGCCTCTGTGTGCCACCCCACATCCCCGCCCCGTTTCCTCTCACTCAAAACGGAAGACACGCTTCTCTCGAAACAAACTTCTGGTGAGCTTCGGACCCTTTCCCGCCTCCCCACATGCACGGATTCATGCCTCCTGCCACCAACTCAGTCTCATAATGAATGACTTTGTCTAAACACGTCCAGAACCATACAGCAGTTCGTGGGATCCGTGGCCCCACCTGCAGCTCCCTGAGGCTATTTCTGCCTTTAAAGAGCTGGGGCAACTCGTCTCAGAAAGAGCAGGTGACCTCTTGAAGGTCACACAGCTAAAACCCATACGAGGGGCTCTTTATCATAACACCAATTAATATTTAGTGTTTGCCATAAACCAGGCATTCTGCTAAGTGCTTCCTTGCATTGCCCCTGTCAATCCTCACACAGCCCTGTGAGACACGTATATCATTAATCCCACTTTCCAGTAGGACCTGAGTCACAGGTTAGCTACATAACTTCCAAAGCCACTCAGCTTGAAGTCACAGATCTGGATCAAATGCAGGACTCAATCCGACTCCATGGCCTCAACTCTTCCCCCCACGCACTCATCACACGACCACAGCAGAACCACCGGGATGACTTCACCTCCTAGATTCTCACGTTCAATTAGGAGCTCTAAGCAAAAGGGCCACCTGGTGGGAGAACTGACCCGTGATTCACGAAAACCATTTCAGAGTAGGGCTCACCCAGAGGGATCTTTCTTCAGAAAAATGACATACTCAGTCTCCAGTGGCCCACATCCACCCGCCCCACTTTTCCTGGCACCCCTTCTTTCTTGCTCTCCCATCCACACCAAATCCTGGACCCTCCATGCCCCCACAGCAGCCCACCCAGGCCCACCCTCCTTGAGCCCAAACACTCCTTCCAATTGCTTCGCCACCAAAGAGCTCAGCTAGCTTTGCAGGAGGAAGGCATCTGACAAGCCCAGTGCCTGTAACGAGGCTGGGCCTACCATATATATGGGGCATCCCTTTAAAATTTAAGTACATCTTATTATGACCAAGTCAAGCCGGTCGCAGTCTTGTGTTTGGGGCTCCAGTGTGATCATCGGCTGCTCCTGCCCTGGGAGGAACAGCGCCGTTATAGCTGTTCCTGGGGGCGCCCTCCACTGGGGACTCACGTACTCCCATTTTTACACAGAGCAACCTTAAGAGGGAGGGGAAGGCCCGGGGCGCGAAGGCTGTGAGTGTAGATGCTCACCTCCTCGCCTCTGCCGGCCCAGCCCTCTGCCACTGCGAGCTTAGGTACAGCTACTGTATATTGAGCACCTACTATGCACCTACCTACCTTTGTTCATTTGACCCTTAAAGCCACACCAGGAAGTAGTAAGTTTACATGCCCTAAACTTACAGGTAAAGAAAATGAGATCCAGAGAGATCAAGTCACTTCCCACATGGTATAAAGGATTTGGGGGCCAGCTTTGCCTGACCCCAAAACTTTGAGTATAAGCCACCACACTAAGCTGCCTCACCCATTCTCTCTCTAAGACTTAAAGACTTTGCAAAGCAAAACCCAGCTCATACCTTGCCCAGCAATGCTGGCTAGGAGGTCAACCAGAGGAGCTGCTGACCCTCAGCCGATGTAGAGGGTGCGTGTGACATACAAGCAGACATCTGTCTTCCAATCTGCAATTAGATAGAGTTCTGCTCCCAGGTCCAAAATTTCTCCCTGGATAATTGTGCCCACACATCCGGTTTGATTTGCCGTTCAGCTTATTTATTCTTTGCCGCAGAATTGCTTAGATTCGCTGGACCGACCAAACTTATAAACGGCAAGTTAAACAAGAGGAGGGACGTGCTGCATGCAAGTGCTATTGATCAGGTTGAGTCAACGCAGAGCGGGAAGCAGGTCTTTTGATGTATGGCCAAATTTTCTGAGTCTATTGACAATTTTCTCTAAGGCCTTGTAATAATCGCATGCCTGCTTTGCCTTTTAAATTGCCTAACCTTTGGGTGGTGAAATCACAGCATGTTATTCTAATCTCTTTATAATGAACTGGAGTTCAGTTCAAATACACATGTCTCCCGGGTGCCCACGGTCAGAGGCAGGAAGGGTGGAATAGCAGGTCTCACGGCCACGTGGATCCCAAAAGCCTGAACTGAAGTCTCCGTCTGAAACCACAAAGGCTTCTGCACCTGCTGTCCTGGTCTCTACACCCGGGTTCCCAGACCGGCAGCATCAGCAGCACCTGAGGAACTCTTAGAAATGCAAATTCTCAAGCCCTTGCTCAGACCAAGCCATCACCTGGAACAGTGGCTTGTCCAGAGGAGTGACTCAATCAACACTCGCTGTTTGTTGAGTAAATAACACAGGGAGAAGGCATGCGGAGGAGTGAGGTCAGTGGTGAACCCGATGGATGCTGAGTGCTGTCCGCTTCACCTGTGTCCAGGGGTGGCTTCTCTTCCCCGGTACCCTGGTCCTCTAACTGGATTCTGCCTCCGTCACCTGAAAACACAGACTTCTGGGCGCAACCCAGAGTTTCTGACTCAGTGGGCCTGGCTGAGGCCCCAGACGGTGAATGTCACCAAGACCTCGATGCTGCTGGTGCAGGGGCCACACTGAGAACCGCTGCCCCTCAGGTAAGACTCATCTGTCTCCGCTTCCTGCCTCTCGTTCTGGCCTTAGGTAGATATTCTTTTTAAGGCCTTCTCTCCAAACGTCTCAAATGGCTCAAAATATTGCCTAAGGGCTGACCCAAAAACAACAAACACCAAAACAAGAATAAATTCCTTTCTCTTTTAAGGAATTGGTGGGCTCTACCTTAATAATCGAGCAGTTACTTTCTCCATTCTGGAGACAGAAAAGCAAGGACGACACAATCGTTAGGAATTCATGGTCAACTTTTTCTGCTGAGCAGGTAGGGAACACGCATTCTAAAACTCTGGTTCCTTTTCTGAATCCAGCTCACGTCGATGGTAGTCTTTAGAGTTTGCCCAGCCACAAGATGGCAGCGCTGAGTTGGTGTGCACAGGAAATGTGACGCTGGCCCCCCAGACCCTGCTTCTTCTCAGGGCGGCTACCCAGAGCAGGACAGAAGTAAAGGATGAATACATTTGATAGAACCAAACGAGGCTACAGCTTTTCCTCCCAGGAAACCAGGCATTGAAGAAATGCTTCATCCAGCAAACGCAGACCCTGCAACAGAGACCCGGAACCCAGTTGCATGCATTTCACCCAGTCTCTGGAGATAGAGCCACAATTTCCCACTCAAATTAGGAAACGCGGAGCGGGCTACTGACTGGCCATTGGTACCAAGGAGACGACGGAGCAGAATAACAGATCTGTGCATTCCCCAAAACAGTTGGGATATGCAGCCACCTTAGTTACTAATTTTAAATCCCAAGCAAGTGGAAAGCTGTCTCAAAATCGATTCTCTCATGGTTAGCCAGAGCATGGTGCACTATAAGCAACAGGCATCATTTTTTCATGTCAAAAATGGAAATTCACGGTTTGTGAGCTCTAAGTAGCAATAGTCGTATATGCAAGGAGGAGACTCCCAGCACATCCAGAATGTCTGGTGACCACAATGGGAGTAAACTCAACTCAACCTCCCTCTGCTGCTGTTTTCTCCAGGGGCTTGGTCTGAACTGAAATAGGTGAGAAGATTTTGCTTTCCACCCAAATGTCTCCAAAACAGTTACTCGTGATTTACGTAATTCTAATGAAAATGCATTTTTGTGCTGGAATTTTATGCATAATTGCTTCCCTTTTCCCTGGACTGGAGCGAGAACCGCTGAAGTTGGTTAAGGCCCTTGCCTTCAGTAGGTCAGTTGTTTCTTAAACTTGGCTGATCATCGGAATCCACGGCAGAGTGGTCTGTTCCATGGCCTGTTTGATTCAGTACAGACTCCATGCCCCCGTCAGCCTGCTGAGGGACAGTCCCGGGGAGGGGAGAGCTGTTGAGCTGTTGGTCTCTAACACGCCTGTGGGAAGAGTAACCCACCTGAGGGAGTTCCCACTAGCAGTCAGGTTCAGACACGGCTACACCAGGTCACAGCAGGCCCAGAGCATGTTCTCTCCATCACATTCGCATGTCCCGTGGGACCAGGAGGAAGGAGATATTATAAGCATACAGGACCTTTACAGAGGGAGGACAGAAAAGGACTTGCCTGGAACCTGGGGGACTCATGCAGGGGAGTCGAGCTCAGGGCCCCCACTGACCCAGTTCTGGGCATCCTCGTCCACCCAGAGACGTCCGCCCTCGCTGTGGGCTCTGAGACTCACGTTGACCAGACACAGCGCGGCATGGCATGCAGAAGCCATGGAATAAGTGACTCGCCCTCAGTCGGCTGGCTCTTCCCGGAGGCCCTGTAATCCATCCAGGATTCTGGCACAGCACCGTGGAGAGGAAACGCGTGCAAACAAAGACACATGAGAACAGGGTCAAGTTGCTGGGACGCTTTGAACGGAAGAATCAAAGACTCGGGGAAGAGCTCATCGTGTCTCCCAGCGCTGGGGGCTGTCTGCGCGGGGCCCGGGCAGCTGGTAGGCGATCAGAGCAGCCCTCACCAGCACCCACGCCCACACGGAACATCTGCTCACACCCGCGGAAGAGCAGGAAGCTTTGTTTTATTAAGTGGGGAGGAGGAAGGCATTTGGTTGGGCTTGGGCTGGAAGAAGAGAGGAAAATGGCCTCTCCCCCGACCAGCCCTGCAATTTGAGTCTCTGTAAAGGTCATGGTCAGCCATAGGACAGTTTGCTCTCATGAGAGGCCTTTATGAAGGTTTTGGCAAAGCAGAGCTGCTCTGGGACCAGGGAGGCCTGTGTTAGTCAGGGTCGATCAGAGAAGCAGCACCACTGAGAGTGACATGGAATAAGGCACTTACTGCAGGGTGGGACCTCACACCGCTGTGGGTGGCGGTAGAGCATTCTATACAGGATGCTGACTCTGTGTCTGGTGTGAAAGTTTCTATAGATCAGCTAGGCTGTCAGTCAAGAATGAGAACTGGATGTGGACAAGGGCCAGGACAAACTGGAACCCACACGGACGAAATGGACCTGCATCTGTTTCCCACCACCTCCAACCTCGATGCCCTGGGTGATCTGCAGGAGACAGCGGCCCCTTCACCACAAAGCGGCACAGGCATCTGGTGAAGAACCCCGCAAAGCAGGCTGTTTGTGAGCATATCTATGAACGCTCATTTGGAGATTCCCCCGAATAACTGAGGGAGACTTTGGGCAGGTAGGGGGTTAGCGATTTGTAATTTGCACATAAATGGAGATGTGACCCCATTTAGTATTCAGGGATGGGGATGCCTGGTTATGCTGGTTACACAAGTGGCATATTATGATGAGCATTTCATAAACTCATAGACCTGGAAAGAAATATGAACACATCATTACCCACCTCTCCTCCCCTCCGCTGTCCTCTCCTCTTCAGGAGCCTCCCATGTTTCAGTCATGCCCAGCTCTTATAGGTCTCTAAATGCACTGCACAGTTATATGCTTTGGAACCCTTGCATTCAATAAAGCTTTGATGTGGAGACTTTCTCTCCCCCTGCCTTCCCTCTCCTCCTTTCCCTGAATAACATAGACTCAAATTCCAAGTCTCAGATCAGGCATTTCCTCTTCCCTGACTTCCAGCTAATGTCAGCTAAGGACTCTGCCACGTACTCTCTGTTGATAGCATCCTGAACTTACCTCTCCCCAGGCACCTATCTATTATTCTACTAGAGGCCCGATGCATGAATTCGTGCATGGGTGGGGTCCGGTCGGCCCGCTCCGATCGGGGATGGGGCCAGCCAGGGGAAGGGGCTGCAGGTGGTTGGCCAGCTAGCTCTGCCCCCTGGTTGAACTCCTGGTCAAAGGGACAATTTGCATATTAGCCTTTTATTATGTAGGATTTTGATTTTTAAGGAACCTCATTGAAGTATAATAGACCTACAGCAAACTGCACATAAAGTGAATAATCTAATAAGTTTCTATATAGTTATACATCACAATCAAGATAATAAACAAATTAAAGCATCATCCCTAGAAGTTTCTATATGATCCTTTGTCATTCCTCTCCCTGACATCCCCAACTTCACCTCTAGGCAAACTCTGAGCTGTTTTCTATCACTATAGATTAGTTTTCATTTTCTAGAGTTTTATTTAATGGACTCATGTAGCATGTAATCCTTTTTGTCTGTCTTCTTTCATACTCAGCATAATTATTTAGAGATTCATTCCTCTTGTGTGTGTCAATAAATAGTTCAACCCTTTTTATTGCTGAATAGTATTTGATTTATCCATTCACGTGCTGATGGATATTTGGGCTGTTTCCAATTTGGGGCTATGTTACCTAATAATAGAAAAACATGTAAACTGACCATACCTCTGCTACGCCCACAGCCAATCAGAGTGAGTATGCAAATTAACCCAACAAAGATAGTGGTTAATTTGCATACATACCTGGGTCCCGAGAACCTCCTCGGCACCCAGGTCACTCGCAGCCAGTCATTGGAGGGGTGGGAGAGGAGGGTCCCCCTTCCCAAGCCTAAAGCCTGGGGTGGAGGCTTTAGGCTTGGGAAGGGGCCGAGCCTGGGATTGGAGGGAAGGGGGAAAAAAATCAATGGAAACATACCCTCAGGTGAAGATAAAAAAAAAAAAAAGAAAGAAATGTCATATCCTATGAAAGACACATCTTGAAAATGCCTAAAGAAAGTTGTCATTTTTTTCATGGTGAAGGGACTGCCTGCCCTGGCCTGCCCTGGCCTCTGCTCAAGGCTACGAAGTTTCAATTATAGAAGGTAAATAAATCCCAACAAAAATGGCAGTGGCCACGGAGCTGGAACAAGCAGGAGGCTTGGGTTGCCCCCCGCAATGGAGGAAGCCAAGCTTCCCGCCTGCCCTGGCTGGCCCTGGCCTCCGCTCAAGGTTACAAAGTTTCACTTATAGAAGATAAATAAATCCTAGATACTTGCTTCTAGCCGGCCCTGGCCTCTGCTCAAGGAGGCACTGAAAAAAAAAAAAAAAAAAAAGAAAAAGAAAAAAAAAGGAGGGGCTGGGACCTTGGGTCGCCAGGGGGTGATCAGGCCAGGATGGGACAGCAGGGGCCGTTGGGGGTAAGCAGACCAGCAGTGGGGCTAGTTGGGGGTGAGCAGGCCATCAGTGGGGGTCAGTTGGAGGTCATCAGTACAGCAGGGGGGGCAGTTTGGAGTGAGCAGGCCAGCAGGGGGGCAGTTGGGGGTGAGCAGGCCAGTGGGGAGGGAAGGGGTGGTGAGCAGGACAGCAGGGGGGGGGCAGTTGATTTTTAAGGAACCTCATTGGGGGTGATCAGGCTGGTGGGGGGGCATTTGGGGGTGAGCAGGCTGGCAGGCAGAGTGGTTAGGGGCAATCAGGCAGGCAGGTGAGCAGCTGGAGCCAGCAGTTCCGGATTGGGAGAGGGATGTCCGACTGCCGGTTTAGGCCAGATCCCTGTAAACTGGCAGTAGGATATCCTTCGAGGGGTCTCAGATTGGAGAGGGTGCAGGCCGGGCTGAGGAACAACACCCCCCCCCCCCATGCATGAATTTTGTGCACTGGGCCACTAGTTAAAAATAAAGCATCTATGAATATTCATGTACAAATATCTTTACAGAAATATATTTTCTTTTCTCTTGGGTAAATACTTAGGAGTGTAATGGCAGATATATGGTAGGAGTATGTAAACTTATTTAAGAAACTGCCAAAATGTTTTCCAAAGTGTTTGTAGCATTTTACACTCCCCCCAGCTGTTCCTCCAGCGTGTGGTGCATTTTGTTCATTCTCGTAACAGTGTCTTTTGAAGAGCAAAAGTTTTTAATTTTGATGAAGACTAATTCATAATTAAAAAAAAAACCTGCATATATCATTCCTTTAATTCCCTAGTGATTGTCTGTTATCTCTAGACCACCTTCTTCTATCTCTGGATTCCCAGCACTAAGATAATGCTTACCACTTAAGAGACAGTGAAACTGTCATTCTTATGGCTACATCCTTACTCCTGCCTATTAGGACAAAGCCTCTGAGTCTCATGGCAACTGCTGCGTAATGACTGCTTCTTTTTACAGGAATGGAGGTTTTTAATCAATATATTTTTCTTAAGCCAGGAAATGCCTACTAAGGCCTCTGTATATTTCCCTATGAAGTATCTGTGTATTTGAACAGAGAGAGAATGAGGAACAGAAAAATCTTCTTTTGAAGGCCCACATTTAGGAATTCTGCTTGGTTTCTCTCCTGATCAGGGAGAGCCCTTTGTTTTCGGAATAAGTAGAGAAAAATCTCATAACAGAGTCTCCCAGAGGCAGAGGCAAAGGGGACTTCACCAGGAAAGCAGTTCAAGGGAGTTTCACCACAAGGCCTGCCATATTTGCCCCAGGAAAGGTGTCTGAAGAAAGAGATTAAACATCTCCTCCCTCTATGAGATCCACTGTCTACAGGTCCCTCCAATCGCCCCACTACAGGCTGCTGGCCCCACCGATGTGTCCACAGTGACCCAACCAGCAGTGATGCTGGCTCCTTCAGGTAACAGCAATGAAGGGTGTAGCTCAATATTGTTGGGATGTTCAATTCAATAGAAAACGAACAGTTGAAACACTCTGATAGGCGTTTATCTCATGGTGTCCTAAAACTTCCATTTTTCACAGTGAAAAGGGACTCTAAGGATGAATTCCAGTTCTGGAAATATGGAAGATTAAGATAACAATCAGTAACAACAAGAAAATTGCTTGCTTCATAAAACAAGAATTGCTAATAAAATGTCATTGAAAAATATATTTTAAATATATTCTTAGACTCACAAGGGAAAAAATAAGTGGAAATTTCCAGGTACCAAAAAGGAGTGTGAACTCAGAGTGATCATTTAGAACCTGGCAATGCTGTGGTTACCACAGGGTGAGCAGTATCGTGGCTTGAGCTTTAAAACTATAGGAGTCAAGATGCTTCAAGGCCAGAGAGTTGGAACTGAGAACTCTCAAGGAGTGATAGACTCTCTGAAAAGAAAGACTAGAACAAAATATGTCGGCACAGATAAACAAGTCTCATCTGACTCTGAATTCCAAATGAGCAAAAAATGTCTCCTTTGGGAATTAGAAATCTCACACAGACCAAATTTACCCATATTTCCTAGAAAATAGTGAAAAATATAAGGATGCCAGCTATTATTGCTTCTATACAAATGTATACCATGATGAGACAAAGGATCTGAATACGCATTTCTCCAAAGACATGCATATGGCGAATAAACACATGAAAAGATGCTAGCATCATTAGTCATGAGAGAACACCAATCAAAACTGCACTGAGATACAACTTCATACCCACTAGGATGACTATGATCAAAAACACCGACAGCAAGTGTTGGTGAGGATGTAGAGAAATCGGAACCCTCATATATAACTGGTGGGAATGTAAAATGGTGAAACCACTTTGGAAAATAGTTGGATGGTCCCTCAAAATGCTAAACATAATAGTGCCATTTGACCCAGAAATACCACTCTTAAAGAAATGAAAACATATGCCTACCCAAAAACTTGTATAGGAATGTTCATAGTGGCATTATGCATACAACGCAAAAGTGAAAACAGCTCAAATGTTCATTAAGCATTTACAAGTTATTAGGTATTAAAAGTAACCTAGAGATAATTTAAGGTGTACAGGATTATGTGCATAGGTTATATGCAAGTACTACATCATTTTATATAAGAAACTTGAGTACCCATGAATTTTGGTATCTGAGGGGGCCCTGGAACCCATCACCATGGATACTGGGGGAACAACTCTATAGTCACATGGTGTGACTATAGAGTTACTCAGCCGTATTTTTTTTTTAAAAAAAGGAATGCTGGTACATGCTACCACAGGGATGAAATATGAAAAATGTTAAGTAAAATAAGTCAAACATATTATATTATTCCATTTTTATGAAATATCCAGAATAGGCAAATCTATAGAGACAGAAAGTAGATTAGTGGTCACTAGGAGCTGGGGCGGAGGAGAGGGGAGGAAAGTGGGGGGTGGTGCTAATGGGTATAGGGCTTCTTTGGGGGGTGATAGAAATGTTCTGGAATTAGATAGTGAGGATGGTTGTGCAACTTTATCAATATACTAAAGTTTACACTTTGATAGGGTGAATTATACCTTAGTAAAAAAATAATTAAAAAGTTATGAGGTTATAGTAATTAAAACAATAGAACTAAATACAGAGCATAAAAGGATTCCATACACACAAAAGCCAGACATAGGAAACAGATGACATTATAAATCAACAGGGAAAGGATGAATTACTGAAGGAATGATGAATGAAATGAAATTAGGATCCTCCCTTACACCTTCACAAAAACTAATTTTAAGGGATTAAACACATAAGCGTGAAAAGGAAAACTGTAAAACCTTTAAAGAAAACATAGGAAAATATATTTTGTGAATCTGGGACAGGGAAGGATTTCTTAAGTCACACACACACACACACACACACACACAAAGGAAAAAATATACAGTTAATAAAAAACACCAAAAAAAATCATAGTGTGACCATTCACAGACACGTACCTTATAGTTAAGATATAAGGTCATTCATGAGACTAACGCACACCAAGTTCAAGTGAATGGCTACTGTTGGGGGAAAAATGGTAAAAGATTTGGTGGGGCAATAGCAGTACAGGTATTAACTTATCTTTCCCTTTTTTAAGAATACTGAAAAACATGTAGCAAAAAAAAATATATATATAGCCATTGTTTAAGCTTTGTGATGGATGCTAAGGGTCTGTTGTATTATTTCCTCTAATCTTCTGTGCTCTTTGAAGTGTTTCATAAATAAGGAAAAGGGGTTTTTTTCACATATTAACATACCATCTGGTCTAGAAAGTTGAAGAATCCCCAAATGCACCTGGGCCCCCTCCTGGGGTCAGCATCTCCTTGAAGTTAGACAACAAACTTGGGGCAGAAATGGAGCTGAACTCGGCGACGCTCCACCACCATCGCCTGCTCTTTCTGGAAACAGCGAATGTCTGCCATTCCAGGCAGGGACTCGGTTATTTCCACTCTAAAGTGTGATGTGGATTTACTGAACCAACAAGAAGTCAGGGGAGAAACCTCAATCACTGTCTTTGCAAATTACTGTTTTCTGCTAGTACTGAGCACTTATTCACCATCAAATCAATGAGGGAGAGGGGAGCGAGGGAGTGAAATGAAGCACTTTTCTTCCTCTGAAGTGCAGACATTACTCCTGCACTCCGTGGGGCCGCTTCCCGTCCCAGCTCACCTGGGGAAACACAGATGCCCAGGGAAAAGCATCCACCTGCACCCCCCGTCAGGACAGGGTGCAAAGGCGCTGAGAGGAGCTCCCCCTCCTCTGGAGCCTAAAGAAAAGGCCTGCCAGCCAGCAAGCAGGGGGCCATGCAGCCCCCGGGGAATTAGAAAACCCCCACTTGCTCCACTCTTCCTCTTTGACCACCAACCATGAGGGGCCAGGCTGGGCACAGAGTGACACGCAGCTGGGTTCTGGAGAGCGGGCACACTCTCCCAAGGCAGTGGTTCTTCACCCGGAACAACATTACAACAACCAGGGAACCAAAACCTACAGGTGGCCAAGCCCCACTCCCATAGCCTCAGAAGCAACTGGTTTGAAGCCGTCATTGGCTTTATTTACAAGCACACAGGTCGTTCTGTGTGCAGTCTCTGCCCTAAGGACTCACAGAAATAACTGGGGAGTGCTTTAAAAGCAGTGGTTCCTCAGAGCTGACCGTAAATGACGTGAAATCAGATAAGCCCAGGCTCTAAACCCGGCTGGGCCACTTATTTTGTGACCCGGGGCAAGTTACTCAATTTGAATCAACCCCAATTTTCCATCGGACCTGGGAATGATAAGACCTACCCTTCCGTGCTGGCAGTAATTGAGATGATATATGCAAAGGAGCGACTGCCACATGGCTGTCATTACTAAAGGTCATTTCGACCCAGGAATGGCTCATCTGCGGTCGAGTACATCCTTGGGGTGATGATTCAGAACCAGAGAGAAGCCAGAGCCTCGCATGTCTCGGTCGCCCCGCATTTGTGGGGAAGGATCGCCACAGCATCTACCTCATCTTTCTGGACCCAACGCTGGTCTTTGGCTTGAAAGGCAAATCTTTAAACAGGGAGCTCGCCGCACTTCAAAGGGATGAAAGAGAGCTGTGTGGAGTGGTATGGTCTAGATGTTTGTGTCCCCCCCAAATTCATATGTTGAAA
Source organism: Eptesicus fuscus (assembly GCF_027574615.1). Lineage (NCBI taxonomy): Eukaryota > Metazoa > Chordata > Mammalia > Chiroptera > Vespertilionidae > Eptesicus > Eptesicus fuscus. The sequence continues at coordinate 18,458,153 of NC_072483.1, read as the reverse complement.
CCTAACCCCATGTGACGGTATTAGGAGGAAGGGCCTTTGGAAGGTGAGTGGGTCTTGAGGGCAGAGACCATGAATGGGGTTAGTGCTCTTGTGAAAGAGGCCACAGAGAGAACCCCACCCCTCCCACCAGGTGAGGGCACAGCAGGAGGACAGCCACCTGTGAACGAGTAAACAAGCCCACACCAGACTCCAGATCTGCCAGGGCCTTGATCTTGGTCCAGCCTCCAGAATGGTGGGAAACACATTTCTGTCGTCACCTCTGTCCATGGTATTTGCTATAGCAGCCCAGGCTAAAGCAGGTGAGTAACCAAGACTCCCTATTGGGGATCTGAAATCTACTGCAGGCAGTGGTAGGTAGAACAATGCCTCCCCACCCCCCACAAAGATGCTCACGTCCTACTCCCCGGGATCTGTGAACATGTGAGGTTACACGGTGAAAAGGAGCTTAGGTTGCAGATGGAATTGAGGCTGCCAATCTGCTGACTTTGACATGGGGAAATTATCCTGTCTGGGGGGTGGGCCCACAGGGGCCTTCCTACGTGGAAGAGGAATGCAGAAGAGAGGAAACCAGGCAGATGGTATCGTGAGAAGGACTCGAAGCGCTACTGCTGGAGGAAGCAACCGGAAGAAGAAAAAACCATGAGTAAGCTCTGAAGGCGGCCTCAGGGAGCTGGAAAAGGTGAAGGGGAGGGAACATTCTCCCCTCGAGCCTCCCAAAGGAGCAGGGCCCTGCTGGATTTTAGCCCCTGTAGACCTGATTTGGGCTTCTGACCTCCAAAACTGTCAAAAGATGAATTTGTGTTGCTTTAAGCTACTGAATTGGTTGTTGGGTGGTTGTGGTTTGTTTTTTGCACCAATTTTTCAATTTTTTTCTTTTAATGTATTTTCTTCAATATACCGTCCATCACCTTGGCTCAGTGCATGTTACCAAATATTCTCCAGGGACTTTATAGTCTCTGACAGTCAGCTACAGCTTGGGGTGCCATATTAAGTTCATAGTAACAGCAGCAGTAGAAAATAATGGCCCAACTGCTTGAATAGCCAGAAAGTTTTCAGGCCTTCTCTGTGAGTATCCCTGGCTAAACTAGGTGGCTGGTTGGTGACTAGGGGAGTCTGCAGGCTGGGGTGAGAATGACCTTAACAACTGCTCCTCAAGAATCAAAATCCACAGTCTGAGGTTTAGTCATTCATTCCTTCATTCAAGAGCATTGCTGAGCATCTTCTCTGTGCTGGACAGTGGGAACACCAGATGAGTAAGGTGTGGCCTCATCGTCTACACACAGGATCCAGGGACCTAAGTAGGGAACTATGAGTACTGTGATCTATGTCTAGTGTCAGGAAACTTCAATTTGGAAAAAGCAGCAGATATTTGTGGAGCAAACTAAATTCAGAAAAAGAGAGAGGTGTGAGCAAATGCAGGGCTCTTGTGAACACAAACACCCAGGAACCGTCCCACGCTGCCCAAAACCAACAGGTAAGACTTGTGCTCTGCAGACCCTCTCCCCAGACCAGCTTACCTCCAGGACACCCCAAGCCTGACCTACTGCAGGCTCTGAGTGTCCAGGATCCTTAGCTCAAGCATCTCTTACGTACCTTACATAGTCTCTAGCATGTAGTAGGTGCTCATTAAAAAAAAAAAAATGTTGAGTGAATGAATGGATGCTGAGAGGGAGAGAGAGTTAAACACCGAACTCCACATCTCCCTCACCCCTCACCCTCACTTCTATACCATTACTCATGCTTGTTTCAGTATTCACCCCAGGACCCTTCTTCACCCCTGCTCCCACTTCAGGCCCCCAAGATGCAACCCTACACATTCTCCTCTCTAATGGACTTCATTCCTACAGTCTCCTCTCAGCCCTCCCTCCAGTCTTCCACCTCCTATTGTCCATGACCCAGCCCTGGTGAGAAAGAGAAACAAATAAGCTAGTGCCCCCTTTGGGACCCTTCCACAAGCTGCTCCTTTTCTGGAAGAAACAAGAGGGAGACTAGGTTCATACAGGTGTGTCTGTTTTCCAGTGCACTGAAGAGAAGACCTTATTCCAAACCAGAAGAAAGTCATTCATTCTCCAAAGAAAAGAGAGAATTCTTCCACAACAGTGATGCTATGGGTGGGTCAGAGGCCATGGCACCTGCCCAGCCCTCCCAGTTTTTAAAAATGGTAACGTTCTGTGATATGGACAGTTGCCATCTCATCAATTTTATTTAAAATGTAACTAAAAATGTCTTAAAATGCCATTTCTTCATTGATCAGTATTACGCAATCTACGTAATTTTTTTAAAAAGTTTCACACAGGTCTCTACTCTCCCACCCTCTTAATACGCAAATTTCTGTTCCATTATGCTTCTAGGTATATAGTCTTGAACTCTGACGGATTCTTCCCATAGAAATGACTAATTCTGATTGTCAGCTGAAACTTGCTTCACATTATGTTCATATTTATGTGCCATTACCACTGGTCACCAGATCTCTGGGTTATTCATTAGAAAAAGAGAAAGAGAGAGAAAGGCCCTCAAAACTAACGTGGCAGATATTTCTACCAGCCCAAAGCACTGGAAACAAACATTGAAGAAGAAGGGATTTCCAAACCAAGATTAAAAATCAAGAATATGTTTAGGCCAGCCAGAATGGCTCAGTTAGTTGAGTGTTGTCCTGTGCACCAAAAGGTTGCGGGTTCAATTGCCAGTCAGGGCACATGCCTGGGTTGCGAATTTGGTCCACGGTTGGGGCATGTATGGAAGGCAACCAACTGATCAATATTTCTCTCTCTCTCTCTCTCTCTCTCTCTCTCTCTCTCTCTCTCTGTCTTTGTCTCCTTTCCCCCTCTGTAGCATGTCCTCGGGTAAGGATTAAAAAAATAATAATAAAGTATTTGACTTTATAGTAAATAGCACCTGAGGCACGGCCACCTAAGGCATCACTGTCCAATCCAGATCATCAGCAGGGAGATTTACAGTAGCTTTCGATGGGCCCAAGGAGGAAACCTCACCTGTTTCACAGTTTCACTGAGGCCTGACAGGCAGAAACCGCCTAGCACAGGCAAATGTATAAAAAGAGGTACTTTACACAAACCAGGATGGAAAAAATGAATCAATGTATGTTTTTCTTTATCTGTATGGTTTTTTGGGGACCTACTATTGCTTTCATATGTGAAAACAATAGTCACACTGTGTGCGGGGGAGGTGTGGCCATCAAAGCCAGCCTGATGCCCCAGTACTTTCCATACTGTTCACACTCAAGGGCAGAACCTGCTTAGCGGCTACAAATTTTATGTGCTGAGTTAGTCGATGGGTGCCTTTCTCACTCCTCCTCTGACCACTTGTGCAAAAAAGCTTCTTGGGTTATATGTGCACGGACGCCCACAAAGCTGAGTGGCCCATTGGTTTCTCAGCTGTGCCTAGCTCTGTCAGAACACTCTAAGAGGCCTCAGCCCTGGGCTGTTGAATGTTCTACTTGACCTTCTAGCTCAGGCGTCCTCAAACTACGGCCCACGGGCCACATGCGGGTGTTTTTGCCGTTTTGTTTTTTTTACTTCAAAATAAGATATGTGCAGTGTGCATAGGAATTTGTTCATAGTTTTTTTTAAAACTATAGTCCAGCCCTCCAACGGTCTGAGGGACAGTGAACTGGCCCCATGTTTAAAAAGTTTGAGGACCCCTGTTCTAGCTGTTCTCACCCATCCAGACAGGTTCTTGCCCACTTCACCTACCTCTGTGCACAGAGCAGGCCTGGCAGGCCTCCCAGCATCTCTCTGAGTCCCTCAAGACTCAGCTCTTGTTCCCCTTTTCCAGCTGGGGTTGGTGCTCCTCATCCTCACTCCCTCATGCCTTATCCTCACCATCTCCATTGTTAAGACTCGGCTGAGTAATACAGAGGTAATACGTCAATACGTTGGGTTCAAGCTGTATCTTATTTATCTTTGTGCCTCCAATGTGTAAAACCATAACTACCATCTAATAGGTTCTCAATAAATGTGTAGGGGGAGCAGACACGGCATTGCTATAGCTCTCTCCCATCAAAGGAAAGCTCAGAAAGTAAAGTTAGCCCTGCGAGGGCCCAGGCAAACCCCAGCCGGACCGGCTGGGTGGGAAGAGCACCCAGCTCCGCCTGAAGCCCACTGCTGCACTCCTCCACTCCTGGGAGTTCCAGCCAGCACCACTATAGTAGCCTGACTGTGGTTTTCTCTTAATGTTGAAGAGACAGGACATTTAGTCTGATGGGAACAAGCATCAGATTGTGAGGTAAAGAGATGTGCTGTCCAGATCCTGACTGCAACACAGGGGCTGTACCGGTGACACCTACTCTTTCGTCTGCAGTTTATTTATCTTTAAAATGAGATGGATGCCATTTCACAGGCACTATGATGGCTATAATGGAAACACAGACAATAACATGTGTTGGTGAGAATAGCGAGAAATGAGAACTCGTGCACTGCTGATGGGAATGTACAACGGTGCAGCTGCTTTGGAAAATAGTGGCAATTCCTCAAAAAGTTAATCTTCAAGTCACATATGACTCAGCAATTCAACTCCTATATATATACCCAAGAGAAATGAACCAAATTTCTAGACAAAAATGCGCACACAAATGTTCACAGCAGCACTATTTGTAATAGCTACCAAGTGAAAACAACCCAAAGTCCATCTGCCAATGAGTAGGTAAACAAAATGTGCTATATCGATGCAATGGAATATTAGCCATAGAAAGGAATGAAGTACGGACACATGCCACAACATGCATGTGCTAAGTGAAAGAAGGAAATGGACTGACTGGTTCATGGATCCAAGGTCTCCTTTGAGAGAGATGAAAATGTTTTGGAACCAGAGAGAGATGATGGTTGTACAACTTTGTGGATGTGCTAAATGCCACTAAAGAATACATTTGACTGTGGCTAACTTTGTGCTATGTGAATTCACCTCAAAAAATAAAGAACTTTTAGAGTTGAAGAAATGTTTTAATTTTTAATCAGCCTGGATTAAATTCATATTTTACCAACTGTGTCAGCCTATATAATAAAAGTCTAATATGTAAATTGTCCCCTTGGGCAGTCATTCGACCAGGAGTTTGACCGCTCGCTATGACATCACTGACCACCAGGGGGCGGCGTGAAACATGTGGGTGTTGGCAATGTGGTGCTGGCAGCAGGTGGCAGTGGAGACACCGCTGGCCCTGATGGGCCCCAATGAGAGTGGGACCGTGGCGGGATGGTGAAGCAGGTGAGCAGGCAGCGCCAGGTCAAGGCAGGTGCAAGCAGGGCCCAATCGCCCTGCAGACGGCCACCAGCGGTGGCAGCAGGGGGCGGGGCCGCCTCCTGGCTCCCAGGCGCTGAGGGAGCTGGGTGGGGGAAGAGGAGGGCCGGCCCCAATCGATCACCCCGCAGGCGGGATGGTGGAGCAGGTGAGGGGGTGGTGCCAGGCCAAGGCGGGGTGCCAGGCGGGGCTGCGGGGCTGCAAGGCTGGAGGCGTATGCTGGGGCCTGATCTCCGCAGGCCAACCAGAGGGACCCCACCTGTGCAAAAATTTGTGCACCGGGCCTCTTAAAATTTTTATACACAATTTTAAGTGGAAAAAGAGACCAATGAAACCTTCTGCTGCCCTGCTGGGTGTGGGCTGACTGTCCCACTGGGAGGCAGTCACTTGAGACAGATCCACCAGCATCACAGGCTTCGGAGAGACCGCAAATGACAGAGAGCGATGGTGGCGGCCAGCCTTGTCCTGGAGGCTTCCAGAAACCATTCCAGAGGCCTTTGCTAGGCTGTGGGTCCTAAAAGAGCAGGTGCAAGTGAGAGCCATAGAAATAAGTCACGGAATTCAAAGTGTCCTTATTTTAACACCAGGCTGGGCATGGCCTTGAGAAATAAAAATAGTAGTAATTGCTAATTTTTGAAATCCAGACTCCTTTCTTTATTCACCTGGACACTGCTAGGTATGCTGCCTGCAAAGGAGGCCTCCCCATTGCACAGATGTGGGGACCAAGAATGCTTTGAGAAGGCTAGTGGCTTACCAAGGCCACCCAGCGTGGAGAGTGAGAGTCACGGAACCACACCCCAGTCCGGGCATCTTTCTCCATCACACCACGTGGCCTCCTGTAAGGGGAGTAGTGGGTCTTACACAAAACCACCTTGGCTAGCAAACTCAGAATGTTGTGCCTTCTTCCTGGAAATAGTCCCTCTGGGCTTTCGAAAGTGGACACGTGACAGCACACACCAGGCTCTGTGGACAGTCCCGTAGAGACAGTAAGCCCTAAAAAATGTAGATGCAAAGGCGCACAGATAGCATCACAAAATATCCATGGCCTGTCGGTGGGGACATTTTCTTTGCTTAGCCCGAAACCATCACTGATCACTTTCACTTGTGGACCGACAGCTAATCACTTTCTGATCTCATTAGCAGTTGTAGGGCCTAAACGTATTAGTGAGTCCGGAGGGAAAGCAAAGTGGGTTTAGCTTCAAATAGCAAAGCTATTATTTAGCTTCAAATAGAAATGAGCCTCGCACACTTGGCTCTTTCTAGACCGGTCCATGAGGATGAGTGAGTTCAAGGTTTGCTTGCATAAAGGTCGGCAGGGGGTCTGTAGACCTGACCTAGAGGGTGGCCCTTTGGGAAGCAGGTGAAGAGGGGGAGGAGCAGCGTTAGACCAGATTATTTAACCAGGGAGCCTCCTCACAGACGTGCACCTGGGGCGACTTGGCTGCAGGAAGATGACCTTCGAGTCTGAGTTCAATTACAGCGGTTACACAAACAGAGCCTCGGGCATCTCTCTGGATACCACGTTTTATCATCTTTTGGCCCTGAACAGTGTTTCCGGGAAAGCTGTCCTGTTGAAAAATTGCCGGGCAGTGAGAGAAATCAGCAAAAGGTGCATATTTGTAAACAGAACCTCTAATATTATTTTTCCCAGAAGGGATAAGGCCAGCTCACTGCCACTGGATAAAATTGGCTTTGGCTGCTGTGGCTGTCATTCCAATGACAAATGTATTTTTCTTTGCTGCCCAGAGCGAGTCTCTTGACACACTCTTTGAAAAGCGAGGGGGTATGTTAATTGCTAAGCCCACTGGAAACGGGGAAGAGTGCTAACGATGCACATATTTTCACAAAGCACATATTTTAACGGTAGGGTCTGTGCCAGGAGGCCTTTGTCTAAATTCTTTGCAACAAGAAGAGTTATCCATCTTGTGGAGAAAACTGGGGTGGGGAAGAAGGTAGAAAAGAGATGGTGCGCCTGCTGACCCGCACGAAGCTGGTTAAGAGTTGGTTAAGAGTTGTCCGTGGGAACTGTTACTTACTGGGAGACAGCGGGTTCTCCGGAGAGTTGACTATTAAAGAATGAAGCTGGTGTGGGAAAGAAATGCAGACGACTCCGGCAGACGTGGGTGGGGCAGGGTCAGCATGAGATGTAAGAAAGTTTCTGCCTTACTTGTCCCACTCTTCTTCTAACCCACATTTCCCTCCCCTGTTCCGTGTGCGTCCCAGGTCTGGGAGGGTAAAAGCTGGCAGGGATGAGAGATCGTGCAGGCCGGACCAGCACATACTTGCCACCTGGACCTCCTTCTGCGCCCAGAGCAGGCATCACTAATGGATCACTCTGCTTGCTCTTTGTGAGTCTGAAGGCAGCCTCAAAAGTGTCTTTAGCCCTGCATTCCAAAAAGCCACCAACAGACTTTATAGACCAGGCAAAACCTGTTTTCCAAATTTAGTTTTGTCTAACCTCATCTCATGTTTTGTTTAAAACATTTCTTGTTCATTACACATTAAAAGTTATATATTACTAGAGGCCCAGTGCACAAATTCATGCACAGGTGGTATCCCTCGGCCTGGCCAGTGATCAGGGCTGATTGGAGCTGAGGGAAGTTGGCTGGTCGGGAAGAGGGACCAAAGGAAGTTGGCTGGCGGGGGGGGGCCGGAAGGGACAGTGGGAGGTTGGCTGTGGGAGTGCACTGATCACCAGGGGGAACTCCTGCATTGACTGTCTGCCCCCTGGTGGTCAGTGCACATCACAGCGACCAGTCATTCGGTCACTTAGGCTTTTATATATATAGAAACTATTAAAGGTTATGTTTTATACTATTGTTCTTTTTTATTGATTGATTAGAGAGAGAGAAACATTGATTTGTTGTTCCACTTATTATTGCATTCATTGGTTGATTCTTGTATGTGCCCTGACTGGGGATCAAACCCACAACCTTGGCATATTCAAACAACACTCTAACCAACTGAGCTACCCAGGCATGCTAATACTATTGTTCTTTATCTTCTTTTCTTTTTCCTTTGTCTCTGATGCCCTTACCTTAAAAAGAAATAATAACAGCTTTATTGAAATATAATCCATATGCCATAAAACAGATCATTTTAAAGTATACAATTCAATGGTTTTTAGTATATTCACAAGGTTGTGCAACCTTCACCACTATCTAATTCCAAAACACTTTTAATCACCCCAAAAGAGACCCTGAACCCATTAACAGTTGTTCCCCAGCCCCTGGCAACCACTAATCTACTTTCTGTCTCTTTGGATTTGCTTGTTCCGGACATTTCCTGTAAATGGAATCATATAACATGTAATCTTTTGTGTCTTAAAGTTCATTTTTTTTATTGGTTTTAAAATAAAGCAAAACACTGCTGTGGCCCTTACAAGCGTCCTGGGCCCAGGCACTGAGCCTTCAAGAGACGTTGGCCAGCCCCGAGGCAACCTCCCACCCTGCAGGAGCACCTCCACTTCTGCGGCCACCACATGCTGCGACTCCTGACAGCTTCCCAGAGCCTCAGGGGCCCAGGGTGCCCAGGAGCCAGGTCCTGAGAGCGGACAAGGGGGATGCTGTCCTCCCTGCGGCATGCCAAGCCTGCCTGCTCCCACTGCTGTGTTCAGGGCGCTGACCCAGAAGTTCGATCCAGCCTGTCCTCCCCTCAGCCCACCCTCGAGGCCCACAGCTTTGATCCTCGGCCAGGCATGTCTGCCTGGCTTCTTTCTCACTTAGAACACTTCCCTCCAGAGGGTTTCCTTATGCTCAGAGGCTTTCTGCCATCAGGGCTGCATCCCGGGGTGGGCCGGCTTATGTGTAAATGCCGGGCTGTTAGCAGATCTCCTGTGCTTCCACTATTACCAACAGACTACTGTGGAGGCAGCCAGAGCCCTGCTTGGGCAGCAAGTACAGGGCACATAAAGCCCCAGCTCAGGCCTTTGTCGCCCTTCCCAGCTCCTCCTCCCCAGTCTGTTCCCAGAAACCTCCTTCTGTTCCCTAAGCCTGTCCAGCTGGGGGGGTGGGAAAGGAAGGCCCGTCTGTCAGACCTTCCGCAAGGACTTCCAGAAACTGGGGTGGGGAAGCAGACTGTGAGGAGAGGACCACACAGCGGGGCCTCGGGGAATTCACATCTTCTGTATGTGATTAAGTGGCCAACAGACTGAAAAGAGGGCCGAGAGCCAGGGCCCAGGCGGGGAGGCTGCACAGCCCAGGACTGTCCCAAGGCATGCGCAGCAGCCCAAGGAAAGGCCGCGGTGGGGCTGGATGGCCCCTCTCCGGGGGCCCTGCCTCACTCCTCTCCACTCTGGTCCCTCAACCCTTCCCTGAATTTGCTTGAAGAATCAATCTACCCACAAGCAGTTTTTGGACCCCTCACTGTAGCCAGGATACCAGGCAAGACTTAAAGTAGCAGGTTGTTCATTCATTCATTCATTCATTCATTCATTCCCTCTTCCCTCACCCCCCCAAACTGAGGTTGTGCTCAGCACTGGGTTAGCTGATAGACATGCAGGAGTGAGCCAGGCCTGGCCCTCAAGGAACCTGAGGCCCAGAGGGGATGATACTCAGGAAAACAGTCCAATAAAAGGGGACCTGGTGAGAATACCAAGGAAAGACTGTTAGTCCTTCTTGGGGGTTCCGGCTGGTGTTAAAAAAAGCTTTCCAGAGTATATTAATTTGCTAAGGCTGCCATAACAAAGTACCACAGACTAGAGACTTAAACAACAGTAATTTATTTCTTCACAGTCTGCAGGCTGGAGTCCAAGGTCAAGGTGTCAGTTGAGTTTGCTTACTCTGAGGCTTCTCTCCTTGTTGTGCAGATGGCCTTCTTCTCGCTGTGTCCTCACATGGCCTGTTCTCTGTGTGGGTGTGTCCTGGGCATCTCTATGTATATCCAGCTTTATTCTTCTTATAAGGACACCAGTTGGATTCAATTTAAACTTAATCACCGCTTTGAAGATCTTATCTACAAAATAGTCACATTCTGAGGTACTGGGGTTTAAGGCTTCAATGCATGAACTTTGGGGAGTGTTGGGTGCAAGTTCCTCAGCCAGGGACTTGACCCCTCTGGGTGCAGAAAATTGGAAGAACACAAGTGACTGTAGGTAGGTGGGACATGATTTATTACAAACAAAGCAGCCAACAACGGGCTGGTCAGGGGCACCTTATATACACGATCAAACAAAAGAGGCCTCGTGCCAATTAGTAATGTCGGTAGTAATTAGCAATTAACATAAGTAGGTTATATAAGGGTGTAGCCCGCACAGTACAAATAGTGCTACTGCTGAGTCACTGCCCGTGCACATGTGTACCCTGGTCAGGGCCCCCATAGGGAGACAATTCAGCCCATAACAGAGAGTTTGCCCATGGACTGTGCCTCGGCAGCAGAGCCACAAATGACCAGGATGGCGGAAGAGCTATTCCTGATGCCCAGCCCAGCAGAGCAAAGACCAGAGAGAGGGAACACCTGTCTCCTTCAGGGACTGGCTTGACATCAAGCGTTTGCATAGGTGTAGACACAGGAAGGAGGCCAAAGGACGGAGCCACAGCTCCGAGGCCGTGTAGGATCCTGCAGTTGTGTATGGGCAGGTGGATGGTGGGTAAGAGTTCAGTTCCGAGAGTTCAGGGGTAGAGTTGACGGTTGTGCAGATTAAATTCAACACAGTGTTTTTAATAAACACTTCCACTATTACAAGGGGGGGTTTTGCACCTCTCCTTTTCTGTACTTTTGTTCTTTGGAGAATTTAGATTAGCTTTGTAATGGAGGAAAAAAGCTTTAAGAAGTAGTCATGGGGCAGCAGATGCTGAGGAAGTCAGAGGGCGAGAAAATCCATTCTGTGTCACTGTCTCATCATCAGCTATTGACTGGGTTGAGTCCTCTGCACGGCGCTGTGTGGAGGGAAATCCAAGGCAGGCTCCTAGTGCAGCAGGGCTGACAGCTCCCCTGGGAATGTTCCTGCAGAAGATGAGCCCACCCCCAGGATGTTGGCAGGGATGCTGCCACTGTACTCACAGCCCTCACTCCTCTCAGCCCCGGGAGGCACAGGCTTCAGAACTGGTAGCTAAATCAAAGCATGAGGGACCGAAAATGGCTTGAAAGACCTCCCAGAAAGTGCCTGAGGCCCAGAAGGATGTTTTTCACATAAGCTGTCTTGTGAAGGACTTAGAGCTCACCTTTAGGTTTCCTTGAAACTGTAACTGAAAGAAAGTTTGGAAAATCTGAATGTTGTCATCTCCAAGATAGATGTGAATGGAGCTGCGAGCCTGAGGCCGGAAGAGCACGCCTGAGTTCTGGCTCTGCCTTTTCTAAGCCGTGTGTGTAACTTCGGTGGAATCACCAGCCAATGAATCTTTCGGAGGGGTCCGTTTCTCTCCTTCATCTCCCAAATCAGGAGCAGATTACTGCCTACCCTCACCTGCCTGAGGACTTGGGTTGCCAAGAGGATAAAATGGGTAATTGAAGAAAAAAAAAAATGCTCTGAAACCGCAAAGTTCTACCCATCCCTAGCTGCCTTCCAGAAGGGTGTAGGAGGAGTCTCCGTGGCTCCCAGACTAGGCGTGCATTGAAAACATCTGGTTGCTGCTGGGAACTAGCCATGCTGAGCTCCATGGACAGGTCCTGGGTATTGGTGTGTTGTCAATGCTGCCAGGTGCTCCCAATGTGCAGCCGGGGCTGAGCCACAGCTCAGGGTCCAAGCCCACTGAGCCTGTTGTTTTGCTCCTTCAACACACCTTCCACAGCTGTGGTGGGAGAGAAACATCCCTTCCACCTAATCACCAAGGGCTCGGGGTCCCAAAACCTAGGGCTCAAAGGACTCCCCTGGGCTGCTTGTTAAGCAGGAAGAGGCCAGGGAACCCTTCCCCACAGAGATTCTGGTCCCATCGGTCTGAGAAGGAACTCAGGAAATCTGCATTTTAGTCACATGGGGTGTAAAGAGAATGCACTGAACTCAAAAGAAAAGGAAAATAATTCTTGTCCTTGCTCTCATCCTAAAACAGGTCATATTGGCCTTCTGGCAGCAACGATCACCACAGCAGCTATAGTTTATTGAGCACATAAATACCAGGGACCTTAGGTACATGGATTCTTCCTGTGAGCTGTGAGGTGGCATTCTGGGTTCCTGTATGTGCACACAATTCCCCTCCCTCTGGTAATACTCCCCATTTTGTGTTGAGGAAGTGCCCTCCCCCATTTCACATGACTCTAGTGGAACTGCCAATCAAATGACCAAGACCACCCCCCTGGGGAGAGGAAGGGATCAGAGCAGGATATGGGACTCAGTCCCAGCCAATCGGGTTACTCTTCCTGGGAACCTGACTTGAGTGGAGACAGGTTAGGGCTGAGAGCAGGGTCCCTGGGCTGAATCCCTGAGCCAGCCCTTCCCAAGACTTGTGAGTTAGCTCTTTCTTACATTTCATGAGCTAACCAGTAGCCTTGCTATAGACCTTTTTCGGGCTTCAGTTCATAACAGTCAGTTTCATGAAATACTCATTTTTCAAGTAAAGACGCTGGGGCTGAGATAAATTAAATGACTGGCTCACAGTCCCACAGCCAGGAGACAGAAAAGCAGGAATCATAGCTGGGCCTGTCTGGTTTCAGAGTCTATAAGCCTGTCATTAGCTCACATCCCTTATTTGCTCCCGAGAGTTCAAGATGAGAAGAGGAGGAGAAAGTACACTCAAAAATGGATCAATAGATAGATAGATATCAACACATAGATATAGACATATAGTTTGAAAAATATTGAACAGAAATTTAAAACTTACTATGAACTCCCACACTCATTCCTCTATAAGTTTAAAACCTCCCAGTCAGAGACCTAGACTAATTATTAATGTAATTGATCTATTTTTATTAGTAACTCTCTTACTAAATTAATATCACATTACCACACAGGGAAGAGGAAAAGGGCATAGGATGCAAATAGTGGTTCAAGTTTGGAAGATGCCAAAGAAAAACATTCCAACAAAGTAATAATTGGTACCAGAATTCACTACCACTTATTTCATTTTATTAAATTACTGACTTCTTAAATTCATGGATCCTACCTAAATTATGATCCTAAAATTTCAAAACATGGGCTAGACTTGTGACCACAGACATGACCGAGTCATCCTTCTGAGCATTAAATCTGCTAGCTCTTGCTCCTATAACAGATGGCTTCTCCTGTGTTTTCCTTCCAACCATACATATGAGACTATCAGGTGAAAAAATCTGTTTGACATTATAATATGACTTTTGTTCTATTCACCACAGTCCAAAGCCAAGACTATGTGGGTATTTATCACTAAACAGAAATGAATTTAGCAGAATTACTTTAAAAACATACATAGCCCCTATTCATTGAGTTTTGACTGTCTCAAACTGACTCAAACTATCTCAATCCTCAAATTGGAGGATTCCAGGCAGCCTTGATGTGCCCAACATCCCCAATGGATAGCCCATAACAAATACCCCTACATGGTAAGCACGTGGCTAAGGCCATACACACACTGCTTCACTGCACTTCTATGCCAATACCAGTCGCTTATTGTCAAACAGTTTATTGGCAAACCATTGACTCCACTTCAGAAAATTTAGTCTAACAATATGATGACCCAGGTACCCAAATATTTAGCCCTGAGACCATATATCACAGCATTGCTTACAATAGAAAAAAAAAAAGAAAACAACATAAATGTGTAAAATAAAAGATTAATTAAATGCATGACGGCGTAACCTTTGTCACAATACCATTAAAGATTATTTTAATATTCATTCGAAAAAATATTTATGGAGTATGTTCATGAGATAGTGTTAAATGACAAACTCATAGAACAGTATTTCCAGTGTGATTTTATATGTATATGAAATATTTCTCAAAAAAAAGATTAGAAGGATATTTGCCAAAATAGAAGGGACAGTATTGCTGAGAATTAAAGTTATAAATTATTTTTATTTTATATTCTTACTAGTCTATATCCTTTAAATTTTAAGAAGAGAGAACTTTTGAAAAGCAAACTATTGGATTGGCCACAGAGTGGTTTAGCTGGTTATTTTTGTTGTTCCCAATCAAATCTGACTCGGCTGATAATATCCCACAGGACTAGACCTTCAGATCCCTACTGCATGCTCTCTGGGGAGGCCCTTCGGATGAATCCACAACGTTGTCCAGAGAGAGTCCAAACAGAGAAGTAAGTCCAAGGGATTAAAACGTAAGAGGAGAAAAGGTCCACAAATCACCATAGATGTAAAATGTAACTGGTCCAATTTAACAGGTGATTTGTGAAACTTTACCAACTTGCTTTTAAAATAACAAGGAAACTTGCCCAATGCAAGCAAGAGGACTTGGTTTGAGGAGGTCAGGTCTCAAGCCCGTCTGGAAAGACCACTGCCAGCCGGCTAGCCCAGAGGAATGCGACAATTGTGTCTCCCTCGGGCTCCAAACCTATCTCAGTTCCATTACCAGACACCCTACAGTAGAAGGTTGTTTTAAAGATGTGGAAAATCACCTTCCTCTCTAACTAGTTCAAGGTATAGAGATCACTATGGCCACCATCTTGGTGTTGGCCTGACCTCCCAAAGCATCCTACATAGAAGGATCCTATGGTAGTTCTACTTTTAAAATGGATAGGCATAGCTTGGGTTCCAAGTCTACTATAAATTACACCCTCTGTGTTAGCTGAACCCAGAATCACGTACTCAGGCCCTGATAAACAATCCTTCTGTTTAGAGGCTGGAAATGGTGGCCCATGGGTTGGAAATGACCCAAGTTTTGTTTGACCTGCATGCACGTTAGTGGGCTACATTCTAAAAAGTGGGGGAGAGGAGTCAGATGCCCACATTTATAAATCAGGAGTTTCCACCTTAAGAGCAGAGTTGGGGCTTTTCTGAAAAATGCTAAATATCTAAGAACACACAGGAGAGCTGGTAGGCTCTAGTCGGCCCTCGCTCCATTTTTTAGTCTACACAGTTTTTAATACCTGGTCGCCTTTACTTACTGACATTATCTGTCTCAACTCTGTAAGCATTTGAGTTTGCACCCTTGCTCTAGTTCAATACCAGCTACCATTTTGTAATTGAAGAGTCCGAGGCCCACACTCTGGGGTGGCAGGGCTGGTGTTGAGTCCCTATGCTGAACCTGATACCGCACATATGTTACTTCATTTGGTTTTCATTTCAACCCTGGAAGGAAGGCTTTACTTGCTCCATTTTATAGATGATGGACACTGAGTCGCAGAGAGGTTGAGTAACTTGCCCACAGGCACATACAGCTGGTAAGAGATGGAGCTGATGCTCAAACCCAGGTCTTTGTGAGTCTAAAACCAGGCACTTTGTGCCCCTCCATAGCAATTCTCTCCCACCATAATGACTGCTCTTTCTTGCCTCCCATGCCTTCCCCTCTCGTTCCCCCAACACCCTTTTTGCCTCTGTATTAGCACATACCAACATTCCCTGCCTTCTCTCACGCGCCTCTTGCCATCTGACCCTGTCCAGCAACATATTAGTCCCAAGGCCCACATTTCCATATTGTGCACCACATCACAGTCATAAAATAACTCGCTCTGCAGCAGGAAGGGGTCCAATTACAAGCCATATAATTGGCCAAAAAGAATCATTCATCACAGTGGTCCTGGAATTGGAGGTCATCACAGCCATTTCATTTGTTGGACATTTTCCGTTTGGTCCAGGCATCCTTTCATCACAGTCCTTTGCAGATCCCAGAGGACTCACTGGGACATTTCACAAGTTATCAAATACATGCATTAAGGATTGTTAATAGCAGCCAAGGAGCAGAATCATTTTGTGAGAATAAAATGCATTGCAGAAAATGAAATTTTTGAGTGACAGAGTGGAAAAGGAGTGGGCTTTTTTTCCTTCCAAGTGACCCAAGCAGCCCAGAGCTAGGGCCCAGTGGAGTTACTATCTTGCACGGAGGAAATCTTCCACATCCCATAAACTTGAAAAATAACAGGATGGGAGTCCATGGCCTTGCCACTTGAACCAATCTTCCCACATCGTGTGCTGCCTCCTTTTATGCTATTAAAGAGGCAGCCAGTGGTTTTCTAGAGAGCAAACTTTCCCCTGTCAGCTTGGAGACAATTATTATGGCCTCGTCTCTACCATTTAAGTCAAGTAATTTGATTTGAATTTGATTAGTCTATATCCTTCTCAGTACAATGGAAAAGGTGGAAACAATTTAATAGAAGTATAGAATTTTAGGATAGGATAGGATAGGATAGGATAGGATAGGATAGGATAGGATAGAGTAGGATAGGATAGGATAGGATAGGATAGGATAGGATAGGATAGGATAGGATAGAGTAGGATAGGATAGGATAGGATAGGATAGGATAGGATGGGATGGGATGGGATGGGATGGGATGGGATGGGATGGGATGGGATGGGATGGGATGGGATGGGATGGGATGGGATGGGATGGGATGGGATGGGATGGGATAGGATAGGATAGGATAGGATAGGATAGGATAGGATAGGATAGAGTAGGATAGGTAAGATGTGGAGAAAATCTAGTCTAGAGAGCCCAATCTTTGGCCCACCTCTCAGACCTGACTCACAGATGTGTTTTGTCAAAATTGTGCAAGGTTTTTATAAAAATATGACTTGGTTACCAACCATTTAAAATAACGTGATTTCACTTTCTTTAACATTTCCCCTTCTGGCTTATCTTTGTAAGAACAACTTTAACACCTGGCACTACTGGGCGAGCTCCCTGGGGGGCTAGTTGGCTGGAGCTGCAGGGTGGCTGCGGAGACAGAGGAGAGCTGCCCAGAGGTTGCCCCACCCACCGCCCCTCGTGCCTCCCACCCTCAGGCTGTGGGAGTCGCCACTCCCCTCCTTTGGGTTTAGACGTGCAGAAAACATCAGTAACAGGCCCAAGGCCGTTCCTCAACTCATTCAACCAATGTCTGTGGCGGCACAGACTCTGCCGGGCACTAAGCCAGGCCCCAGGAACGCTGCAGTGAAGAAAACAACCCGCGGTCCATTCCAGTGAGAGACACGGGCAGGAAACAAGAGCAGGAAAACATACAATATGATAAAAGGCAATGAGTCGTGTGGAGAAGAACCACCCAGGCCAAGGGGAAGAGTCCCAGTTTTAGGTGGGATGATGAGGAGGGCCTCTCTACGAAGGGGAGTGGCACCTCAGCCCAAGCTCCAAGGATGGGAGGGAGGGAGCCATGTGCCCTGCTAGGGGGAGGGCATTCCAGGCAGGAGGGGCAGGACCTGCAAAGGACATAAGGTCTTAGCACAGGCCCGGGACTGCCCGGGGCCCGCTGTCCTCCCAGTTAAAGATGCTGCTGCTGGCCATCAAACCTCCACAGAAGCTCTGCGAGTTGCTTTTTTCAGAGCACCTGTCATCTGCTTTTTCATGGAAACCCAAGACACCCTAAGTGAAAATCCAGATTTATGCCACAGATAAAACGGGGAGGGATTATTCACTTTACCAGGGCTTCGCAGTAGGAGCCTTTTATTCAGGAAACTTCCCTGGCACATGTAAAATGGTTTTTTGATTTAGAATTGTGATCCTCGCTATTTTTCAGAAACCCATTTACCCCACAAAACAAAAAGCCCCTATCGCGCCGACGGATTTATGCTGATGCCAACATGCTCCCTCCGGTCCTCGGGGCCTTCACGCCTCCTTCCCGCAGTCCTCTGCCAGCTGCCAGCTAAGGTTTGGGAGCCAGAGCCAAGTGACAGGCCGGGCCGGGCTGCAGTCAGCGGCCGCTGCTGACGGCACTCCTGCTCCAGCCACTCTGCCCCTCCCACGTCACCTGGCCTGTAGGCCTTCACCCAAAGCTGGGGGCTGGTTTCATTGACTTCAGCAGCATGTATTGTTTTTCAGATTAAAAAACACCCAATTTGTAGGGTTTAGAAAACACACAGAATAAATAATTGGTTTTTAATAAAAGATCCATAATCCCATATCCGGATAAACCACTGGGATCCAGCCTGGCTGGAAGCTCATTATAGAAGTTGCAGGGATTTAGACAGCTCTCTTTTCTGTCTCCAAAAAGCTTCTCTGCCAAGATGCCAGCCCCTCAAGAATGCTTGAAGCCAAGGCTTCGATGTGGACATTAGGGAGGTAGAAAGGATGGGGGTCAACTTACATTGGCTGGTTCAAGCCAAGCTGTAAGCGTCCATGTCTATGACCAGCTGGGCAGATGCTGAGTCTACAGACAGTGAGGGGCTTCCTAGATCGGCAGGTGCTCCTTCAGAAACCGGGCTTCACGCAGAGGCCAGGACCCCCATGGAGAGATGGCGGGAGGGGTGAGTACAGCATGGTACAAGATGGGAAAGGGACCCATCTCCTTCCTTCTAGGGTTTGGATGTGCTATGAAGGGCTCATCTCTACACAGTGCCCTTAAGGAATCCAGTCCTATGGTATGAACTGCCTTAGTGCCTGGGGCTCGAACTCTTACCTATGCTGCTGGCACCCCAAAACAGTAATGCAGCAATAATGGTGGTGACAGTGGTGGGAAGTGATGGACATGACAATTATAGAGACAGAATGTATCAGTCAGCCTTTGCCACAATAATGCTGTATGACAGACCACCCCAAAATAAAGTAGCTTAAAACAATGATCAATTTTTCTTACTTAGATATCTGTAAGTTAGCTAGGGGTCAACTGACCTAGGTTGGGCTCTGCTCAGCTGTTTTCAAACTGCTAGAAGGTTGGGTCCATGTCATCTCGATGTCTCTCTAATCCACCTTGGAGCAATGGACTAGCTGGATTATGTTCTCGTGGCAAAGGGCTAAAGTGCAAGAGCATAAACTCAACTGTATAAGCATGCTTCCAGCCTTTGCTCACATCACAGCTGGTAACAGGCCAGAGCAAGTCACATGGCCAAGCCCAATATCAATGGGATGAAGAGATGTTCTGCTTATATGAACAATGGATATAGAAAAAGGGAAAGTGAAGAAATGAGGCCAATAATGCAGTCTACCACATCGACGGTAGGTCAAGCAGCATAGACATCAAACTTTGCAAAAACTCAAATAAGACCACAAGGTGGTAGAGAGCCAAGGAAGAATTATGGGATCAATGGGGCAAAGTCATTCCAGCTTTAGGGGCAGCCAGGACACACCCAGTGAGGGACTGCCGGGAACCCCCAGTACTGCCTGTCCTGACACTTCTGATGCCCTCATCAGAGTCTAGAGTCTGCCAACCAGCTCTAGAGGAACTGTTGGTCATTTGTTATGTACTGAATGTTTATGTTCCCCCAAATCCACATGTTGGAACCTTACCCCTCAATTTAATGATATTAGGAAATGAGGCCTTTGGAAGAAAATAGGGATTAGATGAGGTTATGGGGTGGAACCCTCAGAAGTGCCATTAGTGCCCTTTTAAGTCATGAGAGAGTTAGCTTCCTCCCTCCACTCTCCTAATGTCAAGATACAAAGAGCAGTGTGCAACATGGAAGAGGAGTCTTACCAGAACCCAAGCAACTGGAAGCCTGATCTCGGGCTTCCAGCATCCAGAACTGTCACAATACAATTTCTGTTGTTTGCCCGGCTGGTGTTGTTCAGTGGTTGAGCGTCAACCCATGAACCACACAGTCCATTCCCATCAGAGCACATGCCCGGGTTTTTAGCTCAATCCCCAGTAGGGGGCATGCAGGAGGCAGCCTATCCATGATTCTCTCTCATCACTGATGTTTCTATCCCTCTCCCTTTCTCTCTCTGAAATAAAAAAAAAATTAAAAGAATTTTTTTCCTGTTGTTTGTTAGCCCCTTTCCCAGTCTATAGGACTTTGTTATAGCAGCTCAAATTGACTAAGATATCACTCCACTCCCTCAACTCTCTTCTTTAACAGTTGAAGGATTTCTTCTGAAGACCCACCTCTCTCCTGCCCCTTTTTTCTTTTTTTTTTTTTTAAAATATGTTTTTATTGATTTCAGAGAGAAAGGGAGAGAGAAACACCAATGATGAAAGAGAATCATTAACCTTTTGCACTCAGATGTCGAGCGTGACTCGACACGGTTAGCATTAGAATAAAGGAATCAAGAAAAAAGCAAGCGAATACAAAGGGTTAATCGGCTACATCCTGCATGCCCCACATTGGAGATCAAGCCTACAATCTGAGCATGTGCCCTGACTGGGAATTAAACCAAAAGCTCCTGGTTCATGGGTCGATGTTCAACCACTGAGTCACACTGGCTAGGCTCCCCCTGCCCCTTTCTTATGTTTATACTCGTGTTCCTCTGTTTTCTTCTTCATTATTGTTACCTCTCCCAGGGAAACCTAGCCAAAGTGGGTGGAATTGCAAGTACCACTGGGACTTGGGCAGGGGCAACTATTTCTAGATGGACTGAACCTTCTGAG
This sequence comes from Eptesicus fuscus, assembly GCF_027574615.1. Classification (NCBI taxonomy): domain Eukaryota; kingdom Metazoa; phylum Chordata; class Mammalia; order Chiroptera; family Vespertilionidae; genus Eptesicus; species Eptesicus fuscus. The sequence goes on along the minus strand of NC_072483.1, from coordinate 18,437,589 downwards.
AGAAGGCAGTCTAGCCCTGTAGTAAGGGGATCTGACTTTAGAGGCAGCCAGAAATGTGGCCAAGTTTTAACCACACCCTCTATTGGTGCGATAATTTTAGTATCTCTTAACCTCAGTGTCCTTAACTTTAAAATGTGTATAATCCATTTACCATCATACACAAATTTTCCTTCTTTCTACTTGTCTATATTTTCCAAAATGTCTATGATGAGCAGACAGCAATTGCATTTTTGATCAAACAAACTAGCCTTCTAAAAAAACATGACCTCCCTTCAAACCTGTGTATTGGTTCTATTAACCCTTTGCACTCGCTTGCTTTTTTCTCGATTCCTTTATTCTACTCGGGATTTAATTTTTTAAATACCCCAGATTTTACAAAGTGCGGCAGTAGAATAAAAAACTGGAGTTTCTTTTCATACAAACTTATTTATTTGGATTTTTTTATATTTCAAATTATTGATACATTCAAAGAGTAATGTTAATCTCGACATCCGAGTGCAAAAGGTTAATTTTGGAGACAGAAATTGTTCTGCAAGAGATCATGCCAAGAGGCCTCCACAAAAGATGAGGAGAGAAGGTGTCCTCCAGCAACCTCACCCACAGGCAATAGCACACCAGTGTGGGCTAGCCCCTTGGAATGGGGAGAAGGAAAAACTCTGAGAGAATTAACTGCTATGAGAATTAACTATGATAAACTGTAAATGGCAGGAATTTTCCAGTACAACCTTGGATTCAATAAATATTTCCTTTATTCCCTTACAATAAAAGTAAGTCTAACCCTGAAGCTCCAACTTAAAGTTTAGTGGTAAATTCAATCAAACACATTAGTAGGGTTTTCTCCTATTTGGGGCCATAATTTACTTTTAAATACTCCCACTGTAGATGATGAAATATAAATATGTGTTCATAGTTTAAGCTGTGCTCTAGGGGCTGTCACTTGCTGTACTATGAAGTCACACTCTAGGGGCAGTCAGCTAGTATTTATCAGAAAGGCCACACTCCAGTGGTAGCTACGGCTCATTCATCTGTGATCCACATTGCGATGAATAGCAGATTTGCTACAGAGCATCCTAGATATGAGACAGGGGTTTCACTGATACAGTGATTTGAATGGCAATCCCAAAAAATATGTCCATGTCTGAATCCCCAGCACCTGTGAAAGTGACTTTATTTGGAAAAATAGTATCTGCAAATATACTTAAATATCTTGAGATAATGAGAGTATCCTGGATTATCCAGATGGACCCTAAGTCCAATGCCAACAGTCCTGATAAGAGAGAGGCAGAGGGAAATTATACAGACAGAAGCAAGAGTGTCATTGTCAAGACAGAGGCAGAAATTGGAGTAATGTGGCCACAAGCCAAGGAATGCTAGCAGCCACCAGAAGCTGAAAGACTCAAGGAACAGATTGCACCCTAGAGCTTCTAGAAGGAGTACAGTTCTGCCACAATGTTGACTTAATACTTCTGGCCTCCAGAATTATAAGAGAATAAATTTCTGTTGTTGTATAAGAGAATAAAGTACACGTATGATAATTACTTCCAGCAGCCACAGGAAACTAATACAACTGATAGCACTGGTGACATACCAGTCTGCACAAAGATGCTAGAAAGAGGCTCTCATTGGTCAACCATGAGGCCTGAAGAAAACAATTGAGAGCTATTCTCCATCTTTGCGTGAACTGATTCTGAATACCTAGCAAGGCCTTTAGCCTGGACACATAGGGATGGTGCATAGACTTGATCTACAATCTCATATTGAGCTATTGGTCTAGAAAATTCTGGATGCCTGAGGCCATCTATAAAGGGAGTAGAATCCTGCCTCTGGTGTACTCTTAAATCTGTATTAAGTGACCCATGCAGACAAGGTAGTGGTAAAAGCATTTAAAAGGACAAAATCAGGGCTTCACTGAGTATCTAAGAGCAAGTGGTAGGAAGAGTGTGTGGTCCCCTTGTTAATAAACACTAGTTCAGTGATTGCTGTGTGGTAACATTTGACATGAAGTTGATTTTGTTCTAATCTCATAGTGATTTATTCTGGCTACAGTTACGTTGCCAAGAGAATTTAAAACTGGTATCGATCAAAGTATCTTAAATCAGTTCTACAAAGGCCCTACGGATGTCATGATTCATGAAATATTGGGGCTCCCACGGTCATCACTTCACACTGGTCAGCAAGCAGATGCCCACTGCCCATATCTTGATGGCCCCTTAAGTTGGGCAGCCCAGCTGCTCTCTTGCACAGGAGGCATGACGACCTTTGCTGTTTCTGGGAGCACAGGCACCGAGAGTCCTCTCCTCGCTGTGCCACCATCCTGTCCCCTCCCTCTCCCCGCAGGGAGCAGGACACAGATCCCCACCCTCTCAGCCAGCCCTTTCTGTCCACTTTTCAGTGGCTTTCTTAGTTCCCACTTCTCTCTTCTCCAGCCATGCTTCTCCCTCCCCTCCTCCTCTGGAACCCCACACAACATTCTGCAAGAGATCATGCCAAGAGGCCTCCACAAAAGATGAGGAGAGAAGGTGTCCTCTGGCAACCTCACCCACAGGCAATAGCACACCCGTGTGGGCTAGCCCCGTGGAATGGAAAAACTCTGAGAGAATATATAATACATAGAAGGAATTACATTTTCCTGGCACATAGACAAAGTGCTAACACAATGCTACACACACAATGAGTTGTACTAATAACTGCCAACATCCATCAGATCACACCACCTACAGTGGTCGGCAAACTCATTAGTCAACAGAGCCAAATATCAACAGTACAACGATTGAAATTTCTTTTGAGAGGCAAATTTTTTAAACTTAAACTTCTTCTAACACCACTTCTTCAAAATAGACTCGCCCAGGCCGTGGTATTTTGTGGAAGAGCCACACTCAAGGGGCCAAAGAGCCGCATGTGGCTCGTGAGCCGCAGTTTGCCGACCACGGACCTAGCAAGATGTTATGTAGGGCAGCCCCACATCTCTTGCTCAAGACATATCCTCAAGGCCCCTCAGAGCTCCTGGCACATGGCAGGCATCGATGAACAGTGTTCTATGAATAATTAGTTATTCCATGAATGAACATTGCATAGTTTCCTAGAAATTGGTGTAAAGTTGGAGATATGGTTAAATACAAGATTGACTACATTTATGGGTAAAAACTAAGCAATCACTCAAGAAAAATACAACCATCTTGGTTGCTAACATCAGAATGAAGTTTTCCCCATTTACCTTCATAGACAAATTTTCCTTCTTCCTACTTGTCTATATTTCCCAAAATGTCTGTGATGAGCAGACAACAATTGCATTTTTAGTCAAATAAACTAGCCTTCTAAAAAACATGACCTCCCTTCAAACCTGCGTATTGGTTCTATTAATTTTGGAGACAGAAAGATACATGTGTTCATCCACATTAGACTAGTATGTTCCTGATTGTTCCCACTGGTTGGTGAGGTAAGGAACCCCATTTGCAGAAAGTGAAAGAAAATGGATCTAATAAGCTTCTAATAGTGGTTACTCTGTCTAGTCTCTCCCAGACTTCATGGATGGCATGTAAGGGAACCTTCAGTACTTCAGTTCCTTTATTTGTTTACCATGAGTTTCTGGGTAGCAGTTATTTTTCTCCTGTGTTCACACACCTCCCATAAAACATGTGAAGTGAATACTTTCACTAGGGAGAAGCGATGAATCAGCACAAAAGTATGACATTTGGGGCAGCATCTCATAGACCTACACAGTAGGATTGTCTCCACTGGACACATTCCCATGATGCCATGCTTCTGAAAGGATTTCTCTCATGGATGGGAATTCCGGGGGTTGTCACCATGTAAATGACACCTTGGGGGAGGTAAGTATAGGGCTAGGCAGTATTGTGCTGGCTCCCTTCCACCCCAGTGGAGGTCCTCAGAGGACATCTGAGGGGCTTCTCCTGGGTGGGAGCTGCTCCCATCCAAGAAGAATGCAGAGAGAGCAAGCAGCAAAGAGGGGCCTGCCCACCTCGGCACTAACACACCCCTCATTCTCACTGCTCTTGTGGAGAAACAAGAGGAAGTAACTTACTCATCAACAGGAAAAAACATTTAGGTCACTACAAGAAAAACTTCCTGACTCTGGGAGCAGCTGAGACCCTGGAAGAGGCTCAGAGGATGGAACATACTCAAATGCACACTCTCAAGAGCAAGAGGAGTTGATGAGGGTTTCAAGCTTATGAGAAAAATGAGCAAGAGGTGGGGTATATGAGGCCAGGGTCTTGACCTTGAAGACAAAAGGAGACAGCGAGTTCAGAGAAGAAGGCAAAGCTAAAGAACATATCCAAGACTGCACAGCAGCACTGAATGTTAAATGCCAGAGAGGAAATCAGGATGTTTCACTCTCTGGGGATAGGAGCCAAGCATAGGCCTCTGTGAGCATCTAAGTCTGAGAGCAGAGTAAGTGCTCAGGGCCAGAACCAGAGGCACAAGGGTGAGCAGGATGGAGTCTGAATGAATGGGCACATCAATGAAAGAATGAACGAAGTGTTGGTGTCATGAGAACTGGCTCTGGACCGTGCCCTGGCAGGTAGCTCTCACCAAAGGATGATGACAGGGTTGGTTCAACTTAAGGTGGAAGCAGCATGAAAATGGCTCAGTGTTGCCTCGTACCCAGGGTAAAGGCCTGGTTCGTTATTGCAAAAACTCCATTTCTCAGAAAGCTTGTCCCAGGATATGGTCCTTGAATAAATAATTCCCCAATAAAATAATCCAAGGAGCCCCATAATGCACTTTAGTTTATGGAAAGCTCTGAGAAGGAATACCCTTAAGAAACCTGAACCAAACATTTCCCAAATGGATTAGACCAGTGGTCGGCAAACTGCGGCTCTGTTGACTAATGAGTTTGCCGACCACTGGGATAGGGGCTTAATCACAAGGAACAACAGCAGCCTATAATTATTGGAATCGAGAGTCTAGGTCAGTGGTCGGCAAACTCATTAGTCAACAGAGCGGCAAACCGCGGCCCGCGAGCCGCAGTTTGCCGACCACTGGATTAGACCATAGGACATCTCTTCTCCCATAAAACACCAATTAATACCATAGAGGACATGAGCCCACCTCTGGATACATTTTGGGGAAAGCTGGCCTGGATACACGTCTCCTTCAATTATTTATTGTCAAAGATCAAAAGCAGCACCTGAAAGAAGTATTATATTCTCTCCCTCCTTCCTTCCCTTCCCTTTCCTATCCTTATTCCCTTATTCTCATCTCTCTCTCCCCCCCCTCTTTCTTCTTCTTCCCCTCCCTCTCCCTCTCCCCTTCCCTCTCTCCTTACTTGCCTCCTACCCCTTTCTTAATCTGGGGCTTCCCTTTCATTCCCTCTTCCTCTAGCTCATCTTTCCTGGCAATGTGCAGTCATTCCTCGAGCCTGAGAGCTGATGTCCCACCATAGTTGCAGTTGAACCATTTCCCCTCACCCCTGGAGCCATCCAGAGTTCCCTTCTCAGCAATTTACAAACGGTGCCAAGGGTGTGCACTGCTCCAGCAATGGCCCAATTAGCCGCCAGTTGCATTTCACCAGCCTGCAGGTTAATTAGCTCACATGACAGAGATGGAGAGTAAAGCGCAGCCCATTAAATTGATCTGCTTTGGGTAACAATCCACTGTGCTTCCCACTCGTTTTCACAAAGCTTCACAAGCAACAAGAGAGGGCCGGGCTTCAGATGAGGCACGGCTGCCCAGTAGCCTGCCTGGGCTAGAAGTCTGCCCAGTCCCTGCCCTCTCCCTCCGAAGCAGTCATCGCACCACTTCTGTGACCTTAGATACCGCCACAAGTTAACCAACTGCTCTGCGTTTTTGGTTTCTCGTCTTCTGTTTAAATACTTGCTTTTTCTTTCTGGAAAGCTTTACCTGAGGCTACTGTGTGTTTGTTTTTCTTTTTTTAAAGCACATTTGGAGTCTCACCAAGACTTCTCAAATAACTGCCAGATCGCCAATTCCAACTCGCTGTTTCATCATCCTCCAACATTGACTGCCCAGGTGGAAATCTATATTACCTCTCATACTTGCGAGCCCACGTCCCTTGAGTAATGTCTGCCCTGCTATGTTATTCTAGGTAATATTGATCTTCCCGCTCTCCTCCGAAGCGCCTTGCAGAGTGCCAATAATTTTGTCATGGAAACCTTTTATTAATGGACTCCCTCAGCTTAATTTTGTTTAAATAAATTTAAAAACACACACACACACACACACACACACACACACACACACACACACACAAAAGAAAGCAACAGTTTATTTGCACCAGAGGTCAGGCCACCTGTGAAGTGGTTTACAGGGAGTGGGTGTATGGAGTGAGTGGGCGGCACCACTACAAACAAAACTTCAACCAGCTGCCCGGGAGCTCTGAGTCACCCAGAGAAGCAGGATGTCCCACCAAGCTACAGATGTTTGATGACACCCAGAGCTGAGTGGCACCAAGCTGGCCTAAGGCAGCCAGGCACCTCTTAGCTGGCTGGCCCAAGATGTTGAGGCCGCCGTGAGAAAACCCCAGATGCACCAGGAGTGGCTGTGGGCTGAGATCCCCCACATGTCTGACATGAGAAGGAGTGTATTTTCTCCTGAGATCAGCCTCTACGCAGAGATTAAATCAGGCCCATACAGAGGAACTGGTTTTCCCACGCTGGCCCGTGCTTGTGAAAGGCTGTCAAAAGGTCTTCCGAATGAAGCTCATCAGAGTGAAAGTGATGACGGGACAGATGGTGCCCACGATCCCAGTGTCCTGACCGCAGAAGGAGCCCCACCCCAGAAACCCTCCAAAGAGGTCAGCCTGAGACCCAGGTCCGGTGCCTTGCAGAGGCCTCCTCACCTGCTACAAGCCAGGGTCTTCCCAGCAGTCGGGCTTGGTGGCCCATGGCACAGGTTTGTTTCACATTTTATAATGACAGAAATTAGGCAGAGGTGACTGTGAACTGAGCAGAATTACCTTCAAATTTGCTTTTATCTTGACATAACAGATGCAAGCTAACTGGCTCTATGATTAAGCAGAGAATATGAGGTAGCTAAATTCACAAATGTTCCCCAAATATCTATCCCATATTCTATGCCAGAAATTCCCTCAGTGAGAGAAGGTTTAATGTTGAGATATTTTTAAAACCATTAACAGTGTAGGTTATATTTTATATTTGCTTACCTGAGAGGAAGGAAGGAAGGAAGGAAGGAAGGAAGGAAGGAAGGAAGGAAGGAAGGAAGGAAGGAAAGGATGAAGGGAGAAAGGAAGGGGGATTGGATGACAGGGTAGGTGGAGGGATAGATGATTGATGATAGGATAGATAGAGGGATGGAGAAATAGAGGGATGGAGGAGTAGAGAGAAGGCAGGCTTAGACTCCAGAAAACGTTGAAGAAAAAAGTAGAAGACATATCATTCACAATAGGAGTAAGAAAGTGAGAAGAAAAAAACAGGGAACATGAGATTTTGCCAAAACAGGGAACATTTTGGAGAGGAGAGGGTGTGGATCACCATGAGAATACTGGTGGAGAATGGCAGAGAAATGGAAATCCTAGGAGAGGTAGAACAAAAATAAATATCTTCTCCTTCCCAGTTTTGACCAAGTTGTGTGTTTTTTTTATAGTCATAACCTCAGCTGCATATAGTATTTCACCATCAATACTATTATTTCATTATGACCCAACTACTACACTAGCTTCCTTGCATTCTCTAACTCATGGAACATGAGGGAAAAGGACCCAAAGAGAATATTTCTATTTAAAGAAACTTAGTGACTGGGCCCATGACTAGATCTTTAGAGACCCCGCTGTCCCCAAGGGTCTCACTGTCCCCATGGCATGGCGGAGCACACACCCTCAGGGCTGGAAGACCTGCATCCCTGAGCAAATAAATAGCCTTCAACTCCTCTGGCGCACAGGAGTTCTCCTTTCCCGCCTCCCCTGGATTCCTTTAATCCATACAATACTCACTATGGATCCAAAAAAGAAAGTACATTTCAAAACCCTACCATTTTGCTACATGTTGGCAGTGGAAAGGTTTAGTAAAAAGTTAACGAGTTAGCTAGAATGGCTTTGAGGGTTGAGTGAAAACTTCCTTCAGTGACCCCTGACCCTACGGGCAGAGAAAATCAGGAGTTAATGAGCAACAGCATCCTGGGAATTCCACCTGAGTCACCTCCTCCAACTCTCACCAACTTTCCATGACACGCAGCGTCAGAGCACATGGTGCAGCACTTCAGTCAATCCCTGTCTCTAGCTGTTTCCTGTGGACACAACTGTCCACCACATCTTCTACATCAATATCCCCATGGTGCCTGGAGGTTTTACAGAATAAAAGGTCCTTAGTAAACACTTGTCAAACTGGCACAACCATGCAACTTTGGGGGAACTGAACTTGAGCACAAATCATTTAGGAAAATAATTTGGCATGCGTCTTCTGGCAGAAAAATATGGTCGCCTACTATTAACCATCCTTTCCATCTTTAAAACAAACCCCCGAATTTTAATTAGGCACATAGCCAAGCTAGAGACTACATGGTATAGCCTTCTTGCAGCTTACCATGTGGGTGTGGCCACATGATTAAGTCCCGCCAATGAGATGTGAGTAGAAAACTCTGCCACTTCTGGGTCATGCCCTCCTGACATTTTCTTCCCTTGTGGGCTAGGACACGGTGTGAGCCAGGGCGGCCACCCGGGACCAGAGGTGGCAGCTGTAGACATGTCACAGTTCCTCCTCAGGCTGTGGGCCACTTACCTCTGGTCTGTCGTATGAAAGAGAAGTCAACTTCCTTCTCTGTTGAATCACAATATTTTTGGAGACTCACTATATTTAGGGCCTAACTTTGAGCAACTTAGCCAGTGTCCCAACCATAATAAGTTTTAAAATATTCTTTGGCCAACTAATTTCACTTCAGGACACACTACATACCAAATAATAACAGTAACAATAAAACTGTTGTCCATTTGGACTATTGTTTTTCATGTAAAAATTGGCAACATGCTAAATATCTAACACTGGGAAATGTGTACCACTAGAGCAAGCATGTCAAACTCGTGGCCCACGGGCCACATGCCTTGTTTATTTGGCCCGTGTCAGCCTTTGAGTTGACATGCTTTCACTAGAGCAATGCCTGTGCCCTCAGGCCTTGGTGCCACTGCAGAGTCTGAACTTACCTGCATTTTTTTGCCCAGTGACTTCCTCTGCCCTTGCAGGAGGCAGGCTAAAAATGCTGGAAATCAAAGCCTGCTTTGAATGATTTTCAGGAGTCACAACCAATGATTTACAAGAATTGGTACAGGCAAAACATTGGGAAACATCTTGCCTCCTCTTTATTTTAGAGATCACAATACTGAGGTGGTAAATGACTTGCCCACAGCAAGGACTGAACTAACACTCCAGCCTCCTCCTGCCTCTTGCTTCTCTTCTTTCCATCACACCACTCAGTGCTGGAGGGCTGAAGGCTTGTCATCTGTCCCCACAAAGGGCTAAGACCCCAACAGGAGCTCAAAGGTAGGAGTGCATCAGAAGTAAATTAAACCCGGAGTGGTATTATAATGGAGAAGGTCACTGCGGATTCGGCAGTAACACTTGTAGCCCCATAAAGCTGTAGTTCCCACCAATCACATTGAATTAACCAGGAAAGATCCAGCTTTACTCTAAGTACTTCATTCAGGTATATGGGCTCTGGGGAAAATTCTTCTAGAACGATCTGCCAGTAAAATTTGGCCTTGATATCCAGGAGTCCATTCTCTGGGCATAAAGTCAAAGGGACACCCACCTGGCTGATCCCCCCACCCACCCAAGACACACACACACACACACACACACACACACACACACACTGATGGAAGGCTTCCTTTCCTCCCACCCAGCCTAACTGCGTACCAGTCTTCCCTCCTCAAGCTGGTTTCTTGTCACTGCCTGGCAAACCACTATCTCCTTCATCCCCAACTTGGTCCTTTCTGTTGAGGTTCCTCTTCTTTAGCGCATCTCCTCTGTTGCAATTCATGGCTGGGTAAGGAGCCACGTCACAGAAGGATCCGCTCTCTGGTCTCCATTGGGCTCTGTCTCTGCTGGCACGAATGGTGGGCTAGAGAAAGATGGACATGGGCCCTCCAAGAGGGGACACAAGCCAGAGCCACACCCCAACCCCCAGGCAGGTGTCTGTCTCCTCTCATTGTCTGAGCCCTGCTGAATTTCTATTTAGAAATTTGGAGAACGGTGTTCACCAACGACTTTTTCCCTTGTTAAAAAGTCCACTTGAAGAGCATTAAGAACCCGTCTAATCTGGTAAGGTAGCCCCACTTAGGGAATTCAAGTTGAGTACTTTCTCTTGAACAAGAAAAAAACATACAGCAAAGATCTCTCCCACATCTCTGCACCAACCAAGTCAGAAGGAGACATTCCCGACCAGCTAAACGTGTTTCCTCTACAGGCATCAGCCTTAGAGGACAGCACCTGGGCTACCGTCATTTCCTGTACAAGTTGCTTCTCCTTTTGAAGAACACAGAGTGGCCCAGTCACCCAGTTTCAGACTCCTCAGTGTTTAGGATCTGAAGAGGTGGCCAAAAAAAATGTGACAGATGGATAAGTAAAATGTGGTATAAACATATGATGCACTCAGACATGAAAAGGAACAAAGTTCTGATACATGCTACAACACAGATGAACCTCAAAAATATGCCTAATGAAAGAAACCAGACAGACACACAGGTCACATACTATATGATCACATTTATATGACATATCCAGAATAGACAAATCCATAGAGACAGAAAGCAGAGTGGTGGCTGCCTGGGCCTGTGGGAGGGCAGAGAGGGACTGCTGATGGGTATGGATTTCCTTTTGGGGTAACAAAAAATGTTTTGGACCTGCGCAGATGGTGGTGGATGCACAACCCTGTGAAAATACAAAATGCACCCAGCCGTGGTGGCTCAGTGGTTGAGTGTCAACATATGAACCAGGAGGTCAGTGTTCAATTCCCAGTCAGGACATATGCCCAGGTTGTGGGCTCCATCTGTCATCATTGATGTATCTTTTTAAAATATATACATATATATTGAATTCAGAGAGGAAGGGAGAGGGAGAGAGATAGAAACATCAATGAGAGAGAATCATTGATCAGCTGCCTCCTGCATGCCCCCTACTGGGGATTGAACCCACAACGCAGGCATGTGCCTTGACCGAGAATTGAACCATGAACTCCTGGTTCATAGGTCAATGCTCAACCATTGAGCTACACAGGACAGCCTCATCATTGATGTTTGTTTCTCTCTCTCGCTCTCTCTCTCTCTCTCTCTCTCTCTCTCTCTCTTCCTCTCTGAAATCAATAAAGATATGTTTTTTTAAGTACAAAATGTCACTGAATTATATACTTTAAAATGGTTAATTTTGTGTTATGTGAATTTGCCTCAGTTAAAAAAAAAAAAAAAGGTGACAAATCAGGCAGCTACTTATCTCCCCACAGACCACTGGACCTGTCTGGATGCTTTCAAAATCATTCATGAAAATTTCCAAATTGACAGAACACTCCACCATAAGGAAGGGAAGACCCAGACAAGCTCCCGCAAATGCCTGACCAGAAACCTCAGATGGGTCTCAAGAGGCCTGACTCTGAGGGAGCAGAGGATCATTTGTCTGAGCTGTTTCAACTCTTGACCTAGAACTGAAACCAACCAGGAACTGACAGTCAGTGTGTGAGTGGTGGCGTCTTTGAATCACTCTTTCCTCCCCGGGTTTTTCTCCCTGAAGCACTCACAGGTCAAGTTTGTGGGCCAGCACAACCTGGAAGACCTAGTTAGCACATCTTACAGTGTAAGAGTCCTGTTAACACCTGGTGACCTTCATTCTGGGAGAGGAGTCTGATGGAAAGAGGGAGGAGGGGAGGAGGGGAAGGAAGGGGCAATCAGAGGGGTGGGACTTGGGTTGAGCCAGGCAATATAGATCCTGCTTTACTAGTAATTGCTTCTCATTCTAGGGAACTATTGTTCTAATGAGAACATCAACAAGTTCCCTATTTATCAATGCAACTGGATGGGTTTTAGCAATGTGATGTGGCCCATACCCTGGACCTCCCACTTCCCTCTTCCAGGCCCACTTTGGCTCAGGCCGCTCAGGGTCCCTCCCCACACACGCTTGTGTGAGAAGGGAAATCTATGTTCAGACAACCAGGGGAGGGTCACCCACCTCCTGGCTTCACTTCTGATGGAACCTGTGTCCCTGACTCACCCCGTGGATTTTGCCCCCTATAGAACCATCCAATAGAACCATCTGTCTAAGAGCTGAAATTGGGATTTCAGGCTTCATCATGGGTACTAGACTTTTGATCAGCCACTTCCTGACCTGCCCATTGGATTTCTCTACCTCCTGCTGAGGACAGACCTGGGTCTTACAATACAGTGCCTCTCCCAATCCCAGCTCTCCCACTGTGCCTGGCACAAGACAGATCCTGAAAAGTCAACTGCTAAATGACTCAATGAGTGAAATTTAGAAATTGAACTCATATGAGGTGCTAAAAAGGCAACGCTGGTAAAAATGAGAGGGGGCCCCAATCTATTAGGAAGGCCAAACGAAAAGCTGCTGTACCATGTGGCAGAGGCTGGAACGGAGCACAGATGGGAAAGTGAGGGACCCTGTAAGGAGAGCTGGGATTGCAGCGTGGGGGGAGCTGGGAGGAGTTGGAGAAAACACAGAGGGGAAAGGAACCTTAACCTGGAACCTGAGGGGTGAGGAGCGGTTCTCACAAATGCAGGGGTGAGGTATTTTAGAGGCAAATTAATCATTCAAGGTCAGATATTGCTTCTGAGCCCTTTGGGCAACTGGCCTTTCCCTAGTTTCTTTTTCTTCTTTTTTTTCCCTTTGGAATACACAAGCAACTTTCTCCTATGGGCATTTTATTATCTCTGTGGTTTAAGTGTTGGGGTGTGTTGTTTTTTTTTAAGAAAATGAAATGGAATCTTCTTTCTTTACACACTTTTTAAAAAACAGAGTAGTGCACACTGCATAAAATATATGTCATTGATGGGTTTTTTACATTCTATTCTGCTCTTGGCTTAACAGGTGAGTTCTTGGGCGGGTCCTGATGGGACATCTTGTGTCCTCCTGGTTCACCTTTTCACTCAAGCCAATGCTGAGGCAACAGCCATGTGCGGGAATAACCTGACAACACCTTGTCCCAGCTGCCCCAGGGCTCTGCACTGCCATGTGGGACACCATGCATTCCTAACAGGGGCACAGCCTGCAAGTATGAGGAGTCAAGGCCCCACTGGACAAACCTTGGCTAATGGAGAAGAGAAGATAGTAGAGACGTTGGATAAATACTCCTGTCTCTCCAGTAGACATTCCTGAGGCACATACTGTACAGCTCCTCAGAGGGACCCCGCTGGATCAAGCCCAAGTGTCCCAAAGAGATGACCAACTCATTAACAATGCCCTCTGGAATGAACTTCTCCTCCTGGCCTGTTACTCCCTTCCCAATACCGTGAGGTCATGCCGTAAAATAACCTCATAAGAAGTAAGCTTTCTCTCAGGCTCACACATCCTGGGAGGACACAGGTTAAGACAGTAGATACCAGAAGGGACCCTAGAAAGCAGACCCATGGGCTGTAAATTTTGGAATCGGATCATTCATGAGTCAGAAAGACTCAGTTGCTGGTAGTAAGCGAGGTGGTGATAAGTTCTGTGGTGCAGCAGCATCACAATTACTAAGACCCTCACTGGTGGTGCCTCAGATGAAGCACAGGCAGAAGAGGAGCATGAGCTTACATGGCAGGGTGGTAGCCCTTGAGTGGGAGGGGCAATGGTAATTTTAAGAATTATGGGGTTATACAGATTTTTGTCAATGGCTTTAGATACTTTGAAAACAGAAAGATGAAGAGAGGTTCTAGTTAGTCAACTATCAACCTCAGGATATCCTGTACAAGCGAAAATGCCTCCTTTGCAGTGTGTAAGCCAGGAGGTAGGGCTTATCCTCCACAGCGAGGCTGGAAAGTATGCTCAGGATTTAATAATAGGGGTAACAGAATGACAAAGGAAACTGGGTACACAGCCTCAACTGGTCTCTTTGACAAAGTCAGAGTCTTGAGAGAGAAAGTAAAGGGTAAAGGTGGTCAAATATATGGTGATGAAAGGAGATGTGACATTGGGTGGTAAACACACAATGCAATATACAGATGATGTATTATAGAATTATATACTTGAAACCTATATAATTTTATTAGCCAGAAGCACACACACAAAAGAAAGAAAGAAAGAAAGAAAGAAAGAAAGAAAGAAAGAAAGAAAGAAAGAAAGAAAGAAAGAAAGAAAGAGGGAGGGAGGGAGGGAGGGAGGGAGGGAGGGTGGGAGGGAGGGAGGGAGGGAGGAAGGAAGGAAGGAAGGAAGGAAGGAAGGAAGGAAGGAAGGAAGGAAGGAAGGAAGGAAGGAAGGAAGGAAGGAAGAGAGAGAGAGACTCAGAGACCCAGAATAAGGACATTTTGGTAGATAAGCCTGAGAATTTGAACCACTCAGAAATTTCTCAAATTTTTAGTCTAGCAAGAGGCTCCCACTCCCTTACTGGAAGAAACAAGCCTGCCAGCAGTGATAGGACCTCATCTGAGGCAGATCCTTATTAGCTAATGCTCAAAACCACCTTGCTTCCCCTCAATGCGTCCAGCCTAAAAACTGGAGTCAGGTTATAGTACCACCAAAGTGAAGAAATACAGCCCTTGCTAGGGGAGGAGATAACATCTATAACCAAAGTATTGCTCAAAGAATCAGAACCCCCAGTTGCCTTACTGTTCTTGGACTATGGTTGCTGCACTTGCTCCTTTACAGTAATCTGGGTTTTGGAAGCTCCTAGAGACACCCCAGTGAATCCCCTTCATTTGAGACATGCTCCCTCCTGTCCCCATTGTGTATCAGTAATCCTAGTTTATCGTGGTAATCAGGGGCAATTACTCCTGCAAATATGGTCCATCAGCATAAGGAGTCTAAACTGGGTGGCAGTCATAGCTTCAGATTCAGGAGAACTTTTACTAATTCCCCTGTGGCTAGTTCTCTAGCCCCTCTCAGCAAAACCAGGACTTGTAATCCAGTAGAGGTTAAGTTTTCAAGGATGAGAAGTATGAATTCCACAAGTAGGTCACTAGGATTGCTGATAAGAGGGGCCAATCCAACTTTTACCTCTTGGTTCCTGGACCGATGTAAGCTAGCTGTTGAGGAAAAGAGGCACAAAGCAACAACAACACAGTGATACTTGTTCAATGCCCTAAGAATTTTAAAAAATATTTTAAGCTTTAAAGGATTTTGTAAACAAGGACTTTATAAATATCAGGCACTGTGAACACAAGGCTTCTCAAGAATCTATAAAAATGTTAGAGACTTGGAGAAAATATGTTGATTTCAAAATACAAAAGAATAAAATCACAAAATCTGTTTCATTCAATACCTACAAATATAGCAAACATGACAAAGTCACTAATTGTTAAATTTAATATTTCTAAAAATGTGATTACATTGGCAAAGAATTTGTAGGTAAGATTTTTCTCACTTCAAAAGAATTTCTAGCCCTGGCCAGTGTGTCTCAGTTGGTTGGGCCTCATCCCATGCACTGAAAAGTTGCTATTTCAATTCCTAGTCAGGGCACATGCCCGGGGGGTGGGCTCGATCCCCAGTGGGAGGCATGCAGGAGGCAGTGATTGATATGTCTCTTTCACATTGATGTTTCTTCTCTCTCTCTCTCTCTCTCTCTCTCTCTCTCTCAATCAATAAAAAATATTTTTAACAGCATAGGGAATATAGTCAATACAACTACTAACAGGGCCAGAGGGTACTTGAAATATTGGGGGGCCACTCTGTAAAGTACATGATTGTCTAAACATGATACAGTGCATCTAAGATTGATCTAGAGTAATACTGAATGTACACTGTACTTTAAACATTTTTAATTTAATTTTTTAAAGAAAAACAATAAAATAATTTCTAACTATACATAAATTATGGTCATGCAATTTCAGTCAATTACAGGTAAGTTATAATAATCATATACTTTTAAAATCCACTTTATAAAATTACGTGTGAATACAGGTGTGTAATGTAAAATGTGATGCCTTATAATATGTATGCTTTGATGTAGCGTGGGGATTAGTAGTTTGCTCCATAAAATTTTTCAATAAGCCTTGTTTATAAATATTACCTTGATGTTATCCTTCCTGTGATGATGTCATTAGTTCTGATTTATAGATATGTTGACTTAATCTGAAAATATCTTTGGAAATATCTCGGGCTCTTCAACCTAAAATCAGAACATACTTGCTAATACGTATCATTATAATTTAAAATTGTAATAATCTTGTGTGAAATAGTTGACTAATATGTTAAAATTAATTCTTCTTAGGAAATATATTCTATTATCTTTTAAATGAAAGTTTTACTGATGACAAGACTGGCCCAGAAAGTTTGAACACTGGATATTACTGATTAGAAATTTAAGTCCCTAGACTTTAGTTCAAATCTGAACTGTTTAATCCAAGAGGATAATTGGTCCTGCTTTATATTACCATAAATTATCTTTTTCAGATCACTTCCTGGTTTTCTCAGGAGTAATAACAGTTGGGAGCACATTCATTTATAAAAGGATTATGAAAATTAAATACTTTAAAATTTAACAGGTCAACTGGGTAGAATTGTCAGAGATGAATGATGCTTTATGGGCATAACATTTTATTAGGCACACGGTGAAGATGCTGTCCCAACTTCTGTTTACTAACGTGCATGGAAAGATGGTGTTTGCTTTTGGAGAACTTTGACACCACTTCTCATAAGAGAAGAAACCAATATTCTACTTTGTTTAACTGTGGAAATCACTATACAAACTCGTCGGTTGGCCATCAGCTTCTTTTTCCTCCCTCCTAACTGAGAATGGACTCCAGGTTGCACAGCAAAATTCCCTTTTCTTTCTTCCTTTCTTCCTTCCTTTCTTTTTTTCTTTTTTCTTTCTTCCTCCCTCTCCCTTCTTCCCTTCCTTTCTTCCTTCCTTCCTTCCTTCCTTCCTTCCTTCCTTCCTTCCTTCCTTTTTTAATCCTCACCCAAGGATATTTTTCCATTGATTTTTAGAGAAAGTGGGAGAGAGAGGAAAAGACAGAGAGAAATATTGATGCAAGAGAAACTTATCAATTGGTTGCAAGGCCCGGGCCGGGAAGGAGCCTGCAACCGAGGTACATGCCCTTGACCAGAATCAAACTCAGGACCCTTCAGTCTGCAGGCCAATGCTCCTCTATCCACTGAGCCAAACCACCCAGGGCTCTTTATTTCTTTTTTAAATATGTTTTTATTGATTTGAGAGAGAGAAACATTGATGAAAGAGAAACATCGACCAGCGGCCCCTGCAGGCCCTCAACTGGGAATACTAGTAGAGCCAGCAACTGGGAATGAGCCCTTACCAAGAGGGAATCGAACCCGCAACCTCTTGGTACATGGGACATCCCTCAACCAACTGAGTCACACTGGCCAGGGCTCTTTTCGTTCATTCTGTGAGATTTTATCACAGAGGCTCACTGCTAATGCTAAGGTCCTGCAGTCATTTTGTAAACAAACGATCAAAAGAAATGATAATAATGCCCACAGACAACATAGCACACCTAGGTGTGAATACTGTGGAAATGGTGGTATTATTTCAATGGCCTCTTGATTGCTTTTATGTCAGTGTATTTCCTGTCTCTGAATCTTCTATGCAAAATCTGACCTTAAATTGGGCAAACCAGTACCAGTTTGAAGTTTTGTGGGTTTTCTTGAGTAACATACACCATTTTTGAAAATTGGGAAGAAAGAAAAGATGTATCTATCTGAGGTTTATAGGAACTTTTGACGTGTCTCTGAGGTCCTCTGCAGAGACCGTCTGAGACCACTAGCCCCATTACTTAGCCTTTCCTAATCACCAAGTCAGATGTTTTGCTTCCCTGTTTCCCGTTCCTGTCTTCAAGAGATATTCCAGCTTCGCTCTTACACCCCCATCTTCATTTTCTGTCCTCACCTCTGCCCCCGCCACCCAGGGAATCTGTTTATGAAGCCATCTGGCTAGTCTCTGAAAGCCACAGAGCTGGCCGCCCTGACCCTGGCTACCAGCAGCTCACTCTGTGCACAAAAGAACAGCAGCTTTTTGATGTCTTTTTCTCTTTAAGTTCGCGAAACCAGCAAAGTCCCAGAAATTCTTTGGAAAGTTGGGACTTGATGATAAATAAAAATTGAAGGCAAGTAAAGTTCTTTTTCAAACTTCTCTATCCAGTTTGTAAAACTACAATCTGCTTGCCTTTCATACAAATTGCAGAAATCATTAGGAAAAGTGGCTGAACCCAGAGGCAATGCCCAGCGAGCACAGCAGCTCTTAAGTGTGTCTTAAGAACCTATGGAGCCCACCCTGGATTCCCCTCTTGCACATAATTCTGCGGAATTTGAGAACCTGGAGTTGTACATAAATTTAGAGGAAATATCTCATATCTCAAAATATCTCATCCTGCCAAAGATTGCAAATAAAAAACCATGTGTAATATATCAGCGTTGTGTTTGCATCTCAGAAAAGGGGATTGTAAAGCCATGGCAAGACCTGAGGATTGGCTCTGTCCAAATTCAGCCCTTCTGGGGTTGCTGCTTTCAGCGCCCCTCAATGAAACCCCGCCGCCCACACAGTCAGAACAGATTTGACGAAGGTACCAAGTGTCTTGGGGAACTTCAGTGGCCCGCTGACAGCTGTCTGGCCATGTGTGCCTGAGGTTTTTCATGCCAGGAGCACCGCTGTCAGTTCTTCTTGGGGAATGCACAGTGGTCCCCGGGCTGCAGACATTGGGGATTTCCAGGGCTGAGTGGTGACTAAATGATGCTCCCGGCACTCTCCCCATGTGACCGGTGTCCCTGAGGGTTCTTTCTGTCACTTAAACAGAGCCCCACAGCAGCCTCTAAAGCAGACGCCCCCCATGGCTCCAGCACTCATGGCAGTATCCCCGCATTAAGTGGAACGGGACAGGGAGAGGAACAGAGAAAGCGGCTCTCCACTGGAAGTTTCACCACTTCGCTGGTTCTGACTCCGGACCTCAGCTGCCTCATCTTTAAAATGGGGGTAGTAATTCCTTTATATAACTGGTTTTGAGAAATGTAAAAAGCACAAAGTAAATGAAATATCTCGTTACTAGGCTCCGTTCTGATGCCAGCTAGTTGTGTGACCTTCGTGATTATAAATGGAACCACTGAAGTCCCTTCTGCAAACACTGAGCCTGTGAAAAACCAAAGAGAAACTTCAAAGGGCCAGGACCTTCTACCAGGATGCTCAACTCAGATGTGGTCTCTGTACCTAACCCCTCCAGTTAGTTGTTGTAGCTCCAGTTTAAGTGGAATACCAACCCCTCCTCTTCTCTTTTCCCACCTGGTAGTCTCAAGTCCATTTTATAATATTTTCCTCAAAGTATCCTGCCATTGGAGAGGAAACCAAACTCTTCAGCAGCTCCATTCCTCTCTCTTGAGCTTAATTCTATGAATAAGGGATTACTGCGTGGCTTAATAAACATTACACATATGAGTGGGAGCAGCCTGAATCTGCTTCCTAATTGGCAGAGATGGGCACACCCAACTCTCTTTTAGAGCATTTCCGTTAGAGCTGTCCCAATTAAATCTGTGACCCAGATATAGTCACCTCTACTCCAGAGAGCTGGTAGAACTAGCTCTGTGGGAAGCAGTTTCCAGTTCAAGTGCCAAGTACACTCAAGTGAGCTAGACTCAGGTTTGTATCAAGGCAACCTCAAGCGCAGTGAAGGGAGTGGCGGTGCACAAGCGGGGAGAGGGTTTGGAACAAATGCTTGAAGCTTCCAAGATGACATGGTTTTAACTGTCCCGACCCAAACCGTCACTCCTAGCCAGGCTGGTGTGGTATCCCCAACACACCATAGCCATGCCCATCTCCATGCCTTTGCTTTCGCTGCAAGTTCTCTTCTAGAATTGCCTTCTGCCCTCTTTTCAGTCCTTCAGTTGGTCACGCAACAAATATTTCCTGAACACGTTTTGTGGTTCAGCACTGTGCTAGTCTTGTGGATCTAGAAAGATAAGCCTGATATGATCAATGCACTCAAGCAGTTTATTCCCTGATAAAGAAGTAATTCTAGTGATAGTGGGAGGCATGTCTGATACAGTGGCTAGGAGAGTATGAAGAACGGAGATATACCCCTTATGTCTGGAGGAACTAAGGAAGACTTCATGGAGGAGGTAGCATTTGGTGGCAGTTTTGATGGAGGGTTTCAAGAAACTAAGATTAGCATAAGATGATGTGGAGATCGGAACTGGCTTGGATGGGCCTATAGCCAAGAGGTCCAGCAGAGAAGCTGAAGGGCAGTGTAAAGGAAGGAAACCAATGTTTATTGAGCACCTGCTATGTGCAAGTACATTTGTTTTCATATGCTATCACTCTCGGTAGATTTTATTATTCCTCTTTTGTGTGTGGAAAATAGTTGTAAAGTGATTAAGTGACTTCATTTAGGTTCCAACATACAGTGAATGGAGATCCAGGACTTTTAGCCGAGTCTGACTAACTCTGAAGCCTGTCTACTATTCTCTGGACACTGAACTGCCTTCTTGGATCTGAGGCTCAAAAAGGCAGATTACCGCCATATCCTAGAAAGCTAAAGAGCTTGGATTTTCCCTTCTTCTTGACCTAGTTAAAGCCTTCCAGGACTGGCTCAAACTCTACCCTTTTCACTAGACCCATGGTCGGCAAACTGCGGCTCGCGAGCCACTGCGGCTCTTTGGCCCCTTGAGTGTGACTCTTCCACAAAATACCACGGCCTGGGCGAGTCTATTTTGAAGAAGTGGCATTAGAAGAAGTTTAAGTTTAAAAAATTTGGCTCTCAAAAGAAATTTCAATCGTTGTACTGTTGATACTTGGCTCTGTTGACTAATGAGTTTGCCGACCACTGCACTAGACCTTTTCTGAATGCTCCGGCCCTCAGATATTCCCAGTCACTGTTCACAGGTTTTCACTGCCCTACACCCTTCTTTATTGGCTCCTATGACTCCATTAAGAATCCTCAATAAAGATGCAAGTTCTTAAGGGAGAGGAACTGATCTTGCCCTTCTTCCTTGCCCCTGAATGAGTAATTGTGGAATTAATCCTCTCTTTTTGGAGAGGATATAGAGATGAGCAGTGGCTGCCCTCGCTCCAGTGTAGTCGGCCTGCACTGATGTTAGAGGGGGTGGCACTCCCCAATTCCCCAAGGCCCATCCACAGACATCTGCCTTCCCTAGAGTTTCTCTCTAAAAGGAAGTCACAAGGAAACAAGCCCAGCTCTGCTGAGCGCAACCAACCCAGTGGGCCACTGGTTCACAAATGGCCACACCTAGTCATGCACTGGCCTAAACGCTGACTATGGACTGTTTACTGGATGGATCTAGAGAAAAGCACCTCCCTCCCTGAGCAAGAAAGGAGAAGTTCTCGACCTGGAAGGAGACAGTGCCACGGGCAGCTCCAGCTCACACGAGAAAGCCCTGCAGATGGTGCCAGCCCACAGCCTGGGAACTCATGTGCAGATTTTTGGATGGATATGTCGAAGGAAAGAGGCAGCCTTACCTCTGACTGGTGTGGATTTGATGGCTCTGATCATTTCCAGGCCATTAAACACTCCACTCTTATAACGGTTGATTTTCCAGGTCACAAATTTCATGGGCACACTTGCGACTTACAGGATAACTATTGATCATTTTATTGCAAGGTAAGTACCATACAGAGGATGGGAAAATCACATAGTAAACAATTATCGCCTAAGTGCCTGGTTATTTTTGAGTCTGGCTACCAGTCATTTATTTTCAAAGTTAAATTTAGTCCTAGAAAAATTTCCCATTGGTGTCCACCGGGATGCTTGAAAAATGTCTCCCTCTTAATTTATAATTATATCAGCAGCATCTTAAATACGTTCTTATTTTACTTTCCCTGAACTCTAACGTGGCCATTTTCTCTCCCTGGTGCATTCCCCAATGTAACAGAGTAGAAGGCCAGAACTGGGGCTATTCAAGTCTGGTCAAGAGTCCCAGTCCCATCATTTATCAGTGGTGGTACCTTGGCAAGGAGCTTACACTCTCTAAGCCTGAGTTTTTCAGTGGTCAGATGGTGTGAAAATACATACTTTGTGGGGATATTGTTAGCAATAAATTAGATAATGTGTGTAATGTGCCTGGTCTATGGCAGTAATAATTCTACGTACCCGTTTGATGCTTACTCCATGCCAGCCACTGTTTTCAGCACTCTATGGTATGTATTAACTCGATCTTCACAACAACCCCCATGAAGAAGCAACTATTATCGTACCCATTTTATGTTTGAGAGACTGAGAGACAGAGAAACTTGCTCAAGGTCAACAGCTATCAAGTGGTAGAGCTGGGATTGAACCCCAGAAAGACAGGCTGTAGGGTCCATGCTCTTCACTCTACACTAGGCGGGCCCATAGGTAGTGAACACAAGCTGCTGTTACACCTGGAAGGCAGTGTGGGTTCCCGGAAGAGGGAGACGATCAGGTGTAGCGCTTTTGGTAGACAGCCTTTAGTTGGCTCCCAAGAAGCCTGCCTCCTCGCGTTCACACCCAAGTGGAACCGCCTTCCCCTTGAATGTGGGCTGGACCTGACGACTGGAATCTAAAAATCAGAGTTTGGCAAAAGTGATGGAATGTCACTGCCAAGTCCAGGTTGCAAGAAGATTGTGGTTCCCACCTGGAGCAGCCCCCCTCCCTCTCTCTCGCTCACCCTGAGGGAAGCCAGCTGCCGTGCTGTGAGCTACCCTATAGAGGGGTCCCTGTGGCGGGGAGCTAACGTCTCCAGAGAACAGCCTGAGGTTTGCTCACAGCCCCGCCAGTGAGTGTGGAAGCGGAACTCTGCGAGCTGAGCCTCAAGAGGATGACCGCCAGAATCAACTCCAGCCCCCAGTTTCTAAACCAAATAAGCTAAGCAAACAAACGGTTCTTTCCAGTACTTTCAGTTTCTTCACCAACACACTTACCCAAGATAAGTTTAACAGCCAGAGAAAAAAGGGAAGATGGGTCTGTCTGTCTGTAGCTTACGTTTTCTTAATACAAACCACTTGTGTCCCTCGCAATGTGGGGTAGTAGGGAGCTCTCTCTGCTCCAGACGGGATGAGATGTGGGTCCCAGTCCTGCTCAGTGTCACTCCTCTCCCTAACATTGCACTCAGCAGCTGTGGACCTCTGCGGAAGTCTGTAAACCCTGTGGTCTAGGTTGTTCCGACTGTATGAAAGGGTACTGCTTGGCCTGCCTGAGCAAGGCGAGGGTGGACCAGGTCATACGTCACGGGTCCTGCCGCAGGAGCTCTGTGGCTTCACTCACCCTGAGTTTTCACAGCTCTGCTACTATGGTCTCCAACTCTGCGGGCTCAGGACCACTTTACTTTTTAAAAAATTCTGAGGATCCAAAAGCTTTTGTTTAGTGAGGGATATATACATAAACAGTCTTTATTATTTTAGATTTTAAAATGAGACATTTTTAAGTATTAACTAGTTCCTTTAAAAATAGTAACCCTATAACATGTTAACATAAAAATATAATTTTATGGAAAAGTAGCCACATTTTTTCAAAAGAAAGCAGTGAGGATAGGGGCACTGGGTTACATTTTTGCGGCTCTGTCTAATGCCGGGCCTAATAGGGCGGCTAGTTCTTCATACCAGCTTGTGCATTCATGCTGTGGCAATATCACACGCCAGAAAGCTTCTGGAAACCCCTCGGTATCCCGATGACAGGAACGGGCAGACAATGTCTCAGTGTTATTATGAAAATAGTTTTTGCTTTACAGAATCCTAAAGGGTTTCTGGAACCCCCAGGGATCCCTGGACCACATTTCAAAAACAGCTGTTCTATTAGTTCCTATTGGAAATGCTAAGATTTTTTTTTTCTCCAACCTTTTGCCTACCCACCAGGCAAAAAAATTACAAACACACGGGTACACACAAAAACGCACCAACCCTCCCCTGACACACACACGCACACATACACACAATTACTATAAACCTCTCTCTGGACAACTGCGAATCAAAATATTAAGCCCAAGGAGAATCTCTACAAGACACCGCTCCTCAAAGTAGGGTGCCAGCTCACCCTCCAAATGGTGGCTTCCTGCTTATCTATTGAACCCAATGAAAGCAACAAATGGCTCGTTGAGTGTCTGCACTGAGTTTCTCCAACAGGATGAATAGCTGAGAAATTTCAAAAGTCACTTGCCTTTGAAGCTTTGGCTTCAAAAACAAATGCCTGGGGGAAATCAGCAATGAGCAGGCCTGCTTCAAAAGCTGGCAAACCCCTGATCCAACAAAACCACAGGGACCCTCTAAAGCCCTGCTGGTCAGGCGGTCAGCCAACCAGGAAGCAGCCCAGTGTGCGGTGGGGACAATGTCAGATCAGTTGGGGGCTTTCTGAGAAGACCCTCAATAAAGCACTAAGTGGAAAAGGAAATCCCTAGATGGTCACCCTAAGTATGCGGAATATGGGGTTGGAAAAGCTCCCAGACAGGGGGTTTCAGTCCTCGTTCTACCATCAGCGTGGTACCAAAAGCAAATGGCATTTTCTGGAAATGACCAAGGGGGCAAGAAGAGCATTGATGTTCCTTCCAGCTTTCGATGCTGCTTTTCTCATCAATAATGCACAGAGGTCTATGAATATATTTCTGAACCAAAGATGGGATACATCCCCTATCCTATATATGCCTGAAATACACAACCCTCCAATTTATTCAACAATGATCAAGACCCCAGTTTGCTGCAGACACTGTTCTAGCACTAAGACAACAGTGAACAAAACAATGGAAAGTTCTTGCCACATATTCTCCTGGGAGAGACAGACAAACAAAATATATCATCATGTCTGTGGTGGTAAGCCTCTCAGAGAAGCTTGAAGCAGGGAAGGGGAACAGGGACTACAGGGTTGAGGGTTGTTTGCAATTTTCAATATGCCAGTCAGTGTAGACAAACCCACGAACCTGGAAATTTGAAATATTATACAGCTTTGCATGAAATCCAACCATCGTAAAGTCATCTGTGATGGTAGGTAGCTAGTTATTGACAAATAGGAAGAGAACCAGGGAAGTCAAACATGGTCGAGCATATTCAGCTGGGAGACAGAGGCCTGTCTGCTTCACCAGGAAGCTACAGCTTCACACACACTCCAGGGGACCAGATCATTGCCCCATCAAGAATTAACACAATACCTTCCCCTCCTGGATTGTAGGAGGTGCGGGAGCAGAGAGAGAGAAGCACATGCCCAATAAAGTCTAAATGGCACAGGGGTGGTGCTTGACTACAGAGGCCTGTACTTCTAACCTGAGGAAAAGATCATTGGTTAGGGGGTGGAGCCAACGCAAGCCCTGCAAAAGCTTGGGACGTTGATTGAAAAAGCACTGGTTCCTCCCAAGCCCAAGAATACATAATGCCAGGTGAACAAAGCATCTCTCTGTCTCTCTCTGTCTCTCTCTGTCTCTCTCTCTCTCTCTCTCTCTCTCTCTCTCTCTCTCTCTCTCCCCGCCCCCCTCGCTCTGTAGTAGCCATGTGGCCCTGTTCTCTCCGTAGTAGCCATGTGCCCTAGGAGCCATGTAGCTCCACACACACGCAGCAAAGCAATGGATTGCAGCTGGGAACACAAGCTCAGCTCACCAGACACTGGCCTGAAACTTAGCTTTAATATGGCACAGCATCTCTGGAAACTGACTTCATCTCTGGCCCTGATTTTTCATGGTGACGGACAGAGACAGGACACAAAGGCATCCTTTTGATTCTGCACCACAAATAAATATTGCCACCAGACCTCAACTACCCTCGTGGGTCCCTGAAAATGCTTTTCTCGTGACAGGAACCCCACATCCCCTGGCAACAAATCAACATTCATTCATTTATTCAACGAGTCAGTCAACCAGTCAGCAAACATTTACATGGGGCATTGAAGATTTTGCAGCTCTGGGAGTTGGGAGAAGAGACCGCCTTGGGTCGAGATCAGCTTTTGCTCAAGAGCCAGCTTCGGGTAACAGTTGGCCATGGGATCTGAAGCCAGACTGCCTTAGTTCGCATCCTGTGTTCCACCTGTGAGATCCTGGACAGCTGGCTGAAACTTGCTGCTCCCACTTCATCTCCAGGGTGGGAATAATAAAAGTACTTTAAAAACTGGTTAAGATGTTAGTTTTATGCACACTGGACACTAGGCATAAAACCACTCCCAAACGGTAGCCATCAGGGCTGGAGTCGGAAGAGAAGAGCAAGAGGGAGTTGTCTGTGGGCCTGTGACAGACTCCCTCTTGGAACACCCCACCCTGAAATCAAGGGGACTTACTTGGATTGAGACTTATCTGGGTCTCATTGGCTGGCTGAGTCCTGGGAAAATCGGGTTGCACTGCTCTTTTTCGGTAGATTCCGCTGGGCTCCCAAAGCAGAGAAGAAAACAGCTCCCACCGAGGACTTGAACTGACCCCTAGAGCTGGCCTCAAAGGGGCCATTCCAAACAGGAGAGACTGGTTTTATTTCAGAAGGATACGGTTTTCCTTGAGGACTAATATGCCTCTGTTTCCTGGAGTCTAGAGGCTTTGCCATTCTCGCTGTCCGAGCGCTGGCCGACCCCAGTGGGGATAAGAGCAGCCCCCACTCCTGCCCCCTGAATGTTGCCACCAAATGACGGTAGCCTGTCCGCCCTCGTTTGCATAAGAATCCTGCTCCATCTGTTAGAAGGAGCAATATCTGTTCATGCTAATCTGATTGCTCTGGTAACTTGTATTAAAAAACATAGAGGCTACCACAAGCTTTGCTCTGACCTTTGATTTTTCCAATATCGCATCTGGGGTAAGCACTTCCTTTTAATCTCTACGGACAATAGGCAAAATTTCACCAAGGGGCCTGCCGACGGAGATAGAGATCATAGAGCATGTGTCCATGACCCCAGGTTAGGTGATTATAATAACGCTTTTTAGGCTCTTCTAATAAAGAATATGCTGAACAGGCTCCAACGTGCATGTGCAAAAGTCTAATTGCTGTTAACATGTCACTCCCATCACGGAGAAGCAACAATGTACTGACGGCCTGTCAAATTTGGAATTGATTTCAAAATTGCTTTAATGAGGCGATGAATACGTTTGCAGGGGCCTGGCCATCTGAGAGGGCTCAGCGGCGTCAGCCCAAATCACCTGCAGTTGCTCTGTTGACCGTTCATGAATGAGGACAGGAGCGCACAGAGGGTTGCTGTTTGGTTGCCGAGGATTCGCCAGCTCTGAGCTGGGATTTCAGTCCCTGCTCCCCCCTCAGACGTCCCTTGCATTTCAGATTTGTTTTGAGGTATGTGTGTGCGCTTGCCTTCCAGCCGTGTTCCCCCAATTAAATGCCTAAGTAAATACCTCCAACTGAAAGGGCTGAGCTGGTTTTTCTCAAAAGCATAAGGAGGGGATTACAAGTTCCTTCTTGTTCTTCATCCAATAGGTGTGCGAGGCACTCGGAGAGTAATGCACCTCCCAGGTCGGAGCTTTGTCCAGCCAATCAAGCTGATTGGCGGCCTGGATGCAGAATAAAGCTTTTCTACCTGCATTACAGTCCATAGCGATGGAGTTGGTCAGCTGTCACTCTGCCTGCAGAATTACTGTGCCCATTTTTGGTTTCCCATAAACGGAGAAAGGTTGAGAAAGGTTTTCCAAACTGTCTAAGGCTGGACCCCACAGCTCTTCTCAATATCCAGCCCACGGAAGCCCAGTGGGACAGCAATGGCCATGTTTGTTTGGATTTCATGCTCGAATAACAACTCTCACCAGGTATTTCAACAGGCAAAGCAGGTGGGGAAAGTACCAAAATAATCTACCAGCTCTGACCAAATTTAAAGCAATGTGTCACCTAATTCCCACTCAAGATGTGGTTTTGGATTCGTGATGAGGAAATGGTGTTTTCCCGGCCAAGAGAACTGAATAAGCTTTCCTGCTTCCTTGTCTCTCACTTGTAAACAACACCAGCACTTTGACAATGAAGACAAATGTGTGCCCAGCTTGCAGTAAAAATGAAGAAACTGCCAGTAACACTTCACAATTGTCGCTTTTATTACCTGCCTCCCCCGCCCGGAACATTATTTCATTCGGAGCCAAGGTAGAGAGCCAAATTGCCTTATTTCCAAAGGATATGAGCATATTTTAGGAAAGCATCTGTGTGCATTATATTCCGTGGGGTACCGTCTCATTTCTGTTGCCCTGCATTTATGAGCGCATGACCAGCATCCTGATCAGGTACAGAGGCCTTCAAGAAATCGGAAGCTACAGGGCCCATACATACATCAATGTTATGATGATGTATTTTTCATGAAATCTGTAAATAAGGCCAACAGGACAGGGATATTCTGAATGACAGAATCTTTCATAGTTTTTGAGGAATGGCCTGTTTCCCCATAAGAAGTCAATTTACTTTCCTTTTTTTTTCTTTTTTTGAGTCTTGCTCATTAAAAAGTCTAAGCTGGCTACTTAAGCACAGCAATCTTGAGAGAAAGGGGTAGCTACTTTGCTATAAACCAATGAGTGGAAATGCAAGTTGTTAGCATGAAAGGCATAAATAATTGGCACCTCTGGGGTTTCTGATGTGTTTCCTTCCCTTATCATGTGAAACACTGTCTCAGGCTGAAGGAACAGGTGACTTGGTCTCTTCAAAGAAGACGGTGACAAAAAAAAAGGAAGAAGAAAATGCTCAGGGTCATGAGTGCTAGGACTTAACGTTCAAAATGTCGTTTTTATAACCTCAGTGAAATGGGAATGTTATCTCAGCTTCCGCTAAGACCTCTGTGTGCCCAGGAGATCGCCTGCGCACTGGGGTCTAGTGCTGTAAAGAGTGTTTGAGTGGCTCAGAAGAAGAGGAAAGAAGCTCTCATGTGCTGCTGTCTGTCACCCACTCGACTCCAGGCCACTCGGGTCTGAACGAAGGCACCCAGCACAACCCTCACATCCCCCACCCCACTGCAGGCCAAAGGAAAAGCTGGGTCACTGGCAAGGAGGAACACCGCGACAAAGGGGACAGAAATGAACTGCAGCTCAGAGTGAAATCGAAAACTGCAAGCAGGACTGGGGAGGCTGAAGGGTCTTCGCCAAATCTGCTGCCAGGGCTTGGGTGTCCTCCATCATTTTGGGGGACCCACCTCTCTAGAGCTGTGAAACAGGAAAAATGGTACCTCTGTAAAATAAATAAATAAATAAGGCAATTTTGAAGAAATTGAAATATGAGGACTACAGAAGCCTTAGCAAAGGGCCAGTTGTGTGGAAGTAGTAAGTTCTGAAATGATATATGGATATAGATCCCAATCCTCCCTCTGTTTCACGTGTATATGTATATGTATATAAATATATATACATGTGTACAGATAGAAAGAGAGAGAAATATGGGCTTTAAAGACGTAACAGCAACTTTCAAGCAACTAAAAGGAAAGGAAAATATCCTTCTATATTAAATACATTATTTTTTATTACCCTTATTATTAACAACAGTGTAGACAATCTCTTCCAGATCAATGAGCATCCCCTCAGGCCTAAACACAGAGAGTAAATGAATCCTGAGTGACAGAGCCTGGAATTTCACTTGCTCCCGCCACCTGCTCTTGGAGGTCAACTGTACTATAGTGTGTAATTACCAACCTCATCTCTGCCTCTCCGCTTCCCTCGCCCACTGTCTAATTGATGGCTTGACACCAGCGCAGGGTCAGCCCTCTAAAACCATCTTGAGCATGAACTACTCCTCCACCCAACAGATGCTGCTCACGCGGGAGCCTACCAGAGCCAGGAACTCCATGATGGCTTGTGTTTGCTCAGACTTGGAAAACAAAAAAGATAGAGCAAAGAACAAGATTACAGATCTACTCAGGCAGAAGGAAAACTGGAATTTGGTCTTAGCTGCAAATTCCACTCCATGCACTAATGGTATTCTCTGGCCCTCTTCCAGGAGACTGATACCTTTGGTTTCTTGCCTTTCTTTTAGGTCTCCCTTGCCACCTTCTGAAATCTCACGCAGATAACGGAATCATGGCCTCGGCAATGCTAACATGTTATAAGGTGTCCACATGATAATGGATTATTCACATCTGTCAACAGCTGCAAAGAGGAAACCAGAACTGCTACTGCATCTCCTTTGCCAGTGAAATACAAATCACCAGCCTAAATCTGGAACTCTACACCTAGGTGCTCTGCCCTGACATTGACCTCTCCAAAACTGGAAACAACCTTGCTCCCTGAAGAATTTGAGGAAACTGGTCTCTTTTCTAGCTCAGCTCTGGGTTTCCAGAAGATAAAGCTCCTAGCTTACTCCTACAAGCATATCCCTTTTTTCTTTCCAAGCACCAAACCCCAAAACCCCTGGGAGTCACCGATCCTTTGTGAAGTACCTGGTTTCTATTTCAGACCCTCCTTTTTTTTCAGCCGATTATTGTGGCCCAGCTAAGACAGGCCAAGAAGTTTTATCTTGAAAACAAGAGGGCAGGGTGCCACTTTGAGCTTCTAATCATCACATATCTCTGAAAACTCTCACTCTAATCCCACACTCTACCTACAAACTCAGGCTCAGGAAACAGAACTGGCCAACAGGTGCTGTATGCTGAGACAGCTCAAACTGAGTTTTTCAAAGGTCAGATATTTTTCATAGACAAAGGTCAGATATTTGTTTCTATTTTTACCACTGTAATTAGCTAGTTACCAATAATAGGAAGAAAGCCAAAGGAAGGCCAGACATATAAGCAAGGCCATCTGGACAGCTTCACCAGAAAGCTGCCATTTCACATTCCCCAGGGAACCACAGGTCCATTCCCTGCAGATAGCTGAGGAAGGGACTGAACAAAAGGGAGGATGGGGGCATGTGCAGGGGAGCTGGGGTATCGCAGGGAAGATACTTGCCTGACAATCTAGTTTGGAGAAAGATAAGTGGCTAGAGAGGGTGAAGCCACTGCAAGCATGAGAAATCATAGAAGGTTAAAATGCCCAGACAAAGGAATTCTCCCTCTCATTCCTCTGGCTTTGCTCCTGCTTCCTTGCACGTGTGCTTTTTCCCTCTGTAATCATGTGGCCCTAGAAGCTGCATAGCCCATGACCATGCAGAACCCACACAATGGACTGCAGCTGGGAACACAAACTAAGTTAGCCTGGTGCTGGACTGGGCTGTGCAAATATGGAGCAGGAACTCTGGGCAATGGCTTTAATCCTAGCTCTGCTGAAGACACAGCTGGATTTTTCCTTGGCGGGACATAGGCAGATGGACCTTGGAAATTCAGGGATTTAATTTCATGCAAATAAATACCATTTATTCTCCCATGCAAGTCTCAGAAAATTCCTTTTCTCATGACATTGCAAGAAGCCCACCTCCACCAGCAACAGGTGAGGAGCCCTGGCCTGTGTAGCTCAGTTGATTGGGCATCGTCCATGCACCAAAGGTTGCTGGTTTGATTCCCAGCCAAGACACATGCCCAGGTTGTGGGCTCCATCCCCAGCAGGGGGCATGCAGGAGACAGTCAATCGGTATTTCTCTCTCTTTCCCTCTCCCTTCTTCCCTCTCTAAAATTCAATAAAAATATTTTTTAAAAAAAGCCAAAACAGATGGGGACACAGAGAACACCTCATGATAATACTATCACTTGCTCTAGATTAGGAATCAGCAAACTACAGCTTACAGGCTGAATCTGGCCTGTTGCCTGTTTTTGTAAATGAAGTTTTATTGGAACACAACCAAGCCCATTAATTTACATATTGTGTAGTGCTGCATTGGTACTATGAAGGCAGAGATGAGTAGTTATGAGAGAGACTATATAATTCACAAAGTCTAAAATATTATTCACTGGCCATTTACAGAAAATGTTTGCAGACCCCTACTCTATTAGATGTCCTCACATCACCCAATTATTGTTAGTGATAGCATTAATCAATTTGTCTGCTCTTGATTATTTTGACTTATGATATAAAAACTCACATAACCCTACAAAAGCAATAAAGGAAGGGAGGAAGGAAATCATGAACACTAGATCTTGTTTAAAAGTGGCTAAGCACATAAAAGATAGCGTTAACAATTGCACACAAGCAAAATAGCCTGATAATTTTTTAAAAGAATGACAAGGCAAGAATTACATATTTAACTGAAGCCCACACTGTACTTATTGAGCAAGTGATTCAAGATCATGGAACAAATAAAGATAACAGAAGCCTGCCCTGTAGAATATTAATGGAAAAAATGTATTGAAGATAATTTCACATCAGACTCCACTACTCAAAGTCCATAGATAGGAAAATGAAGGAAATCTCTTCAGGGATTTGCTCAAGAAAGCCCAAATTTGTTTCGCTTGATTCAAATGCCAATCATTAAATGATTCTTCACAAAGAACCCTTTTATTAGGTATATATTTTTAAATGAGAACAAAGAAATGGGTATTTGTTTTTCCATGGAATACATAAAATCTAGCATACTTTAGGCTCTGCCCCATGCCTACTAGCCATTTTAGAAATCATTGTCCAAACTTTCTCACTGAGTCTGATGTGAAGTGAGATAAGGTTCCTTCAGAGCTCTGACTGGTATGTTTTCCAAGTGGTTCATCACAAGACCTTACAGCAAACGTACTTGTCTAAGTCTCCTTCAAACCTCAATCCTTTGGACAGAACTTACTCAGGTTCCTTTGTCTTGACCAAAGAGTTGAAAATGGATTTGGGGTGGAGCTGGGAAGGCTCACTCCCAGTCCACTCAGATTTCTCCAATTGTTGGGTAACATTCCAAAGGGGTTGTGTCCACTATAGGAGGCTCACTTGTCAGCACAGCAGCCCTTGATGGCTGCATAGATGCTCTAGGCATTTGAACAAGCCCCTTTGGATGGTGGGCAAAAGGCCTTCAACCTCCCTATACTGGCTCCAGGCTGGAATGGGTGAACACAGTCAGACAGGCAATAGCCACATGCACACCCATACCTCTCACACACATACAAATGGAGAGAAAGCCTAATTCTTGCAATTAAAATATAAGTCACATCCAGAATTCAAGGGCAGAACATTTTTTTTTTGAAATTAAAAAGATGTGTGCAAAAAAAATGGCATCTCTCCTTTATAGAAGCTCATCCCCCCCAAAGGATACAGTACACCTCCTCGGTACATTTTGCACACTAACCTGTCTTATTCATCTAAGAATTCCAAGCATCTGGCATAGTATACAGCAAATAGGTTCTCAATAAATGCTTTTTTCTTGCATCCATTTGTTCAATAAATGCTTATTAAACACCTGACAAATGCCTTGCAGAGTACAGTAAAATAACTAAATGAGTAAAACACAATAGGTTTCAAATCTAGAGGAGGAAAAGCAAATAAACAGATGTAGATGACCCTTGGACAACATGGGTTTGAACTGTGTGGGTCCATTTATGGGTGGCTTTTTTTTTTTTCAATAAATACTGTGAATGTATTTTTCTCTTCCTTATGATATTCTTAATATTTTCTTTTCTCTAGCTTACTTTATTGTAAGAATACAGCATATAATACATATAATGTATAAAATATATGTTAATCAAATGTTTATGTTATCAGTAAGGTTTTTAGTCAACAAAGCCTTTTGGGGGAGTCAGAGTTTTGATTGTGCAATAGGTCAGTACCCACAAATCCACGCTGTTGAAGGGTCAGCTATGGTTACAATATGGCGAAGAGATGTTTCAGTCAAGACTTACAGAGTTGGGCACTTAACCCTGCCCTAGGGTAGGTGGATGTGGGAGTAGTTAGGCCAGGGCTGAGAACCCTTCCTCTCTCTGCAATTGTAGATCAATGTTGTCACATTGGGACCTGTGACCTTTACAGGGGACAATGAGCAGAAGAGTTTACTTTTTGACTATGAAATCCATGGTATTTTTCAGCAATCATTGTTCACTAAGATGTGAGACTGGTCCTAGAAAGCAGAAAAACTTTTTTTAAAAATGCTACATTGAGTCTCCTCTCAATGGGCAAAGAACAGCCAAGATTCCTTGGGTCTTGCCTTGCTTAAGGCACGTGGCAGTTAAAAACAACAGTGAAAGAAAAATCAATCAGTCACTATGTTTGAATCAAGATCATAGAATGTTAGTGTCTATAAAAGGGCATTTTAAATGTTACTAAAATTTATCTGATTCAAAATCACTGGTGTGACCAGTTTCATTCTTCTGTTCATTCGATAGAGTGACTGACAGGTCATTTGGGTTTTGCCGGAAGGGAGAGTTGCACAGGAAGACTTGGCATAGGGTAGCCATTTGACAAATGTGTTCTGAATGAATGAAGGCAGACACCTCAGGCTCTGTGGAGGGAAAGTAGGCCTCAAAATCCAGAAGCTCAAATAACACAGCCACACTGACCTTCTCATCAATCATTAATCTCCCCCAGCAGTGTTCTGGGAACAATGAAGAATGCAGGGAAAAAAATTACACCTGGTCTCTGATCTTAAAGAACAGACAAACAAGGATATGGATAGGTAGTTTGTGGAAATATATGAAGAGATGCTCAGACTCACCAATTGTCAGGGAAAATGCAAATCAAACATTAATGAGATATAATTTCATACCAAATAGACTAAAACTTTTTTTAACTGGATGATAATACTGAGTGTCAGCCCAGATGTGGGATACAGCCTCCTTTATTTATGGCTGGTGGGAATAAAGACTTTTCAGCCTTATTGTGAATAATTTGGCACTGTCTAGTCAAATTAAGCGTATGTGTAACCCACGTACCATCAATTCCCATTCTGGGTGTACACATATCCCAAAGAAATTCTCACACAGTTTCATAAGGGGCCATGAATTAGGATGCCCATACCACATTATTTGTGATGATGGCATAAAGTTGGAGGTAATTTTGGCACCCAACGTTAGGGGATTAGACAGAAAATATATGGGGCTTAGGGGTGGAGTCTAACTCATGGTGCACTACACACTGTTGGAAGCAATTGATTAGATGTCTACGTAACAACAGGGCTGGATCTTGAAAGCATAGTCATAGTTGAAAAGAGAACCGGAATAAGATATATAAAAGAATGCCATTTAGAAAAGTAAAAATTGATGCTCATAAAACAAGAGCATAATTTTATACGAAATCCTCACAAACAAAATGACATTCTTTAAGCTCCTGAGAATAGTCGCCACCAGAGAGGAAAGATGAGAAAAGGAATAAATAGAGACTTGGATTCCTGGAAGCGGGTGCTGCTGTAACAAATACATGTGGGAGTGGTGGAACCTGGCAGTGGGCAGAGGCTGGGAGGAATCTGAGGAGCATGTTAGAGAAAGCCTAATGGTCTTGAACAGACTACAACTAGAAACCTTGACTTGGGGGACACTGCTCAGGAGGGCTCAAAAGGAAATGAGGAACTTGCTACTGGAAATTACAGGAAGAGGGGTTAATTATGTAGTAGCAGTAAGTTGAGCAACACCATTAGCTGCAGTTTTGTGGGAAGTAAAAAATATGCCTAATGAACTAGTTAATTGAGTTAAGGAGTGTTTGCAAAGTGATATGGTGCTACCTGGCCTCTTTTTGCTACTTATAGTAAACTGCATGTAAAAAGAAAGGGAAAGACTGTTATATGAAAACAAACCAAAAAAAAAACAGAGTTTTGACAATTTTTAGGCTCCAGACAGCACACAATGCTACAATTAATGATTTCTAAGCAAATGTCAAATACAGAACATTGCCAGGGAAACAGGATATAGAGATAAAACTGAAGGTGTGAAAATAAAACTTTTTGTTAAGACCTCCCAACCATCAAAGGAATTGCTTAAGAGCCAAACAGTCACATACAGGGTCCTTAAAGAGAAAAAGAAAAACTGTTTTCCTCTACTTGAAACACTTCTCACACCAGATATGTGGGGTTTTCCATACCAAGCAAACACACTGTATGAGTGTCCTACAATTTAACTCAGTTCTGACAGTAACTTCCTGGAGTTGGTGCAGACCCCTCAGGTTAAGGGCTCCACCCCACAATACTGTCTCCTTCTACCCCCACACTTCAGACACCAGTCGCAAGGCCCAGGTTGTCACCTATACTTCTGAGCACCCAGGTTTAAATGAGGGCTCCCACTGCCCCTTCCTCAGATACAGTAATTTGCCAGAATAACTCACAGACAATGTCACCTTACTATTACCCATTTATTATGAAAAAATACAACTTAGGAACAGCCAAATGGAAGAGATGGACAGGGGCAAGGTAGAAGGGAAGGGGCACAGAGATTCCATGCCTTCTCCAGGTGCACCACCTCCTTGCACCTTCATGTGATCACCAGCCGGGAAGCTCTCTGAAACCCTTTGGTTAGAGTTTGTATGAAGGCTTCACTACATAGGTATGGGTGACTAAGTCATTGGCCATTAGAGGCCCCTGGGGGTTGGAAGGTGAAGCTAAAAGTTCTAACTCTCTAATTATATAGTTGGTTCCCCTGGCAAACAGCCCCACCCCCATCTTTGGGGGCAAAAGTCACCTCATTAACATAAACTCAGGTGTGATTGAAAGGTCTTGTTATGAATAAGGAAAGACGCTCCTTTTACCTTTATCACTCCGGAACTATTTTAGGGACAAAAAAAGATAAATATCACAAAAGATGCTCCTATTGCTTTTGTCACTTAGGCCATTACAAGGCTCTGCCATGAGGCTGGGCATGAAAACCAAACACGTGTTTTTTATAAGATCACAAGAGATTAAGGTTGTGCCTCTCAATCAAACTATAGGGCCACTAGGAAGTTACGGGTGTTGGACCTCAGCCATCTCAGCAACAGCAAAAGGGGCTTATATCAAAGAAATTTGTAGGTATGACTTTTGCCTAATGGAGTAGACCCCAAAGAGATTCAAAGGAGACCCACAAGTTTCTTAAAATACTTATATTTGTAGAAACATTGCCAACTTGGACTAGGGGGGAACAAGATGGTAGCGAATAAGGAGATGCTTTTCAGCCCTCAGAATTCTACGGGGCAGGAAGCAATCTGAGAAAGCTGCTCAGCTACAAAAATGTGCTACTTCCATAAAAAAAGAAAAGATGACTGAGAGGGCAAAACCAGCAGCCCAGAGAGTGGCACCAAGACCATGGAGAATGAGCCTCAGGCCTTGGGATCTAATCAAGGAACTTCCAACATTTGCTTGGCTGGTTTTCAGAATTTCTATGGATTAACAAACCCTCTTTCCTCCAATTTTCCACCTTGTTAAAGACATTCATCTTCCTGACCAACAACTGTATGTTGAGTAGATGGGGGCCAGATAACGTCTCTCTTTCGTTCCTCAGGTCCAGATCAAGAGGCTCTGTACTTAAGGTACTACACTTAAGGTACCTCATCCACACCTGAACTTGATTTAGATACAATTTTGGACTTTGAACAGATGTAATGAGATGAGACTTTAGGGACCTTGGTAGAGGTGTGTATTTTATGTGTGGGACGAATGTAAATCATTGGGGGTCAGAGGGTAGACTGTGGTAGGCAACCACGAAGAAAGCTGAGCTGCCCCCTGGTTTTTAGGCCCTTGTATAATAGCTTCCCCTTGAGTGTGGATTAGACCCAGTGACTAGTTTCTAATAAACAGAGTATAGAGAAAGTGTTGGGGTATCACTTCTGAGGTTAGATTCTACAAAGACTGTGACTTCCATCTTGGATCTCTCTCTCTCTCTCTCTCTCTCTCTCTCTCTCTCTCTCTCTTTCTCTCTCTCTCTCTCTTTTGCTCTCTCATTCACTCTGAGGGAAGCCACTGCCATATTGGGAACAGCCCACATGGAAAGAAACTGATGTCTCTGGCCAACAGTCAGTGAGAACCTGGGGCTTGCAAACAGCCACATGAGTGAGCTTGCAGTTGAGCCTTGAAATGACTGTAGCTTTGGTGACCCCATGATGACGCCAGTGAGAGATCCAGAGCTAGGGGACCCAGCTAGCCTGCACCTGCGTTCCAGACTCTGAGACTCTGACATAACAAATGTTTGTTGTTCTAAGTTAATGAGTTTGGGGATAACTTATTATGCAGTAAAAGATAACTAATACAAATTTTATTCCCTACTACAGATTTGATATCCTCAGGGGATTACAAATGGTTTTTAATGTAGCTTTTTTTTAATATTAAGAAGAGTTGTCATCCTATTTATAATTACCTGAGTCATTGTAAACAGCTTTCTGCAGTTTCATTCAATTAAGCCCTCATTCTACAGAGCTTTTCCTGTGATTCTGCGCCAGGGAATGTAAGGTGTGGGGATTTTAAAAATCATTACACCCCCTGGTTTCTAAGAGTGAATGTCTCTACGGGATGCAGGCTTGCACAGCAGGATAGTATAGGGCACTCTGAACCACCAACAAGGCAAGTACAAGGGAGAACAGGAACTCGGGGGAAGAGTTCCTAAGGCTCACTGGAGGGTCACTGAGATTTCATTGACTCAGGCTCAGTGACACAAAAATACAACTAATGGGTTTATGCTCAGTAACAAAAAGGTCCAGGTGCTGCACTGGCTTCCAGCACACTAGATGTAGGGGAGCTCAGATGATGTATAGAGACCCAGCCCCCATCTCGGTCTCTCAGCTCTGTTTCTTCTATGTTGGCTCTATTCTCAAGAAGATCCTTTGTCAAGAGAAGAGCAGCCAGGTGTCAAAAGTAGCCAATTAAGACAACCAGGCCAAATGAAAGTAATAATTAAGCCTTTATTTACTTACTACCTCAGAATGTGGAAGAGGCTACAGTGCTGGTTCCCCCATGGTCCATTTCCCCTCATGGAACAGCACCCGAGGAGGGTCAAATGTATCAGCAGAGATGGTGGGGTGGGCAGGTCATCTCACTGCCCGGGGAGCCACAAACAATAGGCTCCTTCCTCTCTATGGATCCGGGGTGAGGGAGGGTGGGGATGCCTCAGAGCAGAAAAGTCCAGAGAACTGAGTCTGAGTGGAGAAAGTGTCTTCAAGGTTTCCCACTTGCCCCATAAGAAGGTTTCAGCTAAGCCCCTGTGAGAATAAACAAGTGATCTTTTCTGTCAAAGAAGGGAGTTTAGGCAGACTCTGTGTTGGTACGCACCCTTCTGCAGAAGTAAAGATATTTGCCTTGCTGTCTGGCTCCTGAGTATGCTTTGTGTTCTACCAGGACCCCTGATTTTGGGGGCTTGCCTTATTTCTAACACCCCCTACCTCCAATAAAAAGGCTTATAAGGAGGAGGCCTGTACCGGGAATAAGAGAATGGCTGGCTGTGGGGGCCCGATTCCTTGACTGCAACTCCCTTCAGAGCCAACCGCACACTGGCTGTGCACCATATCTGTGGGAGGGCAGCTTTCCCCTGTGAGGTCTGCCAGGTAAAGTGTTATGGACTGAATGTTTGTGTCCCCCAAAATTCATATGCTGAAGCCCCTACCCCCCAATATGATGGGATTTGGAAGTGGGGCCTTTGGGAGGTAATTTGGGTTAGATAAGGTCATCAGGGTGGGGCTCCATGATGGGATGAGTGTTCTCATAAGAAGAGGATGAGGCACCAGAATTCTCTTTCTATGAGTGCATGCACATAAAACGGGCATGTGAGCACACAGGGAATGGTGTCTGTCTGCGAGCCAGGATGCAGGCCCTCACCAAGAACAGAATCTGGTGGGCACCTTGATCTTGGACTTCCCAGCTTCCTCAACTGTGAGAAATAAATATATGTTGTTTAAGCAACCTGGTCAGTGTTATTCTGTCAGAGTTGCCTGAGCTGACATAAATTTGGGACATATTTATACTAAAATAAGAAAGAAGGATAAGAAGTACAGGAAATCCCCACTTAACGTTGATAGGTTCTTGGAACTGTGGCAAAATGATGTTTAACAAAACCTATTTTACCACAGGCTAATTGATCTAAACAAGAGGTAAGTTTCTAAAGCATCTCATCAATGAAACCACATTATTCAAGGGCCTGCTGGACTTGTATGAAGGCAGTCAGAGAATGAGGATCGCAAAGAGCTAGGGCAGTGGTCGGCAAACTGCGGCTCGTGAGCCACATGCGGCTCTTTGGCCCCTTGAGTGTGGCTCTTCCACAAAATACCACGTGCAGGCGCGCATGTACAGTGCGATTGAAACTTCGTAGCCCATGCGCAGAAGTTGGTTTTCAGCTCTCAAAAGAAATTTCAATCGTTTTAACTGTTGATATTTCGCTCTGTTGACTAATGAGTTTGCCGATCACTGAGCTAGGGGAAGGGAATTCAACTCAGCGGGAACAGCCAAGACAGAGGCTTTGAGAGGTGGAGCATGCTTGTTGTGTTCAAGGAACAAGAGTACAGATTGCTAGACCAAATATGGGAAGCCCACTTAAATTTGAATTCCAGATCAACAACAAATGTGTGTGTGTGTGTGTGTGTGTGTGTGTGTGTGTTTTGCATAACTATGTCCCAAATATTGAATGAGACATACTTATACTAAAAATAAATTGCCCCATGCAACATTCGGAACATATTTTTACTAAAATAATTATTTGTTGTTTATCTGAAATTCAAATTTAATGGGATGTCCTGTATTTTTATGTGTTAAATCTGGCATCTCTAGGCACTGTGACTGAAACAAAATGAAGAAAGAGGGGGATGTTATGGGTTGAATTGTCCCCCAAAAGAAGATATTTTTGAAGTCCTAATCCCTCACCTCCTTCCTACACACTAATGTCTACTCTAGGAGCCCCTGGAGGAAGCAGAAGCAGACTGCCAAGCTCCTCCTCTCCTGCCAGCACCCAGAACCGTGTCTGCTGTGCAGCACTGACTAATGTGGTGACCGGGCAATGCCTCATGCACCCCTCCGGGTGCCCAGCTCTTTTTCCTTCCCCATAGTGAATCCTGGCAGTCTATTTCCCAGACTCTATTTCCAAACATTGCAGATGTAATTAGTTAAATTAAGATAAGGTCATACTGGAGTAGGGTGGGCCGTCATCCAATAAGACTACTGTCCTCATAGGAAATGGCCATGTGAAGACAGACACGCAGGAAGAAGGCCATGTGTCGACAGAGGCAGAGACTGAAGTGCTTGAGCTGCAAGGCAACGAATTCCAAAGACAGCACCAACCTCCAGAAGCTAGAGAGAGGCAAGGAGGGGTCCTTCATCTCCAAGTTTCAGAGGGAGCATGGCCCTGCCAAAACCTTGATTCTGACTTCTAGCCCCAAGAACCATGAGAGAATAAATTTCTGTTGTTCTAAGCTACCACAGTTTGTGGGCTTTGTTACAGCTAGCTACCCTGGGAAACTAACACAGGGAGGTAGCAGATGAAGGCAGAGAGGTGAGGAGGTTGATGGACAGATCTTGTAGGGCCTTGGAGACCATTTGAGGACTTGGCTTGCACTCTGAGCCATCTGAAAGTTTGGGGGAGAGGAGTGACATCGGTAAAGAGATGTAGGAGCAATCCAGGAGGACACCCAGAGAAGAAAATGGCACGTGATGCTCCGGGAATTACATGCAGTTAGTCCTGCTGGAGTATTGAGAGCCGTGGGAGCTGGAAAGGTGAGCCAGACCTTGAAGAGCCTTTGGTAACAAAAACTGGGGATATGCTTCCCCCTGTAGGTGACCGGAAGCCAAAGGAAAACTGAACAAGGAGATGGAATCAAATAGGTCCACCGTTCATGATTTTTTGTAATTCATCGGACTAGAGGTGAGTGAGAAGACTTCAAGAAGAATGACTGAACTAAGATGGAGTTCCAAGTACCATGATTGGGGAGGGAAGGGAAATACATTTTCCTTACATAAGGAACCATAGTGTAAGCCTCTCAAATCACACTGCTGAGATAGCCACACTCCTAAGGTAACTTGGAAAATACCTAGGATTTCTCCGGAACATTAGAGATTTTACCCAAGACCACTGATCTGAGGAGGAAGATGGATTCCCACTTGTAGGGCAGGGTTTGGAGGAGCAAGTAGGTGGAAAACTAGCAATAAATTTGCCCCTGCATGTTCTGAATCAAGAATCCAGAGGCCCAGCCCACTGCCTCTCAAACTTCAGTGTTCGAAAGAAAGTTAGAGCCCAGCCATGTGGCTCAGTGGTTGAGCACTGACCTGTGAATAAGGAAGTCATGGTTGGATTCCCGGTCAGGGCACATGCCTGGGTTGTAAGCTCAATCTCTAGTGTGGTTTGGGCAGGAAGCAGCCGATGAATGATTCTTTCTCATCACTGATGTTTCTATTTCTCTCTCCCTCCCCCTTCCTCTCTGAAATCAATAAAAATATATCTTTACAAAAAGAAAGTTAGGGAGCTTCTGAAAATGCAGATTCCTGAATCCAATCCTGGGGATCTGAAGTAAAGGTGGTCCTGGAACCACACTTAGAGAAACTCTGGCCTGTGGGCGACTTGAGGATGTTCATGCTGATAGTGATGGAGGTAACAGAGGAAGTGCAAAGTAGGAGAGGAGGACAGGAAATGTGTGTGGGTGTAAAGGGGTGTAATGGTGCAAGGTTGGAAAGGGTGGCAGGTAATGTCACTAAGAAGATGGCATCATAAGCCAAAATTAATGCAAAATTGTCCAATCCTGGGGAAATGAATACACAACTTCTAGGAGATTCTGAAAGAAATTCTGAACCAGTAAGTAGACACTTTCTGCCTTTCCTTTATAAGGAAGTTTAGAATTCACTTGTAAATTGTATTTTGAGCGCCCATCATACTTTGACCTTAAACAGTGGTTCTCAACCTTGGCTGCATATTAGAATCACCTGAGGAGCTTTAAAAAAAAATGCTAATGTCTGGGTCTCAGTCCCAGAGTCTGACTTAATTAGTTTGGGGGTACAATCTGGGAACTGGGATATGAAAATCTTCCCAGGAGACTCTGATTGCAGGAAAAGCTGAGAAAGACTGGCCTAGGGTTTCGGATGAGCCTCGCTGTGTGGTAGGAAGGCTGGGATGCTTATTCTAGTTTATCAACTAGGACACTGAGGTTCCAGAGGATACATGACTGACCCAAGTTCCCACGGCTGGTGAGTAATGCAACACTCAAGACCAGGCTCTTGGACTCCCAATTCAGTGCTCTGACCACTATCCACCATGGGACAGAGGTCAGCAGGGTTCTGAGCAGGAATGAAGGGCCGGAGCTCAGGCTCCTGCACTGGGAAGGGCGGGCTCAGAGGGAAGCCCGCCTGGGAGGAGGATTCAACCACCAGGAGGGATAGAGGTGCTGCCCACCAGAGTGCAGAGGGGAAGGGGAGGCACCTCAGAGGAAAAGGGGATGACAACTGACAAAAGCAGCTGCCACCTAGCAAGCCAGCAAGAGAAGCAAAAGCACCTCGCCTGTATCTGTGAGGACTTCCAACCCTCAGACATCATCCACCAGTCGACCCTGGCCTCCCAGCTGGCCTGATGCTGAGCCAAACAACAATAACAAAAACCGCAGAGATAAATGACAGTCACAGCTCTGTGGCTCACGATAATCCAAC
Organism: Eptesicus fuscus; assembly: GCF_027574615.1. Taxonomy (NCBI): domain Eukaryota; kingdom Metazoa; phylum Chordata; class Mammalia; order Chiroptera; family Vespertilionidae; genus Eptesicus; species Eptesicus fuscus. The sequence continues at coordinate 18,394,290 of NC_072483.1, read as the reverse complement.
CCTACTTCATCCCCCACTACCAGCCAGGAGTGCTGATGTGGGAGGTGGGGATGGGTGACAGGTACACCACTAAGAAGTCACTACCCAAAATGTAAGGGCTCCATCCGCTCAGCAAAATTCAAAAATGCTTTCAACAGGAAAAAAGCTTTCCATTGTCTAAGTGGTAATTAGTCAAGACTTCAAAAGCAAATGGCACTAGGAAAGAGAAGACCTGGATTAAAAACTCAACGTCTTGGTTTTCACATTTCTTTTTAAACAGAATCCTTTTGACAAAAGTATCTGTACAGGCAGTCCTCGGGTTACGTAGGACTCGACATACATCTCTTCGTGGTTACGTCACCATCTCCCATTTATTTATTAAAAAAAAAAAGTTCCGTCATTTTGACGTATGTACATATGTGCTTTATGTTTTTATTATTTATTTACCACAAGTAAAGGCCAGAAATTGTTATCTTTCTTTTACATTGTTTTTACTGTATCACTTCATTACTGCTGTGTATGGGCTCCATGGGAGTGACGCTGGTGCTTATGTAGGTGGGTTCCGACTTACGACGAAAATCGTGTTACGTCGTGCCATAGGAACGGATCTCCAACATAACCCAAGGACTGCCTGTATGTGTATATTTATGTATTTATATATGTATATGAATGCATAGATATGTCATATTACATGTATGATATGCTATGTAAGTAATATATTACACAGCTCATATACATATATTACACATGATATACATAATTTAATATATGTGCATATCAATATATAACAGATGAAAGTAAACTTGCTGTGGACAAAGAAGGGCTGATTCTGGAATCACCAGTGGTAGACCAGGCGCCCCTGAGTCACCTCAGTCAAATCCTAGGGCACTGAAAGAGCTGCAGGAAAGAATTCATTAATTCACTGGACACACATTGAGAGCCTACTGTGTGCTCGGCATTGTGCTAGATGCTAGGACCAATGTAGAGGGATAACAGCCCCTTTCTTCAAGGTCCTCAGCATCTTGTGAGGGTCATGGACAGGAAAGGGATAATTATGCAAAATGTGACAGGAGCTGCAAAGGGGAAGTCACAGAGAGCTGCAGAACACAGTGGGAGCCCTGGGCAGGGTGCCTCCCCCGGGCAGGGTGGGGTGGGTGGGAAGTAGGAAGAACAGGGAAGGCTCTTTGAAGGAAGAGACCCTCAAAGTTAAGGTCAGTTCCAGTCCCCCCAGTGGGTTTTGATAAGATGAATGAGGATGGGGAGCAGGAGGACTTTGGGAATCAGAAGATAAATGGGGCAGAGCCAGATAGAGAAAAAGGCAGGACCCTTCAAGGTACCAGAGACGGGAACACCAGGGACAAATCCTACTGCCTCCAAGCTATCCCAGGCAGCCCCAGGGCCAGGATCCCAGGCAGCCCCAGGGCCAGGATCCCAGGCAGCCTTGTCAGGTAGGAAGTCAGTCACGAGCAGTTGGGGTGGGGCCTGCCCTGGGGTCCTGAAGGAGGTTCTGACTAACCTTGCCTTCAGACTCCTTCCCTAGGGCAGCCCAGCAGGTGGCCGGCCAGCAGGAAGGTTCAGAGCCAGCTGGTTCTTGGCACAGGCTCAGAGGAAAACGACATGACCTCAATCCCAATGCGACCTTACTAGGGCCCTGGGCCAATTATAATAAAAATTTCATTTAGGTTTGACCCCCACCCCCATGGGTTTTCCTGAGTACATTATGGGTAAGGGCATGCCCAGAAGAAAGATAGTTTCTGTCAATCATCCCTGAATGCAAATGTAAGTCTCCATCCAGAAAATCCCTCTTTTAAACCCAGGAGTTGGGGCCCTGCTCTCCCACCATTTTGTCTCTCACACGTGCTCTACCTCCAAGGAGCATGGCCATGCCACTCCCTTTCCCCTTCCCTTCCCCCACAGGCACGTACCCCCCAACCTCTAAGGGACCCCATGAGACTTGCAACCAGGGGAGATGGGCAGCTGCAGCTCGTTCAAGGCTGACCCCCTGAACCTGCCTCCAGGCCCCCTTTTCTCTGACTTCCCCGTGAGCTGAAGCAGCCCGGTCTCTCTCTCTCTCATCTGGGCCATTTCTCATTTGGAATGTAATGTATCTTCATTAAACCCATTTTGCTTTCCTTTTATTTTTGTTGGCCTTACCATCTTTTCTGCATTGACAAAAAGAACCGAGGTCCCAAATGGCAACCCAAATCGGTCACAGCCCCAGTGCCAGGATCCCAGGGTCTCCGTGCTGGATGCAAAGAAGAGACCACAGGCCCCATCCAGACCTACAGCCCGAAGGGGCAGGGCTGGGGCCACCAGCCTGGGGCTCAGAGTGAAAAGAACTCCCTTTGAAGTAAAAAGATCAAAATGGCTTTTGAGAAATCAGATCTCCCTGGCTGGATTTCAGCCCTGAGAGCTGGCTTTGCCAAAGACAGGCAGTAAAAAGAGAGCTACGCTCAATAAAAGGTCTGAGGGCCAGAGGGGAAGCAGGGCCAGGGCCTTCCCCAGCAGACTCTCCCCCTCCCCCTCCAGACATTCAAGCCAAGCTGTGCAGAGTCAAAGGAAGAGCGAGGCGGGGACCCTGGGCTGGGGGTACAGACTCTCCTCCGAACAAACCAGCTCCTGCCGTAGGACACACTTGTTCGCCTGAGGCAACAGAGACAAAAAGGAGAGGGTGGTGGGGGTGCCACCCGCAGACCTGCCACCATCCCTCAGTGTCCCTCTTTACCACAAAAACAAACCAAAAAGCACAGGGGATTCTGGAAGATTTCTTTTCTTCATGGTCTCTTGTCTACTCACAAACTGCTATTTCCCTCTGCCCCTCCATCATCCTTCTCCTTCCCTGGGATGCTCCTCTTTCCCGTGGCACCATGACAAAGAAACATGCCCTGGTGAGCCGTGTTTTCCAGATTCAATCAAGGCTCTGCCTTTTATCTTGTTCTTAATAGCACCTGGGCCGACAGAGGATAGAGCCGGCAAGGCTTCACGGGCCTGAATTCGTTCCCAAAGATGGGCCAGGGCCAGGGGTCCTCAAACTACGGCCCGCGGGCCACATGCGGCCCACCGAGGACATTTATCCGGCCCACCGGGTGTTTTTGCCACCACTGCCTGTCCTGCTTAGCAGCGGACTTAGCAGTGTGCATGGGAATTTATTCATAGTTTTTTTTTAAACTATAGTCCGGCCCTCCAACAGTCTGAGGGACAGTGAACTGGCCCCCTGTTTAAAAAGTTTGAGGACCCCTGGGCCAGGCCCTTGCCTCTGGGCAGCCGGCCTCACCAGGGCAGCTTTGCCAGAAGGATGAGCTGCTCCAGGCTGCAGAGCCTGCTCCTCACACAGCTGCCTGGGGCAGGCCTGGGGTGCCCTAGATCTCACAGACACCCATCTCCACTTCCGCCCCCTGGGGATTTTTCACTGAGACTCCAGACTTGACAAGGTGCCCCCAAGTTCAGAGGAGAGGAAACCAAAGCTAGGGGACTTCCCGGTGCCCAACCCCAGCCTGTGACAAGAGGCGGGAGCCCAGCACGAGGATTCCCCTGCCTGCTCCGTCACATCTCCTGGAGAGAAGCAGAGAAGAGCTCATTTTCTGTCCCATCGCCTCCCTCGGCCGCTTCGCCAGAGGATGAGCTGTGTCCAGACTGCAGAGCCCGCTCTCGCACCAGCTGCCTCCGCTGCCTGCACAGCCAGCAGCAGGGGGACTTCACGGCTTCGGGGAGTCAGCTGACGAACCTGCCATTCACACTGTAGAGTGTGTGTCAACCACCTCAAAGTGCCGGGCGCTCTCTGGAGCCGTCTCCAAACTGCATCCTATGACAACGTGCCAAACCTGGGGGAGGATGTGAGATGCTGCGAGACTGGGGTGGGGTGGGGTGGGGTGGGCAGGGCGAGGCTGGGCGGCTAATCATCTTTACTTGCTAAGAAGAGTGCATTTAAGAGCAGAAGTCGGTAGTGATAGCAGCTCCTTTCACTGAGCTCTTCTCTGTCTTCAGTCTCTTTCATTTAAACCCAAACAGCCCACCAGGTAGGCACAGGAGTGGAGTGCACTGCCAGCAAGCAGAAAGTGGTAGAGCTGGGATTTGAATCATGCTCCTACTCCTTTTACCAAGACATTCGTCAAAATTCTAAGCGTCCCATGCTACCTTCCTGGCAGAGGCAGGCAGGCCAGCTTCAGGTAGAAGGGACATGGCAATGCCTAAATTCCTCACCCGCCCAACGTTGTCTTATGCTCCCAGAAAGTCTGGCCCCAGACCCAGAGGATTAGACCTGATTTATTTAAAGCTGTCCTGGTGGCTCATGGCCCAGGTCAGGGATGAGTTGAGACATGGTTACGGCTAAAGAAGTAAGAGAGGAAGTCAGTCAGGAGCTTCTGAAAAGAATTTTCCTTGCAAGCCAAAGGGATGGACGCATCTCTTTGCTCCCCTTGGGTACTGCCATGACGATGTGCCATCTGGAGCTATAGCGGCCATCACGCACTCAGGAGGAAAGCTGATGCGAAGACAAAGCCAACCCACTGCGGATGGCCCTTCATCTGAAGCTAGAGCTGCTGCCTTCGCTAATTCCACAGCACCCTGCCTCGGGGCTTCTTGTCGGTAAGAGGATGGCATTCCCTACTATTAAGCCAGTTCAGTCTGTGGTTCCTATGGCTAGCACCCAAGAGTATGCTGACAAACCTGCCATCTTAAAAAGATAGCCTCTGAGAGGAAGTAACCCTTAAATTGCCTTGTGAGGGAACCAAGCATTCTGAGTTTAATGAGAACCCCCAGGCTGAGGGTCAAACACCCTATAAGCACAGGGTGAAGCCAATCACATTACACCCAAGTCCACGAAGGCAACTGTGATCTTGAGAGGGAGCAGTCCAGGTTTCTGATTCTGCTGCAGTCCTGACATCTTGCCCAGCAGCCCGAGAAACCTGAGGACAACAGCCACATTCCACACGTCAAGGGCGGATCACAGGGCTCAGACAGAGCCACGAGTGGTCTCAGTTGCCAAGAAGTCCACATGGCACAACGTATCTTCAATTTCTCCACCTGCCAGTTCTTACCCGAGGAGAAGGAAAAAGAGCTGGGCACCCAGAGGCGTACATGAGGCATCTCTCCATCACCACATTAGTCAGTGCTGCATAGCGGACACGGTTCTGGGTGCTGGCAGGAGAGGAGGAGCTTGGCAGCCTGCTTCTCCTGTCCTCCACGGGCTCCTAGAGTGGGCGTCAGTGCAGTGTGCAGGAAGGTGAGGGACAGAGTCTGGGCACAGAAGGTTCTGCAGGAGCCGTGGGCATTGCCAAGAGAACGGAGCTACCAAGGGCTAGAGCAGTGGTTCTCAACCTTCCTAATGCCGCGACCCTTGAATACAGTTCCTCATGTTGTGGTGACCCCCAACCATAAAATTATTTTCGTTGCTACTTCGTGACCCACAGGTTGAGAACCGCTAGCAGGGTCGCCTAAGACCATCGGAAAACACAGATATTTACATTACGATTCATTAACAGTAGCAAAATTACAGTTATGAATTAGCAATGAAAATAATTTTACGGTTGGGCGTCACCACAACATGAGGAACTGTATTAAAGGGTCTCGGCATTAGAAAGGTTGAGAACCACTGGGCTAGAGGATCCATCACAGCGTCCAAGGAGATCATGGGACTCTTCTGTGCTTGACATTCCAACACACTGCTGGCACCCACCCCTCAGTGTCCGGCCTCGGGAGAGCCATGGGGAGTGCAGCACAGCACACGCCCACCAAACAGACGCGGGCTTCCTTCCCGGGCGGGGGGGGGGGGGGGGGGGGGGGGGCTGAGCAGGTGAGGAGAAAAAGAGGACTGCAGGTCCAGGGCACCCTCCAGCTGCCCAAGCCAAGCAGCCCTTCCGGCTGCAGACTGCAGGCCTCCCCGCCCTGCGCTGTCCTGTTCCTTGGGAACCAGCCCGCCTGCCCTGACAGACGGCCTGCAGAGCCACTGCCCCACGTTGGGCCGAGGGTCTATCCTAGGTCCCCTTATCACCCAGGAGCAGGAGCTACAGAGGGAGCCAATCCCCTTACCTATTCTGCACGCGATTCAAACGAGCTAAGTTTTTGACATCTCCCAGCTGGCTGGTATTCTGAGCAGCAACCAACAAAGGCAGTTATTATATCAGTTCAGTGAAGACACTTTTATAATCAATGAAACCCATTATATTTAGATATCCAATTCCTGCCAATACACAATTTACATAATCATTGCAAAGCAATTTGTTATATAATTAAGGCTTTTATATATAATTTATATAATTGGCTATATAATTGAGTCTCTTATCATTATAAGCCCTTGAAGAAGTAGCAGCAATTTTTATTTTGGGGGGGGGGGGGATCAGGCTGGCAAAGGGGCTTTAGGTGGTCCCTGGCCACAGGCAGCACTGGTAAGGAGAAGGAGGGGGCGGCCTGTGCGAGGCGTTCCTGGCCCTTCTATTCTTTTGGCTTGAAGGGTCCACAGTTAACCAATGGGCACTTTGAGAGAGAGATTTATTTTTGGAAAAATGTTAATAGCCTTTGAAGGGCCTCTCTCTCAAACATGCAATAATGAACATGTCTTTAATAGTGGGAATAATGTAATTGGGCTTTTTAAAGAGAAAGAAATGTGCATTCCTGGGGTGAGAGGCACCTGCTGTGAGCCTCATGAGGAGACTGCCTTCTGCTGGGGGGCAAGTGGAAGTGGACAAGGCGAGGCTGGGCCAGCGGTGGTGACCCTTCTACTTAGCTAAATCCCAGGGTCTGTGACAAAGGTCTTCTGGCCTTTGACCAAGAGGAATCCAATTCTTAAAGGCCCATGTAGGATCAGCAAGAAATGTGGGGTGGGGGATTGGACAGTTCCACCTGCTGAGCCATTTATTTTTGTCAAGGGAAAAAGGCAAGTGTCCATAGGTGTCGGGCAGGTAACGTAAATGAGGAAAGTGGACAGGTACAAAGTGAACAGAGGACTGTGACAAGCTGGAGAATTCTGCTCTCTAAAGAGGGAAGCCACTGTTCAGCCCCAAACTAATATTGGCAGGAATAAAGGGTCTGCTTGGCCGGTGTGGCTCAGTGGTTGCGTGTTGACCTATGAACCAGGAGGTCATGGCTCAATTTCCAGTCAGGGCACATGCCCGGTTTCAGGGTCCATCCCCAGTAGGGGGTGTGCAGGAGGCAGCCAATCAATGATTCTCTCTCATCATTGATGTTTCTATCTCTCTCCCTCTCCCTTCCTCTCTGAAATCAATGAATTTATAGAGAGATGATAAATATAGACATAGATATAGATATAAAAGAATAAACGGCCAATGCTGCCAGGTTGTCTATTTTCTAAAATAAAAGTTAGAAATTCAGATTTTATGTGTGACATCCCAATTGTTTTATGTTGACTCAGTTTTATAAACATCACATGGGCTAATCAAAATATGTCAGTGGGTGTCTCTACAGCATCCTGTCTGTGCAAACCCTGACAGTGACCTCTGTCAAACAGGGGTGGAGAGGGGACTGTCTCAGGCTGGGCCTCGGACAGCAGGTGCTGAGACAGGCAAAGTGTGAGTGCAGAGTGTTTGCTAGAAACCCACACCTGTGGGAGGAAGGGGGCAGAAGCAGGACTGGGCAGAGGGAGAAAGCAAATAATGGCATAGAACTAGGCGAGCCTCTGCCAACCTGGCAGAAAGTTCTAGAACAATTACTGCCTATCCGAGCTGTCCAGTATCAGTCCAAAATGGCTGCTGGACTTTTATAATCTGCCTGGCTCAGTCATCAGATACGGACTGTCCTAGGAAGGGTTTGACCTTGGGTGAGCCACCTCTCAGCAGCTGGGGCCCACCCTGAAGGAGCTGGGTGCTGCAGGCTGCCTGCTGACCGCACCCCTCACAGCTAGGTGGAAGGACCCCACACCCTTGAAGGAAGGTCTGGGCATCTGGACAGTGCATCTCGTGTCTACCACAAGTACAGAATCAGAACCCCAAACTCAGCATAACACGACTGGCCAGGCCTGTAATAGGATCACAGGGTCCACGGCCACCTTTTAACGGTCACGGAGATGATCTGGTCCGTAGGAGCAAAACAGGGACTGATGGCCAGAGGCCTGGAGAGTCATCCCTGTGTACTTGTCTTGGAAATGTAGATGGTAGCCCCTTCTTTTCCCCAGCTCAGCAGTGAAAGTCGAATGCTGTGAAAGTTCTTTAAAAAGTTAAAAGCACTTTGCAAGAGTTTTCGAAGGACAGTTACTCTTAACCACGTGCAGACTAATGACTGTCACACTTTCCTTAACTGTGTACGGTCACCCAGAGTTTGGGTCCCAAAGCCTAGGATCCCAGGTTCTGAACTGACCAGACTTCTGAGTTCCAATTCCATGTCCTTTGTGGATACAAATGTCAGGAACACCTTGGTCCACTTGTTTGGACTAAGGCATCACTAAGACTGCGTTATCAAAAATAAGTGGTCTGTAAAATGTGGTTCTAAAGATTGCCTCCTCTGACCTCCTGGGTACCAATCTACAAACGTGCATAATGACGCCACCCTTGGCAACTGAAGCCCGATCTTCTCCAAAACACACTCCAGCAAGAGCAGGGAAGATGCCTAACACACCTGAACTCCAAACGAAGCCCAGCAGCTGACAGGCCCTGGGTCACACCCCCTTGGGAACTCATGGCCCTGGCCCTTCATATCACTTCCCACATAACCAGCAGGCAGCAAAGATTTTCTGAGAATTTGTGTAGACCTGGGCTCTGAGCTCCCTGGGGGTTTACACCAGGAAGCATACAACCTGGCCCCAGCTCTCAAAGAGCAGCTCATCTCCTGGGGATGGCAAAACATGAATCCTGGAAAGTGGTGTCAGGAACCAAAAGAATCAGCGGGATCACCTCTGAAGTCCTTTCCTGCTCCAAATTTCTGGAATCTAAGTCACTGTTCAAGTTAAGTTTTATTTTTCAATTGACATTTAATTGTGATAGGATTTGCCTATTTTCTCCTCCATAGCAGTTACATAACGCACAATTCAAAAATTTTGTGGCATAACACAACCTTAACATTTTTCTTATTTGCTCCTCATTCTTTGGGTTAGCAATCTGACCTGGGTTTAGGTGGGCGATTCTTCCTCTGATCTCATCTGTGGACACTCATGTGGCTGCAGTTGACTGGGACTGGACCCCCAATGTCTACAGGTTGATGCTGGCTCTCCGCTGCTGGGGCCAGGAAGCCTCAGCTGGGATGGCTTAACTCTGCTCCTTGTGGCTTCTTCACGTGGTCAACTCAGGGCAGCATTCCAAGAAGACAGAGCAGAAGTTATAAGGTCTCTCAAGAAATAGGCTCCAAAGCTGTACAACTCCCATTGCATTCTATGGATAAAAAAGCAAGTCATAGGGCCACATGGATTCAGGGGATGAGGTTTAAATTTCACCTTTTGAAATGAGGAATCACAAAGATCACTGAAACATAACTTAAATGGTTCCCAGTTTATCCTTTCATTGTTTGCTCACTTATCTCCATAGCCCATTGGCCATCAATACCAAGTATTCACATCTATTTTGTTGGACATCCACCCACATAGTGAAAATAAGATGTTCTAACTATAATCAAAGAATGTGATTAAACTTAGTGAAGACATTTTTGGAAACCTGCCTTTTGCTTTCCCACATGAAGCAAAAAATATATATAGTCTGCTTCCTTACTTTATAGCACATTTGATCTAATACCTTCATAGCATACCAAAGTAGTTCAAATAAAACAATCAGGCATTTCTTTGCAATTCTGGAACAAAGTCCAACAAGCTTTGACTACAATGTTCCAAATCATTGTTGGCAATTGAAAAAGGTAAATTAAGAATGATGCATTAAAGAAAGGCCACCTGGTGTTCATAGTTCCTGAATAATCCTAGATGCATTTTAGTTCTCAAGGCCAAGTAATTTTTCACAGTTAGGCTAGAACATCATATTACAAGTAAGTCGCCGGCAGCCCTGTCATGGGGACTCTGATTATTGACCATATGCTTCAGGACCTTATCACTTTACAGCCCCCCAAATATTTATAGGCAGTAATCCAAGCAGCAAGTCCTAGATTGGGTTGCTCAGCAGTTCAAAGATCTAAAACAACTCATAAATCAAAATTGACAAAAAATATTTAGACAGTAAAAATCTTGCCATCACATCTTCCAACTCAGAGGCCCACAAGCACTTGATACCCTTGATAAGACAAACCTTGCCTTGACACGCCACGGCCACAAATATCAAAGGCACTCATGTGTCTTGTACATCGCACTAAGCCAACCCTGTCAAAAATGAGACCCTTCCAAAAATTAGACACCTCACCCCAAACACCAATAGCTTCCCTCAGATTCTTAAAAAGATATTCAGAAGGAAAAATAAGCTCAGACTTAGTCCAGTGGAAATTTTCCACTTCCTTAAAATTTACTCAAATCATCATTGGGGCAACTTCTCTTTCTAGTGTTTGGAACTGTTCATTCCATTATTCTAGAAGCATTTCCTCTAGGGGTTAGTGAGAAACACAAAACAAAACCTAGATTCTACCTTCAAGGAAAAGTGGGCTGTGACAGTGAGCTCGGCATTTTTATGTATGTTTTCTTGTTTAATGCTCACAACACCCCTATGATACGGTTATTATCCCCATTTTAAAGATTAAAAAACTGAGGCTTCAGTTAGCAAGTTTCTGAAAGGGGAATCCACACTGCTGTTCTCATTTCCTCATCAGTTTCAAATTCAGGGAAGAGCAGAATGAAAGAAGCAGGGTTGGGAGGGCAATGGAGCTCAAGCGAAGCACTGTAGGTAAAACACTTTCTAAGCAATAAAGGACTTCACAAATACTGTTGTTGGTAATGGCAGTGAGCATTGGCATAGATGGACAACTAGTGGACAACTAATGACGATAGGAAATGAAAAACGAAACCTGGGGAGGTGTTGAGAGGCAAGAGAGTAGAAATGAAGTGGAGATTCACCCAGCGATGAATCCAGGATAGGTGGAAGGAAAAATGCAAGTTAGAGAAAGAGCACCTGAGTGGTGGAAAGAAAGCAGGAGCATCCAGGTAGCCCAGCAGCCAGGAGTGCCAAGCTTTAAGAAAGCGTTAAATGCAGCTAACAGGTTTAATTGAAAACGTGTGGGGTTTTTTAAGTCACTGAATTTCTGAAAGTGGGAGGTCACCAAAGACCATCGAGAGAGTGAGGGTAGATGGCAGATTGTAAGGGGTCAGAGTGTGGGTGATGAGGAAGTGAGGACAGCAATGTGGATTCCCCTTTCAGAAAGTTTCTCAAGGAAGAGATGAGGGAAATAGAAGGCAATGAGAGTTTAGCAGATGTTAAGATCAAAAGAAGGAAAGGGCTCCTAATATCCAGGAACTATGGGGGAGGGAAGTGGGAGGGAATAGAGATTTAATACCATTCCCTATTTCCGCTTCGACAGAACTGTGGGACTCTGTAAAGAAATATCTAACGCTGCTGCCATACCTAATTAGAACACATGTTCTCTTTTTCATTGCACCCTGTTCCATTCATTCTTCCTGTTCAATGTCTCTTGGATTCATCTCCTCTTTTCTGCTCCTCCACCTGGGAGCGGGCCTCTTACCTAGAACTTTGTGGCATCCTGCTGTCTGCTTTTCCAAGCCTCCCACTGTCCTCAATTTGAATTTGAACCAGATTAAGCCGCCATAAAAACTTTGCAAAGTATGAAAAGCACCCAAAGGTGAAAGCACCCTAATATGCATTGGCTCAAGTCCAAAATTTCCAGCCAAGAATAGAAGAGATTGCATCAGGAGTCTCCATGCTTCAAACCCAGCCTGTCTTTATAGTTTCTATCTGCGTGCTGGTCCCAGGACTGTCCTCAGCCCTGCTGCACAGCAGACTCATCAGGGAAGCTGTAGGTGCCGAGCCCAGGCCCACTCCAGAGGCTCGGATTCATCTGGTCTGCAGTGGGGTCCAGCGTGGGTGTATTTTAAACGCTCCCTCACCTATATTTTCCTGCAGCTCTATTACTGCTCTATAGGGGCACTCATAAACCTGGCCGTGAGCCTTTGCTCAGCGATGCTACTCATGCCTGAAATGCCCTCCTTCTCCCTTTCCATGAATCTAAATATACCACATTTCCCAAAGGCCTAAAACAAGCCTGAGGGTTTTTTAGGAAGTCTTCCCAGCCAGTAATGACCTTTCTCATCGCCAGATATGGTAACACAGACAGCAAAGCAAAATGCAATCCTTAATTCAACCAACATGTGCCACACCCTCCCTTAGGTATTGGGGTTCCATAAAGATGAGGCGTGGTCTCTGTCTTCAATGAGTCTACCACTGAGGTGAGCTATAGTTTTGGGGGTGCTGGTGATTCACAAAAAGCAGAATGAGCTGCATGTGGAAGGGCAAAGTGGCTCAGACACCCAACAGTCAGGAAAGCCCTGGAGGTTTGGTAGACAGGACATGGAATCAGATCTGTAGTCCACGGGAGGATCGCAAAGGGCCTTGTACACCAGCAAAACACTGGACCCTGCAGTCCTCAAACTCTTGTCGAAGAAATATTCCCTGAGGCCGTCCCTCTGCCTTTGTCCTGACCCCATGCTCACCTAGCCACCTTTCCCATTGCAATCCACCTCCCCTGGGCTGGGACAGAGAGTCCTCCCCAATGGCAGAAGGAAACTTCTTCCCAACGGAAGAAAGATCCCTCACTGCAAGCTAGCAAGATTGTCGCTAATGGTTATGTTCATCCGAAGGCAGATAACTCTGTCCCAGTGATATCCGCAGAGCAACAGGTGCTCCTCTCCCACCCCAGCCCCCCTCAAACCTCCAGGTAGCCTCCAGGGGACATCACACAACTAGGGCTTTAGAAAGTTGAAAATCATTGTCACAGGCCATTGGGGGTTATTGAAGATATAGGTTGCTCTATGATTACCTCATGTCTACAATCGTTTTGTAAACCCTACAGGCAAGAAAACAGCCTTTTATATCTTTGCATCTCTAGCTTGCCACTTAGGACACAGAGTATAATACAGAGTTAATACATGAGCTTGAACAGAGGAGGCTATCCACAGTCAGGAAGCATGGAAAACAGAATTTTCAAAGAGCTATTAATCATTTCAACACGAACCTGAGCGTTTAGAGGTTACCCAAAGAATAGAAGTGAAGCTATTTGCAGGAATCTCAAATGCAGTTGCCTTTGGAAAGTTAGGGTGGTGAAATTCATGCACAATGGATAGCCAATACACTGAAAAAAAGAAGAAGAAGAAAGGGAAGAATAACCTAAAAGTTTCAGCAGGTCTGTGCCCAAAGAGTTTGGGAACACCTAAGATACCTCTCAAGGTGACAGGCATGAAATACAATTGGATCTAGCAAGTGGAGAAGGAATCAGCTGTTTTGTGTCCTACCTGGAGAAGCAGAAACAGAAAGAGGGTGAGTTCAAAGGAAAAGCTCAAGGCCAAGGTTGGCAGTGTTTACCCATGACTTCCAGGGAAGAGACAGACAATTCGATGGACAGAGCCTCGTCATTAGCAGGGTGTACCCTGCATGAGGCAAGGAGGGCTCCACAGGTCTCCCCAGGACCTATGTCTGGCGAGGTTTCTGACTGCAAACACAACTGACACTGGACTATTTCAGGGAAGAAGGGGGTGGAGAGGAGGCATGCTTTATTAGAAGGGAGAAGAAAGCACAGAGGCTCAACACAGGGGCTGGAGACCAGGCTTGGAACAGATGAGACCCGGCCATTCCTGAAGGTCTTAGTCACAGAAGCCGCTGCCCAGCCTCACCTGGGTGCTGTCCCAGTATTAACTCTAACCACTAGTCCCATTCAAGAACAAAGTCCTAGGATAGAGAGCATACCGGGAAGCAAGTGGAGATCACACGCCTGCTTCTCAGCAGAAGGCTCGTTAGAAGGAGCTGTTTAACAGGACAGTTTGCATTGGATCAACCAGCCCCAAAGCCTAAACATGATGAAGGAGAGAAAACTCCCGAGAAAGGAACTGGGGTGCTGTTGGGAAGTGGGAACAGTCACTGGGCAGTCAATATCTACAACAGTCTGAGAAAATGTCCTCCGAGGCCGTCCCTCTGGCCTTTGACCTGACTCCATGCTCACCTAGCCACCTTTCCAGTTCCAAGCCACCTCCCGTATGCAGGGACAGAGGGTTCTTCCCCAAAGGCAGTTGCAAACTGCTTTCCCAGGGAAGTAAGATCCCTCGCTGTAAGTTAGCAGGACTGAGTCACTTCTGGTTATCTCCAGGCCGATCTCCTGAGTCGGGTGTTGGGACACACAGGTTGAGTGCCTGGCTCTGACTGACAGCTGGCCTCCCCCAAGAGCTCCACCTAGCAGCAATGTCCAGTCCCACAGTCTCGTTTGATCCAGAAATCTGGCATGAGGTTGACTTTCTTTGTACATATTCTTTTTGTTTTAATTTTTATCCATATGTAGTTAAAATCTATACACAAAATCTTCATTACATAATAAAGTGTGTCTTTCCCAGTTATTCTACTTGAGTCACTTGTCCAGTGTCTGAAGGCAATTGCTCCCTATTACGTCACTGACCATATTTGGGGGAGATCGGTCCTGCAAATACGATGCTCAGGCAGGAAAAAATTGACCCACGGTGACAGACCAGCCCGCTGAGCCCTCAGAATTGGGAAGGCTGCTGTGGAGCATAGTTAGAGCTGAAAGGCCTTTTAACAAACACTTGGTTCAATTCCTTCTTTCTCATGTGAGGAAGCCCAGAGAGGGGAAGTGACTTGCTCAACATTACACAGCGCAGGGGCGGAAAAATGAAAACAAACCCTGACCTCATTTGTCCTTTTCATTACGTCATCACACTGTCTTGAAAAATAAGAAATTTCATCAACCTTCCAGGTCTCCTAAAATAACATGGGGTTCTCCTCGCTGTTTTCTCTGCCTTTCAGTTGAGGGCAAGAATGAAAGCAACTCTGACCCTCTGTACCCAAATACCAGGTGGGGTGCCTCACTCAGCGAAGCACTAATACTCAGGAAGCTCAAGGCCTGTGGTGCCCAGAGAATTCAGATTTCTGGATACCGACTAAAAAGGAATGGATTGCCAAGACTGTGTAAAAAGAAAAGAAAAAAAAAACACTTACTATGGAAAGTGTTTCTAAATTGTGAGCGAGTGAGAGTGAGAATGAGAGGGACAGCGAGAAATTGTCCACTTTAGTAAATACCATCAGTGCCCAGTTCAGCCTCTGAAGTCAGGGCCCCGGAACTGTGTTCCTGCTGCATCCCCTTGGGCAACTTTCTGAGTGCATCTCCAACTTCTAGGAAATAAATAACCTGCCTCACTCAGCATAGCCTATCTGAAAGTTGAATTGGGTAATCCACAGAAAACGCCTGGGACACTGCCTGGCCGGTGGCAAGCCCTCAACGATTCTTAATGAGAGTCAAATCTTTGACGTTTGCTCTTTTTCACAGGCCCTGAGCACACCTCTCTGATATTTCAAGGCAACGCACTGGTTCTCAAACATGGTTTGTTGAGAGGGGGTTTTAAGAAGTGTAGATAGATGCCTGGGCCTCGCAACCAAAGATTCTGGTTCAGTTGGTCTCAGGTGCCTGGCTCCCATCACACAGCGCGCCTGGGGACCCTATGTCTAACACAGTCTGCAAGCCCTGATCTACAGAACTGAACCTATAACTAGAGAACACGCAGCGCCAAGAACCTTCCAGCAGCCAAGCTTACAACCCCTGCAGCATCGCCTTCCCTTCCTAGGGCACTGAGACCTCCACTCGCTGAGAACGAAGCTACAGCTGTTGCACCCTGTTCTCAGCGATCTCAAGTTTCTCATTCTAAAACAATTAGAATGCATGAGATTAAGTTAAAGTTGAACTAATTCCAGACCTGAACCCGGGCAGCTGATTTTTTTTAACTAAATCCTTTACCATTTTAGCCTTTAAAAAAAAAAATTAAAATCCAAAAACCCCTGCGGGTCACTGTTTTGTTTGTAATATGGAAAACAGGCTTTCATTTGTGCCTATAAATTTTTTTCACCTGTCAGACCTTGAGTCTGGCTACACTTCCACAAGACACAAGAGAATCAGAGGAAGCTTTATTTAGTACGAGACTTTCTTTATAAGGTGGGGCAGGGCAGAGGGGAATCAGGCATGTGACCTCCTCTTCCAACTTATCTCACAAAAGATGGGGAAGAGGAGGGCACCCTGGAGGGTCCCTGTGAGTCACTGACTCAGAGCCTGCCCTTCTGCTGGCCTGGCTTTAAAGATCCCACAACGCTAGGTCCGGCCACTGCAGCTGCTCACGTGCCCGCGATTGGGGAAGTGAGGCCTGGGAAAGCAGCAGTGCAGGGCACAGTTTGCTGCACATCAACGGAATTTTGCCCTGAGAGCCAAGGCTTCCTCCTCTCAGAGAACCAGTCTGGCAAAAGTCCCTCCCCTGCCAGCCTTTCCAAAGAGGAACGTCTGAGGGTAGGCGCCAGCCCCTCAGCTTCCTCCTTCTTCCCTCATTGCCTGGCAAGGCTGGCCCCAGGCCCCTGGTCCCAGCAGCTCTAAAGCCCACGGTGGTGGGAATCCTGAGGCTGAGAGGAACTGGGACAATGGCCCGAAGCCAGCAGAAGGCCCATTTCAATGTAGGCAATAACTTTCCAAGAGTCTCATATGGGGGGAGGCCCAGTGGCCAGAGCCTTGTGTCAGGGCTGGTGCGCACACAGGGCCATGGGCAAGTCACAGAAGAGGTTCTGGAACCAGACAGAGGTTAACCAGGTGTCCTCAAAGGCCCTGTCCCCACCCCACCTGGAAGTACATTTCTATGAATCCTCAAGTTGGTTTCAGTTATCCAGGACATCAGTAAGTCTGAGAAATAGTTTTCTTATTGTTTTAAATTTGTAAATGTGAAACATTTCAATTATACCAAGTAGAGAAAATAATAAACTAGGCCTTTATAAGCTCATCACCAACATTAAATATATTTTACCAGATTTACTTCAGACCTGTCGCTCTTTCTCTCTCCTTTCAAAGAAATAAAAATGTACAGACACAGTTCCATTTCTTCATCCTTTTCTCCCCCTTCCCCAAAAGTGAGCACTAATCTGAAGATGGCCTATATCAGTCCCATGTATTTTAATAAATATGAAGCCATTGATAAAAATGATATTGTTTACAGTTTAATATAAATTGCACCCATATATTATATGTTTATATAACATATAATGACTTGTTTTTTCACTCAACATTGTTTTAGAATTTGTGTGTGTAGATAAAAAGTTGTCAGCACATTTATTTTACCTGCTACATAGAGTAGTATTCAGGTCCACTAACATGTCACAACCAGAGTTTGTGGGGTACGTAATCAGTATTCTTTTATGTATTTACTAGAGGCCCAGTGCACAAAATTCATGCATGGGGAAGGGTGGGGGAGGGGAGTCCCTCAGTCTGGCCTGCACCCTCTTACAATCTGGGATCCCTCGGGGGATGTCCAACTGCCAGCAGTCCGACAGCCCTCTCGCAATCCAGGACCACTGGCTCCTAACCACTTGCCTGCCTGCCTGCCTGATCACCCCTAACTACACACCTACCTGCCTGATTGCCCCTAACCACTCGCCTGCCTGCCTGATCGCCCCTAACTGCTTGCCTGCCTGCCTGATCACCTCTAACCACTTCTGCCTCAGCCCCCGCCACACGGCTTTGTCCAGAAAAACGTCCAGAATGACATCCAGAAAGTCATTCAGCTGTCCAGTCTAATTAGCATATTATGCTTTTATTATTATAGATTTATATACTAGAGGCTCGATGCATGAAATTCATGCAAGGGGCTCAGCCCTCATATCTGCGTTAGCTTGCCTCAGCCCTCACAGCCCCGGCTTAGTCCAGAAGGTCATCTGGAAGGACATCAGGAAGGTTGTTCGGCTGTCCGTTCTAATTAGCATATTATGCTTTTATTATTATAGATATATGTGTGTGCATATATGTGTGTATATGCATGTATATGTATATATAGACACACACTCTGTTCACCCATAAGATAGTTTCTCCAGGCAGAATTAAAATTTCATAGCAGGAGCACATCTTTGACTTCAATTGGTATTGCCAGATTGTCCTCCAAAGTGACTGTACCAATTTGCACCCCCACCAGAGTTCCCTTGTGCTGACATCACACCATCCCTGTTGTCATCAGACAATTAATTTCTGCTAATCTGGTAGATATGAAAGGTGTTTCACGGTTTCAATTTGCATTTCCCTTATCATGGGGAACCAGTTCTAGTTTCTGAGGCCAACTGTAGTCTAATCCCTCCCCTCCCACACCCACACTTGGTGGAGGCAGGGGGAAGCGTGGGGGCTGGGGATGAGCTCAGATGGTGAGGTTCCAGCGACCCCCGACTGAGAACGGATTGCTCACTTAAGGGTCAAGCATGGATGAGCATCAGAACAGAAGACTGAATTCCAAAAGTTCAGGTCAAGGAGTTGCTAAGAAAGGGACCAGAGGAGGGACAGAGTCAGAGCTCTGGAATCAGAGAGGTAGATAAGAATGAAACACATTGGAGGGAAAGGGCCCAAGTTATTTCCTGAGAACAAGGACAGTTGTTTGCAGCTGGCAGACTGGAGAGAGAGCAAGATTGGGGTTGGGACAGCTGAACCGATAAGAAAAGAGGGTAATAAGCACCAAGGTTCCAATAACTCAGCCTGCCACCATCACGACCTTGGCCATCGTTCGTCTCCACTGCAAACCCTGAGAGCCCTAGTTACTCTGTGTATGTCCTTCTAAAAGAAACTCCTCGTGTCAGGCCATCAGATGTGGGCCACACTTGGGTTTGAGGGTTTGGGGTTTTCACTTGTTTAGAACAAACAACAAGGAAAGCACTGGGATGGGTAAGTGACTTATTTTTGGCAAACTGTTCCTCCTTTTAGTGGCTTCTTTTCAAAACATGTTTTGGAAACATTTAACAGTCTTTCCCATAGCACTGCTTCTCAGGGAAGTTAAACAAAGCCAGATTGACGGGCTGACGTCAAGGCATGTGCACAAAAATATGCCGCCTATACTAAAGATGTTGGAGCTTTCGGGAATAACTCATGTCCTTGAGGGGGACCGGGGGTGTGGGAATCCCATATATCTCCATGTGCTTTTACCAGGCAAAACTCGGAGGAGCAGTCATCTATCAACAAACGTGACAGATATGCTTCTTCTTAATGGGGACAGGAAACCACTCTAACCTCAATGGGTCCACAGTTTCAAAGCCAACTTTCCCTTCGGCTCACTTTGCTTCAAGTAAGGCCAAGCGCTAAGGAAGACAGCCAAGGAAGCCCCCGGAGAGACAGACAGAGAATAGTATGTCATGGCTGCACAATGGCATCTGGAGGGGCTAAGAAACCAGAACGCCAATATCTCCTTTCCCTTGTTTGACACCATGGGAGTTGAACGTGGGATGAAGTCCTCGGTCCAAAAAGGACAGGATTGAATAACACGCTAGAGACGGTGAGTGTCTGGAATTATTCTGTAAACCCAAGGTGTAGCAAAGGTCAATCCTCACTATTCTGACATTTGGGGTTAAATATGACTAAAATATACTACATTTCTGATGATCTGTGAATGGCAAGGCCACTGTCAGGTGCTTCTAATATCCCTTGGTCTTCAAAGCTACTGTAGAATATCTTCATCTTTGAAGTAAATTTTAGAACCCAGTTGCCTATGCATTTAACACACACACACAATAGCATCGGATTTACATAAGAACATGAGACATGCCCTCTGGGTTACCCAAATTCCACAGAGCCATTCCATTCAGGATTCCTGCGAGGTAGGAATTGACTAGAAGAGGCTATGAGTAAGTCAGAATCAGTAAGTATGCACTTGACAAACCATCACAAATAGTTCTAAGGAAAGGATCCCTGATAGAGGTGTGGGCCAGGTTGAGGGAACAGACCAAGGATGGTGAGGCACCCAGGGAACAGCCACCAGTGGGAAACCATAGCCATACGGAGGGCTGAAGGGCCTCAAGGAGGAAACAGTGCTACTAGAGCCCATTAGGACCTGGAAATTTGAAGGACAGCTGCCCAGTGGGAACTGCAGCGATGGACGGATGCAGCCACTGCCCAAGACTTAGAAGGGAGAAATAACCCAACCTCTTTCCACCCTTGGATCTCCTTGTGTGTTCTCCTATTCGATAAACCCAACTGGAAGCCAGCGGGCAAGGGAACCTGGGTGATGCAGGCCTCAGGAGCCAGCCCCCTCTGAGCTCAGAGTGGGGTGCAAAAGAGAGGAGACAGGCTCAGGGGCTGGAGCGAGGTGGGGTGCCAATGAAAAATAGTCAGCATAGTGGCTCTCCTTCCATCCTGAGGTATTTCCTGTTTGAAACTATTGTGTCCCTCAGTCAGATGGCACCTGTGGAAAACTCAGCACAAATCCTCTCTTGATTTCCTGATCAAACAACTCACAAATCCTCCTGACCTAGGTAGGATAAGTTGCCACATTTCTTAGTGGAAAGATAGTCCAATTCAGAGTCATTTAACTAAGCAGTTAACCAAACAGGAATTTCTCTCATAATTTGAATATGGTCATAGCCAGTTATATGGGAGAAGACCCATACTAGGCTCAAATAGCAAATTCCACTTCTCCAAACCGAGAGACAAGAGCTATCTGTTCATTCTCTGGAGAAACAGCCTCAGGCAAGCCCCAGGCAGGAGGACCTGGTTACCAATGATTGGACTAATGGCCAGCGCTTTCTTAGCCCTTACCAGGTACCAGGCACCAGGCTACAGGTTTGGGGTGTATGCTGGTGAGTCCCATTGCCAAGGCACAGGATCAGAGGGTGAGAGGAGAAATGTTGGGGGACTCCTTCCCTGCTCCCCTGCTGTTCTGATAGGAGCCGCATGCCTCGACCTGTGCTCACAGCTCCTGCTTCGGGGCCCTTCTGCCACGGCTACAGTTCCCCTTGGGTTTGAAGAAACCCTTCCTCTGCTTGCCCCTCCAGGCCCAGTGTGCTAACTGCTGCCCCTGGTGCTTCTCCATCCCTGTTTGTTCTCCGTTCCCACCCAGGACTCTAACTTGTTTATTTGCTCAATTCTCCTTCATTATCCCTTTGCCTCCCAGTGGGTCCCTGGCTGGTACAATGTATGTGAACCCAGCAAATGATGCTGCAGCTCCCAGACTGAGAGGGTCCCCTTCACAGGGGCACCATGGGAACTAGGGCTGGCAGGGAGGGGCCAGCCTTTTCTAGGGACACAGAAATCTAGAATAGGATCCTGTCTTCAACAAAGACAGTTTAACTTCATCTACCTGCTTCTTTCTTTTCATGAGGAGTAAGCCAAGCAGCGTATAGTAAACCCAGAAATAGACGGAGCAACTGCTGCTGTATCTTGAGAAAGCACTTGGTGTTCAGAGAAAAGCACTAGCTTTGGCATCAGCCTTCTAATCATTCAGACCCCAGCTCTACCACCTACCTGCCAGCTGACACAGGGCAAAGACCTCTCTGGGCCTCAACATCTTAGTCTATTAGATGAGACTACAAATATCTACTTTACAGGGTTATTAAAAGGTAACAAACGTTAAATACCTGGTGCAGCATGCACCTTAATGAATCTAAATTCTCTCCCCCTTTACTTTAAGGATACTACTGTTTTGTCTTGGACCCTTGTCCTAACTTTATTGTGTTTGGACCTGAGAATCCTTCTCCTGTTTCCCTCCTTCACATGAGTCGAATTCACTTGCCTCCCCATCTGGAATCCATGAGTCCCAAAGGGTTTATTCCTGGACTGAGGTGGGAGGATAGCTTTCTGAATGAGACCTGAGATTCTGGGTACAGGCAATTTTCCCTCTGATGTAATGGTGCCTGCATGCACACGCGCTCGAAAGCACACACACACATACACACACGCACACGCACACACGCACACACGGCTGTACATATGCACACACACTGAAATCCGATCCAGAACAAGCCCATTCCCACTTATGAGTCATGCTTCCATTCAGATACCGTTAATTGGTCCCTGGGGAGCATTACAGGGGATAAGATGGCAGGGGTAACAAATGGGGAATGAGAGTGAGAACTTTTTGGAAATAATAGTCATTGAGGGCCCAGGAAGCTCTGCCTGGCTTGGTTAGAGTTTAGTAGGTATTTTGTCTACGGCAATCTCAAGTTAATACTCAGTCCATTGTGGAAATTTCAGGAGCATGGCCAATTAGTTTAGTCATGACGGCAGGGTGGAAAGAGTGCACACTTCCTTCCTGCTCTAGTGCTTATGTCTGAAAGGACAGGACCTACAAAATTCCAAGTTGGACTTCTCCAACAAGCCATTAGCAGCCTATATTCTGCAGGCGTAGATTTCAGGCAGTGGTTCTCAAACTTCCATGTGTACCAGAATCACATGCCCAGAACAATCATAATCATATGCCCTATTCAGCAATGTCATAATCACCCTTGAGTTTTTACAGTAAGAAGTTCCCCAGATAATTCTGATAAATGTAAAACACTGACATGTTGGAGAAGTACAGATGTTAGAGCTGAGCTGGAAGGTGCTAGACTGCAGACTTACACATTGCAGCCTCGTCAAATTGCCGGGCCTGTATGTTACCTAGACCTGCACTTGCAGCATGGTAGCCACAAGCCACAGGCGGCCACGGAGCCCTTGAAATGTGGCAAGGTTAAACTGAGATGTGCTGTAAGTATAAAACACCAGATTTTGAAGATTTATTATAAAAATCTTACCTTATCTTACCTTATAATAGACAAATATGCAAATTGACCGCACCTTCGCTACGCCCAAGCCACGCCCATCAACCACGCCCACCAGGAAACCGTTGCAGGGATGTTGGGGTGTGGTGGAGCCCAAGGCCGGGAAAGCCACCCGAGGCTTTCCGGGCCTTGGGTGCCAGCGCCGATCGCAGGAGACCACTGGGGGTCGGCTCCTGCGATCGGGTCGCAGGGACGCTGGGTGCAGCCGAGCCCAAGGCCGGGAAAGCCGCCCGAGGCTTTCCCGGCCTTGGGTGCCAGCGGGGAGCCTGCGCCCATCGCAGGAGACCACTGGGGGTCGGCTCCTGCGATCGGTAGCAAGGACGCTGGGTGCGGCCGAGCCCAAGGTCGGGAAAGCCGCCCGAGGCTTTCCCGGCCTTGGGTGCCAGCGGGGAGCCTGTGCCGATCGCAGGAGACCACTGGGGGTCGGCTCCTGCGATCGGGTTGCAGGGACGCTGGGTGCAGCCGAGCCCAAGGCCGGGAAAGCCGCCCGAGGCTTTCCCGGCCTTGGGCGCCAGTGGGGTGCCTGCGCCGATCGCAGGAGACCACTGGGGGTCGGCTCCTGCGATTGGTAGCAGGGACGCTGGGTGCAGCCGAGCCCAAGGCCACCGCCCAGGGCCAAGCCCGGACCCTGAAAGAAGGCAGAAGGCGGTGGCCACAGCCAAGGCCTGGGTCCCCGGTGCAGGCAGAAAACTGGTGCAGGCAGCTAGGTGAATGAAGGTCTATTGCAAGAATCTTCGTGCAAATGGGCTACTAGTATATATATAAAATATCTCTCAATTTTTTCTACCAATTACATGTCACAGTGGTATTTTAGCTATATCAGATTAAATAAAGTATCTACTTTCACCTTTTTCTCTTTTGTGACTAATATAAAATTTTAATTTACATATGTGGTTCACATTTTTGGCTCCCATTATAGTTCTAGTGGACAGTGCTAACCTATACTGTTATTTACCTGATTTTTTTTCTTTCCAGTTGACTCATCTTTTTCACTTAAATAAACTTAGCCTTCTCCCAGGCAAGAATAACAATAAGATCACAAGTTTGATATGCTAGATAAATTTTTTCTAATAAGCATCAAGATAAATATATAAAATAGCTCATCCACACACTACCTAAATTCAGCCTGTGTTTTGCCGGTTGTACAAAACCACATTTTGGGAAACACGAATCTACTCCAAACCCTTTGACACCCAGAGAGAGAGAGAGAGAAAATGGCCGGTCCACAGTCACTATTGGGATCCGAGGCAGCCCAGGGCTTGGGGTGACCTGGGGCACCCACACAAACAAGCTCTCACATCATGTACAGACTGACCTGGCGATTGCGTGACCATCAGCACAGCAGGAGTGGCATCTGGTCACGCTCTCTGGGTTTCCACTCTGCCCTGGCATTTCGCAAGGCCTATGTCTCTCTTAAAGAGCCAGTAGGAAATGCAGCTGGTGCCTTTGAGTATTGCAGAGGCAGGCGGTGCCCTTCACTAACCCATGACAACCCAGCTCACTGCCCAGCCACCCCAAGCCACTCCTTTCACCCCCTCCACCCACCACCCCTTTTTCCAGGTGGTAGTTGCCCACGATTCAAGGCCCTCTGGGTTACAGCCTGGCTCTAGCTGCCTTTCCCCCAGATGCCCTGTCTGATCTCAGGGGAGGGTCAAGGGACAGCAGCCCTTCTGAGGGGCACTTGCAAGCCAGCTTCCTTGGCAAGAGGTAGGCACCCTCCAGTGAAATGGGGGAACCAGGCCAACAGCTCTTGTCCTGAAACTTTTTATTTATTTATATTTATTGTTGAAAGTATTACAGATGTCCCCCTTTACTCCCCCATTGAACCCCTCCACCTGGCTCCTCTCCCCCTTCCCCCCAGGCCTTCACAGCACTATTATCTGTATCCAAGGATTATGCATATCTATATATATATCTATATATATATATCTATATATATATATATATATATATATCTATATACCTACATATCTATATATCTATATACCTATATATCTATATATCTATATATCTATATATATATGCCTAAGCAACCTTTAGGGCGGAATGAGCAAATGACCAGAACAACCGGTCTCTATGACGCACACTGACTATCTCTGCCAGCCAACCTCAGGGTCCCTCCTCCCAGCCAGCAGGCGCCGATTGCCGGATGGGGAATGGGGAACTGGGGGTGGGTGACGGAGGATGCAGGCGGCACCAGGGCAAGGCGGGTGTGGGTGGGGGTGGGGCCTGCTGCTGGGGGAAGGAAGGCTCCTGCCGGCCAATCTCCCAATCCCTGAAGTCTTCTAAAAAACCTCTTTCTAGGGAGGCTTTTCTTCCCCCACCCCCACCCCCCCCCCCCACAGCAGCGCACAATTCAAAGGCGCTAGCTGCGGAGCCACCCAAGGTGGAGCCCCCCAATCTCTCCCCCTGCACCCAGTCGGATTGAGTCTGGCACGCGGCGGGGCGGAACACCCAGAGCTGCTGCCCACCAGCGGGAAGCTGGCGGGGGTGGGGCGTGGACGCAGGGGCCTCAGAGCTGGACCACCCGGCCCCCAGCTCACTCTCCGCCTGGAGGCGTCCAGCTGCAGACCTCGACCCCATTAACTGGATCAGTGGTGGGGTGGAAAGCGACCCGGGAGGGTGAGGAAATGAAACTTGGGGCGAGGACCACGCGTGCAGTCCCCGTGACCTTCCCCTCCCGGGATAATGCTGCGCTCCCTAACCTCCCACGCGCCGAGAGATACATGTGGATTCTCAAAGGCAGGCCCCGGAGGAGCTTCAGCTGGGGGGACGAAGGGGTTACTCACTTCTGACACCCCCACCCTTTGCTTTTAGGCTGCATTCTCCCTCCCTAACATATGTTGCTTGAAGTACAGGATGGTTTGTGTTTAGATGTGCAATAAACGCGAGGAAAGCAGTTTTGTGCTTTAGAACAAGAGTCTGGAGTCTTTGTGGGGGTCTCTCTCTCTCTCTCTCTCTCTCACTCACACTCACACACACACACACACACACACACACACACACTCCTTCCTCCCCTCTTCCCTGGCCTGGCGAACCTTCACTCAGAAAGTTAACCCTAGCTCCTCAGAACCCACCCTTGCTGGAGTGGCCTCTGTTTTGTTTTGTTTTTTTGCTCTCACAAGGTTTTTTTCCTAACCTCTAAACTGGTAGTCGGACATCCCCCGAGAGGTCCCACATTACAAGAGGGTGCAGGCCAGGCTGAGGGACACACACCTGCCCCCCCACACCCCCACCCCCACCCCGTGCATGAATTTCGTGCACCAGGCCTCTAGTATGCATATAAATTCTTTGGTTACTCTCTTCCTGCACCCTCTGAGATTCATCAGTCTCTTCCATGTATCCATGTCTCTGGATCTATTTTGTTCATTAGATTCCACATATGAGTGAGATCATGTGATACTGGTCTTTCTCTGATGGGCTTACTTCGCTTATCTCACCCTAACTTAACAGGCATTCAATCAATGCTGGTGAGGAACCAGCCTGTGGGTCTGAGAATCCTTCAACTAGAAATGGTCCCTCCTGAGGAGGAGAGTTTGGATGAGTTCTGGCAGCCAATACTCAACTCAGGTGTAAGGTAAGGGACTCTGGCTTCGCCTCAGAGGAGCCTTCTAGAACATCCTGGGCCCTTTAAACAGGCCACTGCCAGAGATCTAAAAGAACTTCCTCACAGACATCAGTGTGCCTCAGCCATTGTCTTGGGCAGCTTTCCTTCCCCTCAGTCTTGTTGCTGCTCCTCTCATCTCCCTAGCAGCCAGGTTCCTTGAAGTTCATGTCTACTCTTGGCCTTCAAATTGCACAGCCTGTTCAGATGGTTCTTTTTACCTAATGTGATTTTAGCTTTTAACTTGTGGCCCAGGTTTAGAGCTCCCCTCAACCCCAGGTGAAATAGCCCCAGCCTTAGACGTGGCCTGTGGAGAAACCACCCATCAGACCAGCTCCTGCCCTCCAGCCCAGGACAGGAGAAAGCCCCACGCAGAGCCGGGCTGTGCCCCTCTGAAGAAAGCTGGGGTGGCTGTGCCCACGCTAGGCTGGCAGGACTGCCCGTCTCTCATTAGATCATCTGAACACAGGATGGGAGACCTGCCTCCAATCCCAGCTCAGCCTCCACTTACTCATCTTTACACCAGGCTGTTCTGAGGCCGAGCAGAGCTAAAAGGCTACTGAAATGGGGGAACACGGGCAGGGAATCCGGGCTGCTTTGTGCTGCCATAAAAATGCTGGGACTAGCTGAGCATCATTCAGCAATGACTTCATGCTTAGCAGTGTATCGTTGCGTGTAATCTTCCCCACAGTATGAGGAGACATTCAGAGAAATTGAGTAACTTGCCTATGGTCGCAGCTTCCAGGTGGCAGGCCAGCCAGTGTCCGTAACCCACTCCATGCGCTGGCCCCTCCCCTGCTCCCTGTAAGCAGTGGCGCAGAGGGAGGGAGGGAGGCAGCCCAGGGTGGGGACCATATTCAGAGCAGCTGCCTACATGTCCCTCAAGGACAAACACGGGGGTGGAGGGGGTGTGCGAGCACAATGGGCTATTGGCCCAGGTGGCTTCTTCTCATTTGTCCCTCTTATCACCACAGTCCCACACTCAGCAGAGCCCCCTCAAGGTCGCCTGCCCCACGCCGGTCCCCAGGGTTCTGTGACAGGCTTTCAGGATCTGTGCAGTTGACAGCTTGAATTTGACAAGATCTATGCTGAAAACAGAGCCCCATAACTGACTCTCAGGGGGCCCCGATGATGGATGGGCCTCTCTCTGAGGGTCCCAGGGGGCTGGCTGGGAGGACCGAGGTCTGCAGGGCCTCACTCGAGCTGCCAGGAGGTCAACCGCTATTCTAATGACTACCCCGTGCCAGCCTCCCACTTGCTCAAAAGCTCAGCCCAGGCCAATCTCTCTCTATAGCAAACTCCACGCTTCCCAGAGGATTAGGCACACTCCGGGCCCAACACTCTCCTTTGTCCCGGCAGGATCGCAGATCCACTCTGAGCCCGCATTCTCCCGGATGGAGGCCTGCTGGATGGCAGAGCCCTGAGGGCCTCTCGTCTCAGCACGTGTGCTCCTCATCCGCCTCCCAGACACAGAACCACACGCGGCATCATGGGAACAGTGGACCTAGGGGCCCATCATACACCTGGAGGGAATCAGGAATGCATTCATTCCTTCTCCCTTTCATTCATTCAGAAAGAGTGAAGGTCCCTACTAACAGCAGGCTTGCTGTAAGCACTGGGCTACGGCCCTGAGGAAACAGACGCTGTCCCTTCCCCAGGGGCAGGGGTTTTATATCCGAGGGGAAGCAGTAAGCACTACTGGAGACCCTCGAGCCCCAATACAAGGAAGGAAAGATGAGATGGGTCACCTTTCCCCTCTAGCAGCCCCGTCTTGGTTTCTGTGCCCTCTCAGGGCGTTTGCTGCACCATGAATTTCCAGACCCAAGGTGCCCCAGGCTGCCTTTGCCTCAGAGTCCTGCTGAGAGCATCTTGGCATAAAGATTCCTACAAACCTGCTCGTAGTGATTCTGCCTCTGTAGGTCTCAGGTGGGGGCTAGGAATCTGTACTTGTAAAAGCTGTTCTAGGTGATTCTAAGGCAAACCCACGTTTGAGAAACCCTACCCTTAACTGTGAGTTCCTTATTTATTTGCTACCTGTAGGACCTAGATCGGTGGAGGAATAAATGGGGTAATGAATGGATAAATAAATCAGTGAATGAATGAATGAAAGCATGTTTGTTTGGAAGCCTGCCTGTGGCCGTGGTCAGCAGTAGGGGCCCAGGCCCGGAGGCCTGGGAATTGGTGGGGCCTGGAATCTGAGTGAATTAAGACCACACAAAGGGTGTGTAGAATGGGGGCAGGAGGGGGGACCCATGCCAGGCGCTGGACCTGGGCCGTCCTGCCAGTGAGAGGCAGATCAGCTGAGTACACAAGAGTGCAGATGACTCAGAGGGAAGTGGAGTCCACAGGCCACAGACACGATTGTGACATCTCGGGCAGCCCATCTGTATCAGGTAATACAGAGATGGAGGCTGGGCAGACAGCGTGGGGGGCCCTGGACCCTGAAACCCCCACTGTCACCACCTTCCCTTCACCAGTTACTAATTTTACACACACTGGGGGAACATCTGTCGTGGGCTAGGCAAGCCACAAGCACTGAGCCGGCAGGGACTGACCCAGCCACTAGCCCCGAGGATGCCTGAGGCCGGGGAAAGACAAGCATGAAAAGAAGCAGAGGCCACAAAGGTGAGGGCAGAAAGCCTCTGGACATCCCAGCTGAGGGCAGAGCCACACCTCCAGAGAAGAATGAATCCTGGGAATGCCTAAAGCTAAAGAGAAAGTATACCCAGGGTTGGGTAAAACATGTGTTGTATAGGGCTCAAATGAGAAGCAATGTGGTAGGATCCAGTTTCTACCACTTACCAGCTGCATGACCTCAGACAGGTTACTTGGCCTCACTGAGTATCAGTTTCCTTATACATATACTGGAATAGCATATACTGGAATGACGCCTACCTCACAAGGTCACTGTGTTGACAAAATGAGAAATCAGATGTGAAAACACTAAGCTTACAGTAGGTACTTAATAAAAGGTAATAAGGATGGCCATTAATGGAGCTCCTTTCATGCAAGTCTCATAAATTCAATACAGTCTGAAGGATCTGCTCTTAGTCCCAGCCTTCAGGTGAGGGAACACTCACACAGCAGATCAGTGCGGAAGCCAGAACATGAACCCAGGTCTGTCTCACTCCAGAGGGAGGCGTCGCCGTAAGGCAAGCTGTACGCAAATACATGTTTTTGAAAGGGAAGACATTTGAAAATTACAGTATCTGTGATTACCATAATCAAAATGGGTAGTTATTGGAATTTCACATAGGATTGAAAAGACTGGACTGTATTTACCTGGCAGGATGCTAATAATAGCTTTCTCGTATTGAGTACTTTAAGCACCAGGCACTGTACAAAGCACTCTTAGAAATCCATACAAAACACTTGATTCATGAACCCAGTGGGACTTACAGGAATTAAGCGCCTAGCCTGAGGTCATTCGGTGAGTAAGAACGGTGCAGTCAAGATTTGAACCCATGACTTTGAGTCCTTATGCCCCTAGCCAGTCTGTTCTGCTCTGTATTCCCACCAGAGAGCACTCAGCAGAGCTCCAGAAGGCAAGACTTCTTAGACACACGAGGCATTTCTCAGATGACCTCCCTGGGGTGAAGGGGGAGGGGTGGAGAAAGGAGAAGCAGAGGGGATACAGAGGCAGAGTCCAGCCCAGGGTGAGCTGCTACCTTCCTTACAGGCACCAAGGAAACTCCGAAAGCTTGACTTCTGTCACAGCCGCGGGGACAGGGGGAAGCAGGAGTCCGGGAGGCAGAGCATGCTCTGCTCTGCCGGTGTCTGCCCGCCCCGCCTGGTGGCTCTGACAATTCTGTGCTGGCCCCGCTGCTTTAGATGGCCTCCAGCAAAGTGAGCCACATCACCGTCTTTTGTGTTTCTGGGTGAAGGGCTGTTTTTTAGTTTGGTTTTGTTCATTTGTCAATCAAAACTGAAACGCAAGCATTCCAAACCCACCCTGAACGTGGAAGCCCACTGACATTGGACGGGTCCCTTCTCTCCCCGTCTGGGCTCCCGTCCACCCATGACGCCGGGCCTCCTGACCTCGTGTGGTGGCTACAGAGAAGAAACAGGGTCCTCTGAAGCATCACACAGAAACCAGGGGTGTTCGGGTTTGGGATTTGGTGGTTTGTTCCTGTGTTAAGTCACGACACTTAGCAGCGCCGCCTGTCTTTCGGTGAGCTGGCGGAAGCACTCGCCTTTGCTTTAGGAACAGAGAGGGCAGGCAGAGCCCATCAGGTGGTGGAGCAGGCACACCTCACACGTGCAGAATTACACAGACGGACAGACCTCCAACACGCTCCCCCCCCCCCCCCCCCCCAAATCTCACCCAGACAGAGACAGGAGGCAGTTTTCCTCCCTCTTACGCCACTAAGGGCAGAAACACCAGCGGCCAGACATCTCCCCAGCCCCAGGGCCCCTCAGCCCCAGGTAAGTGAGAGTGAGGGAAGATCTGGCCGCCATCCCTTATGCCCCGGGCAAGCCCTGCCTCTGGGAATTGAGCCTTCATGCAACCCAACTGCCGAACCGGCCACGATGGTCCAGGTCTTTACAACGGCCCTGTTAGCTGGGCCCTCATTCAGCAAAGACTTTATTTATTTTTTAAAATAAATAAAATATTTTAAATATATTTTTATTGATTTTAGAGAGGAATAGAGAGAGAGAGAGAAATATCAATGATGAGAGAGAATTATTGATCGGCTGCCTCCTGCACGGCCCCTACTGGAGATGGAGCCGGCAACCCGGCACGTGCCCTGACTGGGAATCAAACTGCGACCTCCTGGTTGATAGGTCAACACTCAACCACTGAGCCACACAGGCTGGGCAGCAAAGACTTTAGAGAAAGGCAGAATGTCAGGCCTCAGTGATTATTTCCATGTTTTTATATACTTCCCCCCAAACCCCCAAGCTGCCATTGGATTTAGGGCAGAATAAATATCCTCTCGCTACATTATCTCAGGAAATGTCCTGAATCCACTCCTCTATTTTGACCAAAAAAAGAGTATGATGAGTCAGGTCCAGCTCAGACCAACGAAGCCCCTCTCCCCAGGGGGCCAGAAAGCTGTGTGTGTGGCGTCATAAATATTCCTTTTCTTGATATACAGGTCGTTCTGTGGAAGGAAAGGTTAAATGAAGTGAACATTCTAGTGACTAAAACATTTCTCTTTGGCAAAAAATAAGCAAATCTGCATTGAGTAGCTTTTTGCTGGCCTGACTAGAGGCATTTCATCAGAGCTCACCCCTTTGAATGGGGAGAAAAGGGGAGGCCAGCGAACCCCAAGGTGAGGAGAGGAGACGGAGGAGGCACCAGGAGGGGCCACTCCTGTCAAGCCCGGAGCAGCAGTATTCTGAGAGTGGGACCCTGGGGCTCGGGGGCTCTCGTTCAGGGAGACAGAACCGCTCCTGAATGGCTGGGGGCCAGGTGGTCACCCCACCTCCACCGTGTCCACGCAAAGGCAAGAAAGTCCCAGCGTCAGAAAAACAAAAACTCATAAATAGGGAAGTCTCTGAAGCTGAGAAAACCAGCAGACACCTGACAGCTTTCCTTACGCAAATCTGCGCCAGCACACCAAAACAAGGCCGGCGCGGCGCGTGAAGAAGTTGACCTCTGGTTTCTATAGTCGGATGACTAGAGTCAGAGGCTTCAAAAACAGGAAGCGCCAGATGTAATATCAAATGACCCAGACAGTGGAAAGCAAGGCAGAAAACTAAATTGGAAGACAGGAAGTCACAGTCACACCGCAAACAATACAGATATTCGTCTGAGACAAGCTTGGCCTGGTGCCCTACCATGGCCTGAAAACGGAGGAGCACAGCCAAGATCGAGATGATTATCAAGGCGAGGCCACTAGAAATGGCCAACCTGATAGCCCTCCCGCGAAACCCCATCTCTGCAGCTGAGTAAAACTTCAGAGGTTGTAGTTCTGGGTTGAAGGTGCAACTTGCTGGCCGAGGGCCAGGTGCCATTGCTCAGCCCTGGGACTTAGCTCCCAGAATCAACCTCTGGCCTCTCCCAGACCCCTCCTCTCTAAAGGTAAGAGTAGTGGGCATCTGTCGCATCCGGCCACTGTTCTTCCTCCCCCAGGTAAGAGCAGCACATTCCTGTTCCCCACTCCTCCCCCATGCTGTCTCCACTGAGTGGAGCTGCTGGAGTCTGGAGTGGCCCCATGATACTGTCAACCCCTGACCACACTGACTGAACTTCTTTGAACCATGAACGTGAGTCCTGGGCTTCTGCTGGAACAATTACAAAATAGAAGCTCTTAGAGCATCGTCCCAATATGCGAAGGTTGCAGGTTCAATCCCCAGCCAGGGCACATACAAGAAGCAATCAATGAATACATAAATAAGTGGAACAACAAATCAATGTCTCTCTCTCTGTGTCACTTTCTCTTTCTCTCTCTCTCTCTCTCTCTCTCTCTCTCTCTCTCATCAATTAAAAAATAGAAACTCTGCCTGGGCTGTGTGGCTCAGTGGTAGAGCGTCAACCTATGAACCAGGAGGTTACAGTTTGATTGCCAGTCACGGCACATGCCCAGGTTTCAGGCTCAATCCCAGTGTGGGGCAAGCAGGAGGCAGGTAGATCAATGATTCTCTCTCATCACTGATGTTTCTGTCTCCCTCTCCCTTCCTCTCTGAAATCAATAAAAATATATTTTTTTAAAAACAGAAGTTCCTTATCAAGTGGAATTATTAATCTGATAGGATAATCTGACTTCTGCCAGAAGCCACTCTGTGGATAGAATCTGCTGGAGAATTAAAGCGAACACAGAGGGCCCAGCACTGGGGTATGTGTTTTGAGAAGTAAAAAGAGAGGGAGTCATTCCTTCTTCCTACAGAGGGCCTCTCTCCCTGCAAGGAGGGCAGCGTGGGGTGGGGAAGAGGACACAGGAGTGCAGTTCCTCAGGCCGGGCTTTGACACTTAGCCCATCTCTGGAAAGGATTAGTCATCGTGTAGGGGAAGGACCTGGTACCTCGGAGGCAGCTCATGTTAAGGGTGTGCCCTGAGCAAAACAGTGACAGGCACAGGGGCTGTGATGGCACCCTCCTTCTGCTCTTTTGGCCCCTCCTCCACACCTTCTTCCCTGAGACCCACACACACCAGTTAACAACCCCAGATGACAGCCCATCTGAACTGCCATCATTGTCTGTCTGGTTAGCCAGCACGCGTGGACCCAGGCCAGCCATTGCAGTGGAAACTGATGCTGCCAGGCATCCTGAATGATGTCGAATGCCTTTCCTTCCATCACATCCACATCACACAACCCACTGGTATTCCAGCTGGAGCATGGTGAGGACCTATTGACAAAACACAATAGGGCTGGATCGAGCCTCCACGTACACCTGACTCACCATGAGTCACATCCCCCAACGGACCTTCTCAGCTCACCATTGTTATCAATTAAAGAGAGTCACGTATGTCCGGCGCATATGAATGTCTGCGTGACAGCCAAGCTTGGACATGTTGTCCTTTGGCTTGGAATTCTCCACTAAGAAGTCCGCTGCCAATGGCATGAATATAGTATCCCTCCCAAAAGTAGTTACATTTTAATTAGGGATCATTTAAGACACAGCATCCAAAGGAATAACTAATGTTCTTTGAGCAATTCTGGTCATTCCTAATCTTCTTCAAGGACTGGGTCTTAAGTTTGGCTGAGCAGAAGTCCTGATCCCTTCAAATTTTTCACTACCCTCTTCTTCATGGTGTAAAAGAACATGACCGCCATCACTCCTAGACCTTGCTTTCCTCCAGAGAAGCTCTGGCTGATAACTGGTAAATGCTAACCGAAGAGATGTTGTCATTAAATGTCATTGTGTCTATATCTACGTGTGTCTTCTGCAACGTAAGATAAACAAACCAATCTTCCTCACCAAGCTTAGGGGGATAACGAACAAAAAATTAGAGTTGAGTAACCTGCCAACGTAAATATTTCACAAAAGCTAAGTGATGGTCGATAGAGCCAAAATGTGGACTTTCCAGCAAAGATCTGCCTGAACTAATTCAATAAGTCTGAATACATATTCAAACTTATTGCCATTTTACCCCACTGATGAAATGAGCATTAATGTGAATTTGCATATAAAAGCTATTTATTAGGGTCCCATGCAATGTGCCAGGCTTTGTGTTAAATATTTTATACTGGTATGAATTCTTTCCTTTCTCCTCAGAGCAATTCTATGAGATAGGGCTGTTACTATCCCCATTCTGCAAATGGGAAAACTGAGTCTCAAACAGGTAACACAACTTTGAACCAGGAATCAAACCCAGAAAGCATCACCCAGAGCCCATGCTCTTAACCATTTTTATGCCGCATTCCAATCTCTGGGAAGACTCTGTGGCTCTGGGCAGTTACATTGCACCACCTCCACCTCTGAGAGTCACACAGTGGCTCCCACACCTCCCAGTTCAGGGCGAAACCTTTCTCCTAGTCTCACAGCCCTTCCAGATCTGACCCATGCCCAGCTCTCCATTCTATTTCCCAGTCTTAGACCTTCCATTCTAGACTGCACATTTTTTCCCTGTTCCTACCCGTCACTCGCTTCCCTGCCACCCCTAAAACTAAACACACAGGCCGACCTTACTCCCACTCCCACGCCTTCAGGCAAGCTATTTGCTTCCCTGGAAGGACTTCTTTCTACTGTTGGAGTCACTCCAAATCCCATCTCAAAACACCACATTTTTCCATAGCCTTTCACTCCCTCTCCCTCCTAGAAACTCCCATGGCCCTTTGGTCTTCTCTACCATTAATTTCAAGCTTAAAATACTGCTTGTGATGTTGGATAGCTTCTAATGCACACACATTATTAGTCCATCTAGATTAGCCCACCTAGTTCCCAGTGAGCAGGAACTCTCTCCTGGCACCCTGCCTCACCTTCACACCTAGCTCAGCTCCCTGGCTCCGCTCGGCCCCAGCAAAGGCACAGGCTGGGGCCAAGAACCCCGAGAGCCTTCTAGCTGACGGGATGATAGTATACTAAGCAGGCAACGTACATGGTGGTTTGTGCTTCATTACCACGACACAGCTCAGTCCCGGGAAGAAATCAGCCCACAGTAGACATGGTCCTCAGCTCTGACACCTACGTGGCCACCTGTCACAGGGCATGGCCAGGCTGCAATAGCCATTAGTGTGGAAATCTGTTTCCCGTGCTTCTCGGATCCTCTCAGATCCTAAGCACTCAAAGGGAAAAATATTCTATTTACAGTTTTATTTCTCTGATCCTTGAAGTAATACCTACTCATGATTTTTTTTAAATGAAAAATATGAAAAAGCATACAGAATAACATATCACCCATTATTTCACCTTTATCTTTGTGGTATATTCCCTTCCAGTCAATTTTTTATTGTATATCTGCCTGGCACTGCACCAGACAATGGAGATAAGAAATGTAAAGGCCCGGTAGCAACAAGGTGTCATACACCGTAAGACCGAGGCAAGTACAAAGGACAAGGTCAT
The DNA here is from genome assembly GCF_027574615.1 of Eptesicus fuscus. Classification (NCBI taxonomy): domain Eukaryota; kingdom Metazoa; phylum Chordata; class Mammalia; order Chiroptera; family Vespertilionidae; genus Eptesicus; species Eptesicus fuscus. The sequence continues at coordinate 18,358,623 of NC_072483.1, read as the reverse complement.
CAAACTGTCCACACAGACCAAGAAGGAAGGACAAAGACCAAGAGAGAATTCGGAAAGGGCCTGGCCTTTCGTTCCCTCCAGCACAGTTACTGAGACCTGCAGTGTGCCAGGGTGGGGGGGAACGGAGGAGAGACAGGAAGCGACTTGTTCAAGGTCACTCAGCTAGTTAGCAATTTCCACAATACTAGTTCTAAAGATCACATGTTCTGAAGCCACAAGATTCTAAAGAAGACTTCATGCAAATAAGCCCACAAATCATGTGTGTGTGTGTGTGTGTGTGTGTGTGTGTGTACACCCACAATATATACACACAATATATACCCTTTATCAGACTCTATGTTGATATGAAATAAAATGCCTTTATTGAAAAACCTCAAACTACTTGAACTGGGACGGTCCTGCAAAATCTGGGCCATGGGGTTTGGTCACCACATGCTTTTGCTCAATCCAAAGGGGATTTCCTAAAATAGCCTTGCATTCCAGCAGGATATAAACGCTGTTGAGGATGCTTCAATCTGGAATCAAAGAGTCAGAGTGGCTGGAAACAGATCTGGCTCACTTCACCCTCCAACTAAAATAGGCTGCAAAACTAAACAATGTCATCAGGGAGAGAGAACTTCATTTCCCCAAACAGTCCTTTTAACCTAGAAAGCAAAAGGGCCTGGGCCATTAACAGCAAAACTAAGTCTTGCTAGTTTGCATTTTCTTCCTCAAAACTACCTTTAATACTTTGAGCCATGGGGGCTCAAGGCAAGGGAGAAGAAAGAAGGCAAATTAAAATCAATTTTAAAATTAAGCAAAATAGCCAAAGTCAGCACAGGCAGACACGTCCTCAGGCCCAGAATTCCACATGCTTCGAGCCCAGGGCTCACTCCATCCTGACAAAAGGAATGGCGAGTGCTGGGCTCTGTTCCGCCTGATTAATTCAACATTGTTCCGTAAAGGCCGGTCCACAAGGCTAGAACAACAACCAGGGGGTCATCACAAAGCCCTCAGTGGGCAGTTAAAAATGAATTTGTCTGTTATGTTCGCAACATCTACTGAGCAACATCAAAGGAGCTGAGGGCACAATGGACTTTGTTGAGTAACTGGTATTAAGCAGGGTAAAAAATGAACATTTCCCTGCCTGCTCACTCCAAAAGCCCAACTTGTGTTCTCAGCGTCTAGAAGAATAAATCACGCAAGCAAAAGAATAACAATAATGAAGACATATGGTGTGACTCCCAAAAAACCATCATGTGCCAGTCATTAATATTCAGCAAATCATTAATCATAGCGCTGATCACCACCTTTTGATGACTTGCTTGTCGGGACAAACTCAAATGCGTTTTCTTTCTCTTTTTCTTTGCAAGAGTAATTTCTTACGAAACCATTTAAGGCATTGTGATGGGCAGCACCTACAGGATGACCTTCTGGTAGTGGGAATTCCCAACACAGTGAAAGCTCTTTCCAACCTCTGGAGCCAAGGAAGTGGGGCATTTGGCTGGTTTTCACAGCAGCGGCTCGGCATCCATTCAGCTCACTGATCTTCCTGCTTTGCTTTATTGCATGTGCTGCTACTTTCCACACATCGCCGGCTCCAAACTTTCTTCTCCCCAGACTCCTTTCATCTCATTCACCTTCTCTGCTACCTTCTGATTCTGTTTTCTCTCCTTCCCAGCCTTCATTAATTCAGCAAATATATATTAAGCACCTACCCTTGCAAAACACAGCATCATGTTATCCCTCTTTGTAACACTCCAATACCCATTTTCCTCCCTGAGCAGAGCTCCCCTCTTGAATATCAATACATTCGGTGTGCATAGGGAGGAGGTGTGTAAGTTACCGTGCAATATTTCAGACTTACCACAAATATACATAAAGAGTAATATAACGAGACATTTGTGTAAATACTGCCCACCTGACAAATAAAACCTTGATACAACTGATATCTCACGTTCCCCACTCTGGTGACATCTCCCCCCCGCCCCAACACCCCAAAGATAACCACTAAACTAAATTTGTTTTTTATTATTCCCATGCATTTTTTAACATTTTACTTCACATGTAGATATCCAAACACAATATGTAGTGTTGTTTTATGTTTTCTTGAACTTAATACAAATGGTTTTATAGCACATATTTCCTTCAGTATGCCCTATGCTCTCTATTGCACAACTGAAGATCATCCATGTTAACACTTGAGCTCTAATTTACGCCCTTGTCATCACTGTCTATTATTCCATTGCGTCAATGCAGCCCAATTCATTTGTCTAGTTTCCTCTTGATGGACAGTTAGGTTAGTTCCAATGTTTTTGTTATTATAGTGCCATTGAACATTCTTGCACATGGCTCCTTGCTCACATTCCCAATATCCTCTTTATCTTCACCTGCACACTGAATAGCAGAGGAATTACTGTTCCTCAAGTTGCCAGTGAAAGTCTTTCCGACGGAGCCATGTTTGCCTCAGCCTGAACTCTGGCCCTTTTTCACCTCATCCGTGACTTAAAAGGACATGGCCAGGCTACTTTGATCAGTGAGGCCCAAAAGACAGACTCCAGTAGGTGCCTCCCCCAGGCTCCCTGGCCTTCGGCTCTGCCTCTCGTCAATGTACTGCAGAGCCAGGGAGCTGGCACTCCCGTGCTGTGAACCTTGCCGCAAAACCAAGTCGCTGCTATTGAGTTTTATACGACACATCTGACCTGCTGTTTGTTGCCTTAGACAAAGGAGCCGATGCTCTCCTGAGAAATTAATTTGGATTTTCATTACATTTGAAATTGTAAAACAAGAATGAGCACATCTCAGCCTGGGTGGTCTGTTTCCCTAACTTATTTGTCCTAATCCCTCTCCCCAGAGTTAGAAGCACCATTATCCACTCCTCGTCAGGGTCTGTCTGGGATGCCACATCCCAGGCTTGCTCTGTTCTCTCACTTTGCTTTCTTCTCTGTCTCATCTCTTTTTTCTGTGCTTCCAGGTGTTATTAAATAATCCTATTGATATGCCTTTAGGATTTGCTATAAAGATACTTGAGATAAAATGTCTGTCAGAACCAACCTGGTAGAATAAATGGAAATATGTGGTATGCGTGTTAGAATCTTCCTTCCAGCAACGGTTATACCAGGACAGACCGCTTTCCAACTGAGGACAACTTCTTCTTTATCAAGACATTAAAATCATCCCCTCACTTCCTGAAAATCAAACCTCCTTTTTCTCATTTGTCTGAGTACTAAGGGTTTTTAAATTACTTGATAAGATGCATGTGGAGAGTCTGAATAAAACCATGATAGGAATAAGGATATTTGAGAAATAAGGATATTAAGAAAGACTACCCAACTAATAACTAAGAGCAATAACATGTTAATAGTTATAGGCATTCCCATGCACAGAAGACAAGGTTCTTTACAAAGAATAGTATCAACCAAGACAACATAAGGAACTATCAGTAGAAAGACTGTACAATGTGTACAACTGAAATATATATTCCCAAAGGTCTTATATATTATAAATCTGGTATTGAAGAAGGCAATACCTTCTAAATTTCCCACTTGAGAACCCAAATGGATATAGAATTTATAACCATAAGCATGTAGGGAATGTTTGTCCCATAGACTATGTGTTCCTTGATTTATACCCACACCCATACATAGACACAAAGCTTGGATGCACATGGAATGTGTGCCTGAAGCTTGCAACTGCGTTGGATTTTTGCAAGCTAACCACTGCTTAAGCACTGCAGCGGTGCTTTTGCTTCATTGCTGGACCAATTATGCAATTGTTTTCTATTCAGTGAATATTTACTTGAGCTATACATTGTGCCAGTTACTCTTTTATGAGGATTAAATACATGCCTAATTCATTTGCTCCTTATTTTTCTGAGGAAACTGGCACTACAATAGCTACACAACCCACTGAAGTTTTCTCGATTAGTGAATGAATAGCAGGTCCATAAACCAAGGCTGTCCGTCAGACTCTAAAATTGAAGAATTTAAGCACTATCCTAATCTGACTCCTTACAAAAGATAACTATGGAACTCAATCTTTCAGTCCCCACAACACCTTGAATATAGTAGTTGTGGATGGATGGAGGATGGATGGATAGATGGATGGATGGATGGATGGAGGATGGATGGATGGATGGATGGATGGATAGATGATAAACAGATAAATGGATGGTTGGAGATAAAGGAGCTTATATCAATGGAAAGATGAATTAATAGAGTGTTTTTTCTTGCCATGATAAGGGATGTATATAAACATACATCCTTCTAGACAAGGAGAGCCTCTATTATCCTATATAATAAAAAGGTAATATCAAATTAACCCTCACGCCCTCACAAGATGGCTGCCTATGACCAGGCCAGCAGGGGGGTTAGTGAGGGACGACCGAACGACTGAACAGCAGGCTGCATGGGGTGACCAGGCCAGGAGGGGGGTTAGTGAGAGACGACCAAACAACTGAACAAGCAGGCTGCATGGGGTGACCAGGCCAGCGGGGTGGGGGGGGGGGGAGGGAAAGCTGGGGCGTGGGGGGCGACCAAGCCAGCAAGGGGGGGGGGGGGCAGTTGGAGGTGACCAGGCCAGTGGAGGGGGGAGGGGGACGGGGGACAATTGGGGGTAGCCAGGCCAGCAGGGGGGGGTCAGTTGGGCATGACCAGGCCAGCAGGGGGGGCCATAAGAGGCAACCAGCCCGGCAGAGGGGGCAGTTAGGGGCAACCAGGCCAGTGGGGGGGGCACAGTTGGGGGCTACCAGGCCGGCCATGGGGGCAGTAAGGGGTGACCAGGCCAGCGGGGCGGGGCGGGGCAGTTAGGGGCGATCAGACCAGCACACAGAGGCAGTGAGGGGCAATCAGGCCTGCAGGGGATGCAGTTAGGGGTGACCAGGCAGGTAGGCAGGTGAGTGATTAGGAGCCAGTGGTTCAGGATTGTGAGAGGGATGTCCGATTGCTAGTTTAGGCCCGATCCCCGGCAGTGGGATATCCCCCAAGAGGTCCCAGATTGGAGAGGATGCAGGCTGGGCTGAGGGGACCAGCCCCCCCCCCGCCCCCCGCATGAATTTCATGCACCGGGCCTCTAGTTACCTATAATAGATAGATGATAAATAGATGATGATAGATAGATAGATAGATAGATAGATAGATAGATAGATGATAGATAGATAGATAGATAGATAGATAGATAGATAGATAGATAGATAGATGATAGACAGAAAACCAAAACCCTTTATCTGTTTCACGAATTTAATTTCCTTTGTGAATTTTCTTTAACCTTTGTATCTAAATCCACAGAAGAGGAGGAAGTACTTAGAAATGGGGATTTCCTGAATTGTGCCTTTATACCCCAAGCTTGGCTGCTGAACACATAAAAATAGCAAGGCCAGGGTTTAATCCTTATGCAGGTCTGTCACACAGACCCTTTCAGCACAGCCAGCCACTCAGACCAGCATTGCCAATTGAATATGAAACTAGGAAATTCAAATAAGGGAGAACAAACCTGCAAATGAGCCACATGAAGCACAAGTACCAGTCCTATGCCAGGACTGACATCCAAACTGGAATCATACATGTACCATGAGTCACAGGCTCGATACAAGCCAGGCGCTCTTGTGGAAACCATAGTCGTGAGCTCCATAAAAGTATTTAAACACATCATGTAATGAATCTTCACCTTGCTGGAGTCCCCATTGTATTGATCCCATTTTGCAGATGAGGAAAGTAAGGTTCTGAGAGGTCAGGTCACTTATGGGACAGAGCCTGGATTCAAACCCTAGATTTAAAAGCTGGAGCTCTTTCAGACACACTGGACTCCTCGCAGCCTCCCTGGTCATAGTCCATCCATCTGTCACCAGCTGCACAGGGCAGCTCTCCTGGCGCACAGTAACAGAGACCTCATTAAATAGCAGAGCACAGACCCACATAAAATGTTGATGGCCGCATTGGGTTTTCCTCAGTGCCAAGTGACCAGGTGCTTCCTGAAGCTGATGACCAGGTGGTTTGGGATTTCACCAAGACTGCTCAAAGTGCACGAACCCACCCACAGGAGCATGGGGACTGTCAGAGGCGAGGAAATGGCCTGCAGGACACACTTCGTGTGCAGACTGTGAAAAGCCCAGACCTGGGTCCAGCAGGTCTCCCTGAGGTGGAAATAAGTCTCTAGCACAGTGTTGAGCATGGTGATGCACATTCCTAGGTACCCAGCCCATAGCTTTCACCCATTTCCAAAAGGGGGACTGTGACACACACACTCACCCAAATACAGAGAGCACGGACTTAGCCACATTTTAATGGCCTGGGTGTGGGAAAGGCTTGGAGCCTGCACCTGTTTGGCATTCAAGGCCAAACACAGGCTGTTTCCTAAGCCTTCCATGATTGGCCTTCCAGGAAATGCAGATTAGCATCCTAAACAGGCCCCTCTCCAAGTTCTCACCCACGGTGGTTCCTGTCCGAAGTGCCTGAAGCACTTCACCATAAGCCACAGAGGTTGCAAAGCTGGGCTTCTGGGCTCTGCTCCTTACAAAGAGCACACCACACCTCACAGCTCATTTCTTAAAATGAGCTTGCTTTGAAAGCGGCTCCTTAGCTATTAGCCAAAGAACACAGATTCTCAAGGAAAAGAAGTTGGAGAAGAAGCACAGAAAGATTTACACTCAGAATGGACTCTAACGTGCTGAGAAGGCCCAAAGGCCTCAGCCCTTGTGCTCTGGCAGGCACTGTTTAACCAGAAAGGGGAAGGACGGCCCTGTCAGGTCACGCAAATGTTATCAGGACATTGCGGTGTTCCCAGACACACACTGTGCGTCAAAACAGACCTCGAAGAATGTGGGCGTCAGGCAGAATGGCTGTGAGGGCAGGGGAGCCCACAAGAAGCACTGTGATAATAACCCCCACTGAAGCCCAGAAACCAAGAAAAAAAGCCCCGCGTCCTTGGGATGTCACGTCACAGCGCTCCTGCCAGGAGTGCACAGCCTGCCCTCCCTGCCATCCTTCTGAACTCCCCCCACCCCTGAGTTCTAGGCAAAGGCCATGCCCCCTGACAGCTACCTATAAGGAAAAGAAACATCTTTAAACTCAGTGGGGAAAGTCAAGATTTCCAGAACCAGTTTGAATGGCAGAGAGATTGCAGAGAGGATGTAAAAGGAGGAAAGGCCCTCCCCCCCCCCACCGCCCCCCGCAAAAAAAGTACCAGGTAGGGCAATGGCCTCAGCTGTGAACCCAAGGAGAAATTCAAGGGGCAGAAGACATGCCTCCGGGTGTACATTTTTTTTTTAGCAGAGTTTTTTTGTGTGTGTTTTTTTTTTTATTTAAAGAAAGATGATTTTAAATATGTTGCATGCAATAAACCTTAATATTTTTATCTTAAATATAATAATGTTACATGCAATAATCATTAATATCTCAAGAAAAAAACTATTTTAAATATGATGTTACATGCAATAAACACCAATTATTCAAGAAAAATGATCTTATATATATTACATGCAATAAACAATATTTCAAGAATAAAAGGATTTTAAGTATAATAATATCAAAACTGTACTAACATAGTATGATATCACAAAAGTTGTAGGGAATATTAAAAATCTGCAAATAACAGGATTACTTCTATTATATTCTAGTATATTTTCCCCCTCTGGCTCTATTTTTGTTCATCAGTTTATGTTGTTCATTATATTCCACAAATGAGTGAGATCATATGATATTTATCTTTCTCTGACTGGCTTATTTCGCTTAGCATGATGCTTTGCTACTCCAGCTTTTCTTTTCTTTTCCATTTGCATGGAAAATTTTTTTCCATCCCTTCACTTTCATCCTATGTGTGTCTTTTGTTTTGAGGTGGGTCTCTTGTAGACAGCATATAGTTAGGTCATGTTTTTGTATCCATTCAGCTACCCTACACTTTTGACTGGAGCATTTAATCCATTTACATTTAGGGTTATTATTGAGAGGTACTTATTTATAGCCATTTTAATTCTGGATGGCTAGGTTTCTCTCTCTGTTTCTTCTTCTCAGCAATCCCTTACAGCAATCCCTTTAGTATTTCTTGTAATGCTGGCTTGGTGGTGATGAACTCCTTTAGCCCTTTTTTGTCTGGGAAGCTCTTTATTTAACCGTCTATTTTGAATGATAGCCTTGCTGAATATAGTAATCTTGGTCTCAGATCCTTGTTTTCCATAACCTTGAGTACTTCATGCCATTCCCTTCTGGCTTGTAGAGTTTCTGATGAGAAATCAGGTGTCAGCCTTATGGGAACTCCTTTGTAGGTAACAGTTTTTTCTCTTGCTGCCTTTAAGATTCTCTCTTTGTCTTTAATTTTTGGCATTTTCATTATGATGTGTCTGGGCATGGGTCTGTTTGAGTTCTTCTTGTTTGGGGTTCTCTGTGCCTCCTGAACTTGTGTGACTTTTTCCTTTACCAGGTTAGGGAAGTTTTCTACCATTATTTCTTCAAACATCTTCTCTATACCTTTCTCCCTTTCTGCCTCTTTTGCCACATCTACTATTCTAATATTGTTACGTTTCACATTGTCCCACAGCTCCCTTAAGCTGTCCTCCTGTTTTTTAATTGTTTTTTCTTTTTTGGCTCTCTAATTGAGTGATATTTTCAACTCTGTCTTCTAATTCACTGATTCAATCTTCAGCTTCCCCTAATCTGCTGTGTATTCCTTCCAATGTGTTCTTTATTTGTGTTATGTCATTCTTTATCTCAGACTGTTCTTTTTTCATACTGTTGAGCATTTTTAACATCATTACTCTGAACTCTGTTTCAAATAAATTTCTTATCTTTGCTTCATTTATCTCTTCTTCTGGAGAATTCACTAGTTCTTTCATATGGGGGTTGTTTCTTTGTTTCCTCATTTTGGTTGTCTGTCTGGGTTTGTGACTATGTTTTAGGTAGATCCTCTATACCTCTCAATCTCTAGTGTAGGACAGTGTTAAAGGCTGTTTCTGACTAATTGGATCAAGCAAAGACTCAAAGCCTCCAGAGAGCACCTCTGTCTACAGACTAATAGGATTCCAACTTGAATTGCCCCCAGGAAATGGTCCTCAGGTGTGGTGAGAGTTTTTCAACAGGGTGGGGCAGTTGCTTCTTCCTGGAGGCTAATTGTTACTTTTAATCTCTTAAGTGGCCTCAGGGAAAGCTGTGAGAGCAGAACCCAGGACTAGGGACTAGGGAGCTAGAGCTCAGAAGGCAGACACCCCAAGTTTCCTGGGCTGAGTCATTCCCTCACACAGCAGAGGACATCTTTCCCACATAGACATCTGCCTTGCCTGGGGGGAAGATAGTCGACACACCCTATTGGAAAACACCTTGCCCAGGTGTACATTTTTAATAAGAAAATCCACATTGTACATACCAAAGCCAATCAACTAATTAGGAATGCCATCACTCTTACATGGTATTATCCACTGGTCAATTTAATTTCTTTTTTTATGAACAAAGGTAATAGAAGAGGCCATCTCGCAAGGTGGCCACTGATTCTCCCCAAAGCACGTTCTGGGTACATTTGCCAAAGGAGTGAATAGTCCATGGGTTTGACACTCACAAACTGGATTTCACACTTGCCATTACGCAGAGCGATAACTTGTAAAGGAGAGTGAAATGATCAAGTACAGAAAACAGGGAACCCAAGAGGAGTCTGCTTGGTCCAGGGAGGGCTGTTTATAAACACAGGGACCCTGGAATCCTTCTGAATACTTGCTGACCCATCAGAAGGCACTGAATCTGACACAGTTCAAAAGTAGACGTAGCTGGAAGGTAGCTCTGGGCAGCTCTCTTCCAGTGCCTGTTCAGAGATCTGCTCATCAGCGCTAATACTCACGGAGCACTCGCTGAATACCAGGCCCTGTGCTCAGTGCTGTATACTCTATAAAAGTCCTTTCTCAAGCCTGTGAAGAGGACACTTTCACTACTTCCTCAGACAGAAATGGAAAGTTGGCCTCAAAGGTCCCGTGGTATGAAGGGCGAAGTGGCATTCTGACCCCCCACATCCTGAATCGCCATGCACTTCTTCTGCCTCCTAGCCTGGGTTTAGTGTGGACATTTTTAAACCAATCTGGTGATGCACAGAACATAACTGCTGTTGTAGTTGTGTGCTATTTAACACTTACCCTAACTTCTCACTAGCTCACTTAGGAATTCTCAAATCCAAAATCTATATCTTAAACTATCACCACTACTATTAATAGTAGTAATAATACATGTCATCTGTGTGGAGAACTATACATTTATATATACACACCACTTCATGTCTATATTAAATCATGTTCTCACCAGATTCCCAAAAGATCCTGTAAGTGGCAGGTAGATAGGTGTGAGAGATTGGTTTGGGGATAGAAGGATGGAACTTTGATCTTTCACCCTGTTTTAGTCTATGATGTATTACTTCTTATCATAAGTAAATATTTTATATTTCTTTAAAATTGTCTATAAAAATATAAAAAATAAAAACTCTATGAGGTAAGTACCATGAGTATTATAGCCACCATGTTCCACAGCTTACCCAAGGCCACCCAGGCCTTCTAATTCTTAACTATTTGTGCAGTTCACCCACCAGGGATGTCTATAATAGCTGCCTGAACTTCAACTTCTTAGGAAATCTTTTGGAGTAAAGGTGATTACAGCCTCAGAGAGGTAGGGCGACTCCCCTCAGAGGTCAGCCAAGGTGAGTAGAAGAGCCAGGGCTCCCGCCCAGTTCAGTCTATGCCTCATATAAACTCTGCAAACCCTTGGTTGGTAGCCTCCTAGGCCCTAGGAACTCCTCTAGGTCTTGGAAAAACAAAGGCATTAAGAAATTATATCTGGCCTTGGCTGGGTGGCTCAGTTGGTTGGAACATCATCCTGTACACCAAAAGGTTGCAGGGCACAGACCTAGGCTGTGGGTTCAATCCCTGCTTGGGGTTGGGAGGGGCAGGAACCAATCTTTCTCCCTCCTTCCTTCCTTCCCCTTCCTCCCTCTCTCCCTCCCTTATCCTTGGGTGAGGATTTTAATAAAAGAAGAAAAATGACCTCTGGTCTCCTGAATTCTCACAGAGCAGTAGGAGCAGAGAAGTAAAGAGGATTAACAATACCGTGTGAGAGACTGGACGGTGGATGCAGAAGGCAATGGCAGCATTTAATCAATGTTTATTGGTTTTGCATCACACAGGCCCTGGGGATTCAGGAAGAGGAGGAGAGGTGCTTCTGCTGGAGAAGCTCTCTAGTCAGGGCAGCAGACTGACTCCACAGAATGTGATCATCAGATAAGGTTTTAGTGGACACTGGAACAGAGCTCAGAGGGGCTCAGTGTGTGGGGGGGGTGGGGGTGGGGGGGTGAGGAGAGGAACCCATGTTGCTGGGCAACTGGCATTCCTAATTCCTAGGAAAGGCCCACAGTCAGCCGTGCCCAAATGCACTAGCCTCCCTCTGCCATGCACCACCTTTACGGCAGCAGTCTCTCCCCCACGACCTGAAAGAGTGACAGTGGAATAACTAATCCTCCATCTTTTCCCTCCAGTTACGGTGGAATAACTAATAACGTGCAGGGGGTTACTTCACTTCAAAGCGGCTTTCCTCATTGTTGTGTTGTCCTCCTGAGGTCATCCTTCAGCTCTCTGTTTGTCCTCTCCTTATCACTGTTTTCCCTGTCGGGCCTCGTGGAACCTTCAGAGAGAAATTCATTCAGGAATAGCCTCCTCCCCGAGAGCTCCATCAAAGGACCTCTTGCGGTAAAAGGCTCCGCAAGCCCAGGGCAGCTGTAGGAACCACACCAGCTGCTCTCCTGGGTCAATAGGTCAAGCCCAACAAAAAGCCGAGCTCACATTTCTGACCCTGGCGGTTCAATAAACTTTAGAGACCATTTTGGGTATTGAGGTGACACATACATAAAAGAACTAGAAATGTGATATTTCCACGACCATACGATAGCCAAGTAAAATTCCAAGTGGCTGCTAGTGACTACCTGTGAGTCACGGGAGTGAACTAAAAAACATGCCAGAAAAAGGAACATGTTTTTGAGATGCAAAGAGTTAGAACTGTGGATTGTAAATAGATCCACCAACATAAAGAGGTAGTTCAAGTTTGGAGGTTACACATAAATCCAAGGGGATCTGGATCCTCAATCATCTTGAAGATGGGAAGAAAGAAAGAAGCATGGAAACATCTGCAGGGCCTCCGAGTGCTCTTTAGACAGCAATAACATAAGAGCGCAGAATGAACACTTGTAACAGCTCGTTTCCTTAACAGAAGCACCCTGCCTTGCTGATGGTGGATCCTCCTAAGCATTGCCTGAATGAATATTCTAGTACGATTCTTTTCGCTAAAGATAAGCTTTCATTGTAAATATGGGTAGGTTAATTGCTAAAAGTAAACGAAATAGTAAAAACAGTAAGCTCAGGGGACAGCCCCAAGTGTCTCCGAGGAAGGCCCCAGCCAACAATTCTTCTTTCACTCTTTTTTTTCCCAAGGACAGGAAATTCAAAAGCATTGAGCCTGTGACAAAGGCAGCCAATCAATAGCTCAGGAAAGAAAAAGCCCATGTGGAGAAACTTATACGGCAGACCCAGCAGAGGGGGGATAATAGAGGAGTTTGCTTCATGCCTTGTCTCGACTGGCCAAAAATTCTCAACTTTGGGAATAAGGATGAGCAATATAACCGGGTAGATCACTGTAGCAGAATTAAAACAAGGGCCAGGAGAGGGAACAGCCTGGTGGAACTCAAATACCTTTGATTAATCATGTCCTACAAGGGCAATTTGAGAGAACGCAGTGAGGTTATCAGCCATCAGTCATTACCTAATTCTCCTCTCTTCCCTCTTCCTTCTGGCCCCACCCCACCCCCAAATATCACAGCTGTCTTTTTTATTTCCTCAGTAAATTCCCCTAGTATCAGCCTCACCTTCGTTCTCTACGCTTCCAGAGATATAGCCAAAGCTAAGGACTGTGGTCAGTTCCGTGGAGAGGGGTTAATCAATAGGTGGTGCCTAGATAAAGGAGTGAGTGGAGATAGAATAATCCCTCCTTTCCCCACAGCTGTCAGAGATCACTACAAAAGTGCTGAACTGAGGACAGCCCAAGATAGCACCAGGAGTGATTTGGACAATGGGGTGGTAATTGCTCTCAGAAGGAGGACAACCCTGAGAACAATGGGGCACATTAAGGACATTTATAACCAAGGACAGTTAATCCCTTTTTCTGGGAAGCCTGGTGAGAGACGGGAGGTATTTCACGTCCTCTGATTTGGGGAACAGAGTTGTCTGTATGTGTGCATGTGTATTTTTCTAGAGGGAGAGTATAACTGTCATCAGAATCTCAGTGGGTGTCAGAACCATCCTTTCCCCCTCCCCCATACAAAGTAAAAACTGTGAGGAGGCTGGCTACCCAGGAAACAGAGTCAAATGTGCAACAATACACAATGTGAATCCCAAAGCAGGACAACCAGGTCTATCCTCTGCCTTTGAGCACAAGTGTATGGAGATTCTTGGCTTCGTGGCTTCATTTATCTCCTTCACTGGCCTCCATTCCAAAGTCTTATAGTCAGGAAGTCCTTCTGGGTAAATCCTTTGTACGTAGTTTAAAAAGTGCATCCAGATTTCCAACAACCCCATTCAAGGCCTCCCCTCACCTGAAACCATCTCTTCTGCCCTAACATAAACACCCAAGTCCCTGAAGAGGAAGACTTGAGAGTCCCCAGGTCTGCAATTGATTATCACTTACAAAAGGTTCAGGTCAATAAATGTTTGTTCAATAAGTAAGTGAATAAATAGTGGGAAAGAACTTTAACATTTCATTATTTGAATGACCACAAGGAAAATTATTCAAATTTCTAATGTTTAAACCTGTTTAGTTTTCAATGCATTGTTCAATGTAGTTATCTGAAGCTGAACTCAAAATGCAAAGCAGTCATAGACTACTGAGAGGCAGAGAGATATAGGACAGACTCAGATATGGGAGATAAGCCAGACTCAGACTGGAGTAACTGTGTGTGACCTACATCAAGAAGGGTCATCTATAAAGGGGGCATCTTATTCTGGGTGCCCCCAAAGCCAAGTCTGAGTAAGTACTTGGGTGCAGAACAGGTGGTTTATTTGGAAGATGATCCTAGGAAGCCAAAGAGAAGTGGTAAGACAGGGAAGCAGAAAAAACTAATAAGAGCATGCTATTGAGCTAGGTGCTACTGTGGGAAATTCTTCTAACCCCTGAGGGTCTTTCAAAGCAAACCTTGTAGACACTTCCTTCTGCAAGTGTGGTCCATGAGCCAGTAGCATCAGCATCCTCTGGGAGCAGGTTAGAAAAGCAGAATCTTAGCCAACCTCAGAGCTCCTGAACCAGAATTTGCATTTTAATGAGATCTCCAGGTGATTCTGGGGCACACTGGAGTTTGAGAGGTCACAGTGTTGAAGGCACTGCAGTGCTGAGCCTTGCAAAGACACAGGCTCTTGTCTGTCATTGGTCATGGAAGCATTCACTCTCCTCCTTTTCCAGGCTGAACAGACTTTCATGTCTTAGGAGGAAACCCTGAAGAAGAAAAGCAGGGAGACTCAGCCAGCCCTGCTGAAGCCTTCGTGAAGCAAACTGATGACCCACGATAACAGAATGAGGCATCGGGCCCCAACAGCGCCTTCTACAAGGCGGTTATAATACCTTGTCCACATGGAACTTGCAGACTTCACACAAGCAACTGTATATAATAGAGTAGTTGCCCAATTGCTGTTGTAAGCATACTTACAACGACCAACTATCGGTTGGAAAGATATAACTAATATGATAATAGCCACCCAGTGCCTGCCTCTCTAACCTCTAAGATAAAGAGAGCACAGTCCTGACCTCAAGGGACTTACACCTTGACAGGGAGATAAGTCTTGGATACATGAAGCAATGTAAAACCAGGACCACACATTAGGTAATAGCACACAAGTATTAGCAAGGGTCCTTAAGTGAGCTTACTATGTACTAGGCACCATAATAAGGACTATAAAGTGTGTATCTGTGTGTGTGTGTGTGTGTGTGTGTGTGCGCGCGCGCGCGCACTAACTCATTTGATCTTTACAAGAACCCAATAGGGTAGATAGGGTTATTAGTACTACCCAATTAGTCCTATTATTACTATTTTACAGATGATGAAATTGAGAGACAAAGTGGCCACAAGCTTAACCTCCATACTACTTAATACTATTAGAGCCCCACACTGCTGCACGCCTTTCCAACTGTGAGCCCAAGACTGATCTCCGGCACATTCTCTCTTTCCCCACATAACTCCTCAGCAAGGTGAGCAAGTTGCCTGCTGCTGTCCTCGCTGCGGCAACCAGAGTGCAGCAGGCTCACAGTTCAGAGCACGGCGGTGGCAGGAGCTCCACTGTAGCCTCCAGGGGAGCCAGAGCCAGCTGAGCTCCTGTCCACCAACAGGTCAGGGAGGTGGACAGTGTCCAAACTTAGAAGCAGGAATGCTGGGTCCTGAGCCTAGTCTGAAGCAGGTGAACAAGCCATTCAGCCATTTAGGTCTCATTGTTCTCATCTAGAACCCAAAGAGGGTGGGAGTAGCCTCTACATGGTGCTGCTTTCAGCTCCCATTGCTACAGCCGATGACCTGCATAGCCTGTAGTCAACTCTCCACCGTCCTGGAAAAACAGATAATGCAAAAGCTGAAAGTAAAGGGAGTTTTCCCAATCTTATTGGCTATAATGCCCTTGCACCAAAGCCTTAAATACTGATAGTTTAAGAAGCCACAGGCAAACTCAGAGTCCACATAATGATATCTAGAAATAGTCTACAGATGTCACCTCCATATGCCTTTAAGGTATATGTACTTTTAAAGCTATCTAATTTTACAAAGCATTTGCACCTGAGTGAGCCTGGCCTTCCATTTTCTACTCTGACTTGTTCTCTGTGACTCGATGTGACCCTGCTCCATCCACGGCCCGCCACACTACTTCTTCACCGACTCCACGATGCGGAACCGCTCCTGCCACCGCTCACCATGCCTGCCAGGTTACTTTGCTGCTGCAGTGATGCACTCTCCTTCCCAGTGTTTTAAATGGATCAAAAAATCAAAGCCTATTTCCTGAAAAGTCACCCTCGGGGCTCCAAATTTCCAGAAATCCATCCCTTGAAAATACCAGTTGGACAACTTCAGTGCAAACAGAAAAATGCCATTCTGCAGGCTCCAGGGAAAATATTTATGAAGGTGCCCCATCCAATCAGTCCTCTCTTTGTCCCCACACAATCCTCCTCCTCCCTCAAGGGAGGTTGCTGTGAATTGAGAGGAGGCTCAGCCCCTTAGAAAAAGCCCAGGAAGGAGGTGGTGTGAATAGCACATTGTTACATTCTGCCAACTGCTTGGCCTCAAAGACCACAGCTCCATTTCATAATCTTCCCCTCCTACTCTTTTCTTTTTTTCTTAAGCAGACAAGCCATCAGCAGGACTCTCAAAGTGGTTCAACAGTCCTTTTATAAGCATCTAACATTCTAAAGAACACAGTGTCCACCGTATTTTCAGAGAGGTAGAGATGCAAAGACCCAGTTCCTGACTGTCTAACTTCTAAGATAAAGACAGCACAGTCCCTGACCTCAAGGAACTTACAACTATGATAGGGAGATAAGGCTTGGGTACATGAAGCAATACAGCGTTAGGTAACAGCAAACTCACAGGAGAATCCGCAAGTGTTCAAAGGCAGAATTTCCCCTGCTCTCCCATCCTTCACTGCCTTCATCGTCTTCACTTGAACCGAAGTTATTTGTGCCCAGTTGAAAAGACTGCTCTCTCCTATAACCAGGCAGCAGAGACAAGGACCCTGGCCTCTCTGAGCAGCTTGAAAAGCAACAGCTGGGAGTTGGTACAAGCTAGGCTTGAGTGCTTGGCAGAAATGGAAAAGATATCATTCAAAGCCACAGACTTCACTCTCAGCATCCATTGACTTAAATTCCAGAGAGAGAAAAGGAAGAACATCCCACACTGGAGGTGCTTAGGAATATACATCCAAGAGTGGCACATCCTTGAAACACATATATCCCCTACCCACTATAGTGAACATCACTCATCATCCCTGCCCACTATAGTGAACATCCCTCATCATCCCCTGCCCACTATAGTGAACATCCCTCATCATCCCTGCCCACTGTAGTGAACATCCCTCATCATCCCTGCCCACTGTAGTGAACATCACTCATCATCCCCTGCCCACTATAGTGAACACCCCGCATCATCCCCTGCCCACTATAGTGAACATCACTCATCATCCCCTGCCCACTATAGTGAACATCCCTCATCATCCCTGCCCACTATAGTGAACATCACTCATTAATGACAGCAGTCGGCCCGAGAAGCACTGTGGCCTTGGTCCTGTCCTCAACACAACACTCCAGGCAGCTATTCCCAGTTGCCACATTAGATGGACCCCCCTTCTATCCCAGTTAGTGAAAGAAGTGAGGACACCTGGGGCTGCTACCTGGGTCCCCTCACCTTCCCACAAACACACATGCTCATTGGCACCTCCAAGTCATCACATGGCAGCACTTTGTACTTGAATGTTCTTCCTTCTGTTTTTTCAAAGCAGAAATATCCTTGGAGAGCTGGCTCAAATTCCATCTCCTCCCAAGAGCACCCTTGGATTGCCCCAACCCTCCCTAATTCCCCACCCCTCACATTTCCCAGGGCTGCCTTCTGATCCCATACAATGGAGCCCTGTCCCAGGCCCTCCAGTTTTGTTCCTTATTAATTTTCCGCCTCTACCAGAAACTTAAGTTTCCAAACTTTTAACAAAATTTTTATTCAGCCCAGCTGGCATGGCTCACTGGTTGAGCATCGACCTATGAACCAGGAGGTCATGGTTCCATTCTGGTCAGGGCACATGACCGGGTTGTGGGCTCGAACCCCAGTGTGGGGTGTGCAGGAGGCAGCCGATCAATGATTCTCTCTCATCACTGATATTTCTCTCTCTCTCCCTCTCACTTTCTCTCTAAAATCAATAAAAATATTTTTTAACTGTATTCAAAAGAGACCTAACACAGGACATTTGGCATATAACAGAGTACCTGGTAAAGAGGGATTTGGGGTATGTGTGTGTTATTTCAGTGAGGGGGTTGTAATTTTAGTTTCTAGAAGCAGAAGTTGTCATTTCCTTTGGAGCCCCCTTTATTTGGGGAAGCTCCTAGGCCTTTCAGTTTCATCAGTGAAAGACCAGTCCCCACCCATTGGCCTTGAAGGAAACTCTGAGGTTTTCTAAACTGGCACGTATGTGCTATAGAATGAGATGTACAGTGATCCCCCAAGCCACACTGCGTGCCTGAAAGCAGAAGAAAAATGGCTTTTCCTAGAGAGAAATTCATACTGAACTGTCAGCTCTCCCCAGTCCGCAGCCCCAGCAGGGTCATTTAAGAACAAATGCCTGAGAAATGAGAAATGGGGGGCAACACTAGGCTGCACCATGGAGTCTGCCCCTAGTTAGATTTCAGAAGGGGAAGAAGGAGCCTGCATCTGGGCTTGGAGCAAACCGGGAGGGGCTGGCTCTTCCTGGAGGTCTTGGGCCAGGGTAGCAGGGGTGGCAATGAGCAGAGAAACCTGCAACTGAGCTAGATAGCCAGGGTCTCGGCAGTGATGTTATTTGGCAATGATGATTCACCCTGATGGCAGTGAACTTGGGTATCCTGAACAGACTTTCGGACCACAGTAGCCAGGCTGAGTCCTGGGATAGGGCAGCCACCTTGGAGGTCGAGAGCATCTTGGAAGAAAATGGACTTCCCCTAACCCAATCAATGGGGGCGGGGAGGGGAAACGGGGTCAGTCACGTTCATTGACTATTAATAGAGATGGTTGTGGGTCATTCTGAGCTGCAGCTGGTGATCTGCTTCAAGCAGGCAACACAGAGCGGGGTCTTCCCGAGTGTACCCTCTCTCTTCTTCTCCCCGGTCCTAAAGGGCACCAATTGAAAACCATAAATTATTTTCTTTTTTATTTTACAGAAACAATTTATAAATTAATGAGCTATTCCTCGAGATAGGACAATCATGGAATTAAAGAATTGTATAATATGGTGTTTTTTAAAGCTATAAATTCTAATCCAAACCCTTATTTTACACCTAAAGGAAACAGGGCCCGCAGGTAGAGAAAATTGTTTGAGAACATGTACCAAGTCAAAGACAACACCAGGAATTGAACCAGTCTCCTGACTCCCGGCCCAGTGCTCCCTCCAGCTCAGCACAGGGCCTTCGAATCGGTGGGCAGCAAGGCTTCCCCAAATGCCCAGCACGTTCCCGGCCCTGTGCTCAGGCTGATGGAATGCCCAGATGTGTCTGATATGTGCCTGACCCCAAGAAGCTTCAGGACCCTGACTTCAACCTCATGCCATCGGTGGCACTGAAATTAATCTTCTTACTTTAGATTTGTACCATCTACATTCATGAAAGAGTAATGTAACATTGGTCTTATTACCATTGGCCTACCTCAAGAGACTTTAGCAATCCTCGCCCCAAGTATGGCTGCCAGATAAAATACATGCATTATTGCATTGAACACACTTATATAGAAATTATGCATTGTTATCCAAAATTCAAAGTTACTGGGCATCCTGTATGTTTCCCCCTATGTCTGGAAACTCCACTCCCATCTCAGGTATTGGGAGGGCTTCCACACCACTGGCCTTTCCTTAAGTCCAACAGTATGCCAGGGTAGTGATGCAGAGACGAGCTACACAAGGTTATCAGTGGGGCTGAGCAAAGTCTTGGAACATGGATGGATGTCCAAGTCCCTTCCCTTTTTCCATTATTCCACAGGTATGTGCTGCTCTATATTCTAGCCAATTAGAAAGGAAGGAGGGAGATACGGGAGGGCAGACAATTCCTTGTAAGGAATGATTATGGACTTCTATTCACATTCCATCATCAGCCACACCTAGCTGCAAGGGAGGCTGCGATATGTATACTCTAGCTAGGTAGTCATTACCTCCTACAACGGGGCATGATTGTCTTATTAAAAGGGAAAAGGACACAATTATCTTTCCCTGACGTAAGTGCCCATATTAGCGCAGTCTGAAAAACTCAAATCCCACGATAGTGCACTAGCTATACAAAATCATCCGTGATGCAATACAAAGGTGAGTAATGCAAATCAAACTTTTATAAGGACTTCAAGGATGGAAGAGATGTTGGAAGGTTTGTGGTGCAGATAAAACTTCAGCTGGGCCATGGAAAGCCAACTAATGGCTGGACTGAGTAGATTGAGAGAAGCTGTACTTTCATTTCATTGGAAGGTGGTTTTTAACCAGTCTCCAATACCAGTGGAAACATCCACTTATTCTAACAATGGGCTAGGAAAAAATCTAGTCCTTGGTACAGCTGAAGCACAGACTCGAGACATTCATATCTCAAGTTACTTTGCAAACAACATATTAAACCTCAGGCCTCTCTTTCGTTCTGGTTTTACAGGTATGTACTAGAAGCTAAGCAACTAAAACATTGTAAGGAGATAAGAATTAAGTTTAATTTCCTCTAACAGCCCTCCTCCTGAACAGTCATTTCCTGACGGATCTCAACACACTGTTAATCATCTCCACCCCATTAAATCTATTTGCTTTCATAATATGTTCCTAATCCAGTTAAGCACGGACAAAACATTGGATCTGCTTCCCATAAATTTCACTTCTTATTTTAATTCCTACTTCCTTCACCTATTTTCCCTGGCTTACCTTTCATCTTCTCCTCCCTAATCTTTAGTTTCCTCATGATCTGGGCTACATTGGGCTCAAAGAAGCTGTGACAATGCCCTCTCCTCTCATCAGCCCACGCCCACCGCCATCCCCAGCTTGATTCTACACTCCACTGGTTCCCAGCAGCAGTCTGATCTCAGGGTTAAAAGCAAAAGAACTATAGGGAGATATTTTGCAGGCAGAAACACAGTTATGGCAGGCTCCCTCACCCCTCCTTCAATGCCCTCTGTAACAACAGTTTGAAGCAGGTGTAAAAAGTCACACCCAGCTCATCTTCTTTCTGCAGCACAAGGACAAAAGGACAAGAATCAAGGGCTGGTACAATCCTAGTCATTCTCCTTGTTCATGCTCTCTTGCTGCCAGGGCATGAGAGCCCAGGGAGAAATTAGCTTCAGAATTATAGCACCAACACCTTGGCCTTCTCTAAAATAAATGCTTCAGAAATGCCCAGTGGACAGATCATTAAAACCACCTTGGGCATTGTTACAGGAAGGCCTCCGAGGGCCACAAATCTTGCCTGATCCAGTCAGCATTTCCACAGAGCACTAATGGATGGTGAAGGAGCTAGCAAGGTGGTTCTACCAGCCTCCCCACTTCACAAGTACCTGTTGTGGGTGGGCTGACCTTGAACAGTGCATGCTTCCTCCATGAACCTCAGTTTCATCTGTAAAAATGAAGGGATTAGACCAAAGCCTATGAGTCTGATTAAGGAGATGATTTCAGTCACTGCTCCCTATGGACATCCCAAAGAGTCTGATTCCCAGAACCTGAAGGGATGGTTTAATACAGGGCGGTCTGGCCTTGGGAAAATTGGCCAAGTGTCCCCAAACTGAAATAGACTCATGGAGGCATAAAAGCCTTTTAACCTGATATTTAATTAGGCAATGGGAGTAGATATCTCTTAGGTGTCTGCTCAGCTTGCCAGAAACCCTTTTTCTCTTGAAGTTCCCTCAAGCAGGTCACATGAGTGGGTTCCCAGCAGCAGTGTTGGTGATCCTGCTCCTTCTGATGACTGGGCCAACATTAGACACTCCCCCAATGGAGAGCCAATCAAATTCTGTCTCCCAGGAATTCAGAATTGGGATTGTGAGGCTGCAAGTCAATTTCCACCTAGGACAGGAAGTGTGTTTGTGGGCTGCCCTGAGTTAGGTCAGAAAATACATGTTCATTCTTTCTAGCCTTTGAATTTTAATATCTGAAGTGCATAGCCCTGCCCGGTGTAACTCAGTTGCTTGGGTGTCATCTAATGCACAAAAAAGTTGCTGGCTCCATTCCCGGTCAAGGCATGTGCCCAGTTTTGGGCTTAGTCCCCAGTGGGGGACATGCAGGAGGCAGCCGATCCATGTTCCCCTCTCACATTGATGTTTTCTCTCTCTCCCTCTCCCTTCCTCTCTCTAAAAAAGCAATAAAAACATTAAAATAAATAAGTCAATATATTAACAAATAAAATCTGAGGTGGTCGTTCTTAGGGAACTACAATTGCCTAGGTGTGTTAGCCAAACAAAACTTTCACCATTTCTCCTGGTGAAACAGAATTTTTGGACTGGAACCCAGATTCTTTGTCCACCTGAGGTGAAGAATGAATCCAGACAGAGGGTAGTATTGCAAAGGTGGAGATTTATTGAAGAACAGGAACAAACTCCCATGTGGGGAGAGGGAAAGAGTCCCACTGAATTCCTGTTTCCATGGTTTATCAAGGCTGTAGGTTCCTGTGTCCTGATAACCCCTCTGATTGGTCAATATTCCCTTTCAAATTGGTTACTATAGTGACTCCTGAGGCCCTCCTCCCTCCTATTCCTTCTGGGCTTTCTTCTCCTCCTTCTGGATGAAGGGCTTCCTTCCCTTTATTTTGTAAATATAGACCTTCCGCTGTTCCCAGCTCCTTCATTCTATGGAAATGTACCTGTTGCAGCTTTTCAGCTTCCCTATTCCTTGAACATATACCTTTTGCTGCTCTGCAGCCCTGTGCTTCTTCCAAGGTCCTCTTTAACTTCTAAAATTTCCTAAAACCTGTCTTTTTCACCCCCCAAAATTCCTGTTTCACTGGGACGTGATACACTGGGATTTCACTAAAAAAAAAAAAAGGAATTGTGTAACCACCGTTTGGTGCCAAAAGAGCCTCTGCTGTTTGCCTGGCTTGGAGCATACAGACCAGCTTGGCAGGCAAGAGCTTAAAGATGGCATTGAAGGTAACTTCCTGAACTGGTGATTCAGAGCTGGGAAGCCCAAACCATTTCATTTGTTCACCTTACAGTGGCCTCTGTAGCGTTTGAATAACATGATCCTGGCGCTTACTGCAAATGGGAAGGCTAATGAGATTCATCTGGAAGCTTTGCATAGACTTTAGTTTAGAGGCCAGGGCTGGGCAGTGAGGAGGCATCAGAGGTGTTTATAACAGGGCCTGGGCTGTAGGGCACTCTCGTCGGCCAGACAGACAGAGGATGTTTTCTGCTGGTAGAGAAAGGGAGTTGCTTCCTATCACCGCAACCCAAGGGCCCCAACATACAGAACAGATGTTTTACAGTTAAGATCTGATCTGAAGGCTCCTTGGGAGTCCACGAGAACAGGTCAGAGAGGCCTTGTGACCTGTGAGTCTGTCGCTGAGACAATGCCCAGACAAACATGTGCGTCACAACCTGCCCCCAGCTTCCCCTTTTCTGTGCTTCAAACAACCCTTTCAGTTCTTCTCAGTATACTGTTTGCTACACTAGTCTCGCCAAGTGGCTTCGGGAAGAGAGCTGTTGGTAGGTGTTCGGTTTGCTTGTGACCTGGTGTGATGAGCGAGAGACAGCCTGATGGGTGGAAAGGGGAAAAGGAAGCCAGGACTCAGGACCAAGAGGCCCAGTCCCCTGCTGTGTGCCCTTGGCAAGTCCCTGACCCTCAATGGCTGTCACTTAACTCCTCTGTAAAAAGAGGAGGGAAGTCAGGTGATCTGAGGACCAGAGGGTGTGGCTTCCTCCACCTCCCTCTCTGGCAGCACCTCCTGTCTCATGACCAGTTCCTGCAAGCACCGCTCCCAGGAAAGGTGTCTGAGCCTTTCCCAGATGCCGCCTGCCCAACAAGCGAGCTCTGATTGGAATTCACCCCACACTCCTTCCCTCTATCAGCACAGAATCGCTCGTTTGAATTGATGAGTCGAGGACGACCCGTGCGGGCTGCTCTGGCAACAGACAGTTGAGTTTATTGGAAATGAACACCAGGCTTTCAATTCACGTCAGTCTGGGTCCTGGGATTTGCATGATTGCGCTTTCAGAGACAGGCACCTGCACTCGCGTCCCCGGCCCACGCTCCGCTGAGCAGCCCCAGCTGCTCCACCCGCCTGTTTAAACAGGGCCTTCGGAGCTGAGCTGCCCTCCAATTGGGGGCAGGGATACACCATCATGAAACTTCCTACCATCAGGGATAAAGATTCTAGAGTCTTCCAAAGGAGAAAAATAAGCACATTCAAAGCAGTGGACCCAGGATGGCACTGGAGTTCTCACCAGCAACACTGGAAACAAACAAACAAACAAACAAATGGAGCAACAGTCCTAAAGTTCTCAGTGAAATCCATTCCCCACCCAGATTTCAAAAATCAAAACAGCATCAATCAAGTGTGAGTAAAATAGTCATTTCAAAACAAATAAAGTTTTCAAAACATTTACTTCCCCACGTACTCTTTTTGAGGAGGCTATTGGAAGATGTGCTCCATCAAAATTAAGGTAGTAACCCAATGCTGCGCTGTAGCTGGCTCCTACCAGCCCACAAGGGCATCCCTTCCCAATGCAGAGCTCGATTATTAAATTAGGTCAACTTGCCTGGGCCGAGAGGTGCCCAGATTGAACAGCATCTCTGGGTGTGTCTGTGAGGCTGTTTCTGGGTGAGATTAGCACTTGAATTGGTGGACTCAGTCAAGTACCTCACCCTCCCCCACGTGGCCAGCATCATCCAATCTGGGAGGACAAAAAGGCAGAGGCAGGAGGAATTCACCCTTTGGCTTCCTGGCTGCCTGCTAAGCTTGGACAGCCGTCTTTTTCTGCCCTTTGCCTGGAATCTAAACCGATGGCTCCCCTGGTTCTCAGGCCTTCAGACTCAGACTGGAACTCCACCGCCGGCTTTCCTGGTCCTCCAGCTTGTAGAAGCACATGGTGGGAATTCTCAGCCTCCGTCATCACGTGAGCTCATAATAAATCCCTTCAGATAGATAGATAGATAGATAGATAGATAGATAGATAGATAGATAGATAGATAGATGCCAATATCTATCAATCTATCTGAAGGGATGAATTTTGAGGAAAATATATATATATCTTCATATGTTATGTTTCTCTGGAGAACCCTGACTAATAGACCAAGTTTAGCAACATACATTGGTCACTTAAAATCAGCCGAAGTGGGAATAACTACAGAAAACACAACACTACAAACCAGGGCCTCCTCCCTCTCCACAGCTGCCACCCCACCCCCAGGTGGTCCTTAAACATTTATTAGCACCCTACAGGAAGACACCAAGAAAGAGACAAGGAATCCTGGAAATAGGAACCCCACTTAGGAGAAAATGGAAGTGAATTCCAAAGATAACGATGAAGAGAAATCCAGAACAGCTGAGGAGAAAGTGGATAGAGGGTTCTAGAAAAATATCTCCCAAAAAGGGGACTGCAAAATTAGCTGGTAGTTTCAACCATGCTAAGAAATATTTTTAAACTCTGGTAGGGACTTTAAGGATATATTAATAATAGGTGCAAATGAAAAGCAAAAGGGCAATTATTAACTACAGGAAAAAGAAAATGTTTCACTCTAGTACACATTTGACTCAGCTGGGACAATGTCTATATAGTCATAGTATGTAGATACCAAATGTTGATCTAATTAAAACTGTTCTATAACTATCAGTGGAATATTAGGATGGGAATTGGATAAGATAGAACACTCTCTAAATCTATAGAAGGAAAACAATAGATAAAACTTAATATGGAAAAAAATGGCTATATGAGCATGTTCTATAGAAACAAGGAGACAAACATCTGAAGAAACAAGTAAAAAGACCATTGTAACCGGTTACCTCTGAGAAATGACAGGTAATGGAGGTTGGCAGGGGTCAGGCAGGCAACTGTCACTTCCTGCCTAATCCTCGCAGTACTAACTTACCCTTTGCCTCTGCCCCTAGTGACTCTAAAACAAGGAGAGGAGGCAGCACCGTACAGTTAGAATTATTCAGCCTCAGGCTCTGTGAGCTAACATGAAGAGCAAGGCAGAGAGCTGGGGGAAGAGGGAGAGCCCTGGACACCCCTATGTTACAGATCTGGGAAAGGAAGAGAGGGGAACAATCAGAAGGAAAGAAGAAATGAAAAGGGCACGCACAATAAACTATCTTGGAGTTAGTCAGCTGGGATTTTCTAAAATTGAGTCAGTTCTCTCTGAACTGTTCCCAAACAAGGCTGCTAGCTATAAAACCCAGAGTTCAGTGGACAAAAAGTATTATTGACAATAATGTAAAACACATGATACAAAAGTGTCCAACCATAAGGAATGGCTTAAATAAAAATAGTATGTCCATATATGGAATACTGGGCAGACATTTGAAAGGCTGCTTAGAAGGCTATGAAATGACATGGAAAGGCATTTACAATCCATTCAATGTAAAAGGACTAAAAGGTAGAAAAAGAGTGTACAACAGCATATAGTCTATGCCTTTTTTATTATAATTACATATGCAAAATAAAAACTAGAAGAATACAATTGGTAAGTAATGTTTATTTTAATTTGTCCATATTTTTAAATTACTTATATTGCATTACTTATATTACAAGTCCTTCCAATGGACGAAAGACATTGGGCATGGGGGGGGGGGAGGTGAGGGCATGTCGGGGGGAGGTGGAGGAGGGGAGGTCAATGGGGGGAGAAAGGAGACATATGTACTACTATTTGTAATACTTTAAACAAGAAAATAAAATTTAAATAACTTATATTGAACATACATTCCTTTTATAATAAGAATAAAACAATAAAAGTTGCTGCTGTTGCTTTAAATGTTTAATTACTAAAAGCAATGGCACAATCTTGGATACAATCCCCCTCACCTACTCCTGTTTCTCACTCCCAAGCCATTTGCCACCTAGATGGAAGAGAGGCCTCTTGCCCAGTAATAGGTAAATATAGTGGTTAACTTCCCAGCCACCCCTGCTCTGAGACAAACTCTGTCAATGTCACTGTCACTATGGCCAAATACAAAACCTTTACCCACATTTCAACTTTCAATGCAATGCATTCCAATTACGAAAGATTGGCACATTGAAAGAGTGTGACTATCATTTGTATTGAAGTTGGCCAACCTTGCTCCATCAGCAGAGCTTCAGGAACTGTCTTGATAACAAGTTTGTTTTTTAGTAGTATTCCTAATTTGGTCATTTCCTTCTAAAGCTATCAGGCAACAAACAGACTTCCAAATGCAATGTGCCAAAATGCTAGTTCCAAAGAGAACTCTTGATTTGGTCAACATAGTAACTATAAAAGGAGTTACTCCCTCTCCATTGGGGGGAATATCAACTAGGACAAATGTTCAGGAAAACAATTTGGAAGTATGCATATAAATCTCAAAAACAGATCCAGTATCCCTCTTCTGGGAATATAATCTAAGGAAACAATTAAAATGCAGGGAGGTGCCGAAACCAGTTTGGCTCAGTGGATAGAGCGTCTGCCTGCGGACTGAAGGGTCCCGGGTTCGATTCCGGTCAAGGGCATGTACCTTGGTTGCGGGCACATCCCCAGTGGGGAGTGTGCAGGAGGCAGCTGATCGATGTTTCTCTCTCATCGATGTTTCTGGCTCTCTATCTCTCTCCCTTCCTCTCTGTAAAAAATCAATAAAATATATTTTTAAAAAATAAATAAATTAATTAATTAAATAAAATGCAGGGAGGAAGGCACTGCAACATTATTTATAATGCAGATCAGAGAAAGTGTTTGCTCCCAACGGTGGGATACTATACAGCCATTAAAAAATCATGTTTGCAAATAATTTTAATTAAAATAAAGGGACATGCTTACCATATCATGGTGGTTGAATAGAGGGTTCCCAATTGTATAATCTCAAGTATTTAAACAAAATGCATAGCATGAAAACATTAGCATCAAAACATTAAACATGGTTATCTTGGAGCAGTGGAATTACGGGTAATTTCCATCCTCTTATTTCGATATTTTGTTTTATCAATTTTGTATAGTAATAGCTGAGAGACTGAATGACATTCCAAAATTCACAAAAACTAGTAAGTGATAATGTTGCTTTAAATTGTGCATTCTGAGGTGTGCTCATACACCGACTCTCTAGAAAACAAAGAAACAAAATGTACCTTGATTTGCAGCATTGCAATTTCCATGGTGTAAATACTCCCGCTGTGGTCAATTTCAAGCTACAAACAGCCTGCCTCACCCAGGGGGCCTGGAGCCGGGAAGAGGTGAAGGAACACCAAGGACAAAAGTGAAGATAAGAATGAGTTACTCTGAGCACATTACTCAACCCCCCACCTCCACCCCCGCCCCTACCTCCTGGCTTCCCTTCCACTGCTGGAACCCAGCAAATGAGAGGCACTTTACCTGTAGCCATGATAAACAAAACCCATCTAAGAGTAAAGCTTTTCCAGTCCCCAAGATAGATTCCAAAAAGCTCGTAGGTCCAAAAACCAAGGCAAGTCTAAATGGGTCAAAAGCTGCGATCACCCAGGTACGACCAAGAGCAAGTAGCAAAGAGTCAACCAGGGGGCAGAGACCAGCTGCCTCCAATTTTACTCACTCCCAGAGTTGGAGGTGGGATAAGGGGTGGGTTAAGCACTGGGCCCAACACTTTAAGGAGCTTTAGAATCACCTGGGGGCTCGGTAGACACAGATCGCAGGGTCCACCGTCTTTGTTTCTGATTCGCTGCAGGTCTGGGGCGGGGCCAGAGACTGTGCATTTGTAACAAGCTCCGGGGGTGATACCTACACTGTTGGCCCAGAGACCACATTTTAAGAACCACTGGCCTGGATGTTACCAGCAAAAAAAAAAGGATCATTTCAGCAGAGGAGTAGGTGGATGGATTCTACATGTAAATTAGAGGAGGAAGCAAGACAGATTCTGTTCCTTCTAAACACAATTATGATCGTTCTCAAGACATGACTTAATAATTAACAGACCCCTAAGCTGATTTTATTTTCATCAGATTGACTATATATTTAGGAGCTACCGCAAACTCCCAGCAGCCTTCAGACCAGTGTAGCAAGAAAGGCAAGTTTGAAATCATTTTGAGTAATTTACATGTGCAGGATGTAGTTGAACCTCCTAGAAAGAATGAGGTTATTAGAAACCAGAACTCAGAATCAGTTGCCCCAAACCACTCAGTCTTTAAAACGTTGTAGAAATCCGGTGGCAGTCATCGGTCTGCTAATGCTACTGTGGTTTGTTACCTACACTCAGAATTAAAGGACTTGTGATTTTCAATTAGAGGAATTCAGAATTCTTGGGGGGGGGGGGGGGTAGGGGGGATATGGACCCCGATTTAAGTCAGGTTCAAAGTCTAAAGAAATCTTCATGCCACTCAAATTTACAGTGTTATCTTATTTTTCATATTCCTCTAAGAAATATGGCTACATGATTCCCTGTCTTTTTTATTTTAAAACTTTTAATAATAGTTTATACTTGTAGTTCAAGTGATTACCTGAGGAATCTACAATCAAAACACAAAACACACTCACATTCGTGTCTCAACAGGATTTAGCAAATGTCAGTAAATCCAACCTAGTTTCTAAACAATATAAAAATCATTGCTTATAAAAAATATATATTTTCACCCATAGGCCCATTTATTTCAGAATCATAAACTCGGGGCAATCTTGCCTGTAGGGTGCTGCATGGAATCAGATCCGGTGCTAACTGCAAAACATTGTTGGCTCCATAGTACACATTCCATTTCATTCCCTAATGGGTCTTAATTAATGCCCTGTTTCCCCCACCCCCGGAAAAACCATTACACACAAAAACTTTATTCTCTTCTGGAAAGCCCAATGCTAACAACAATGTTCCCTATCATAGAGGCAAAGGTAAGAAAAACGTCCGTGTTTATTCTTCTCCCAGACTCCAGAGCAGCACAAGAATATATTATAGTAACCAAGAGGGAAATTTCTGCTTTTTAAAAGTCGTGGGCATCTCTGCAGAGCGCGCAGTGCCAGCCCATTCACGTTCTTTTTTTTTTATTGCATTCCCCAAACTCCTGGCCTTTCAAACATGTATGTAAATGAGGGGGCCCAAAGAGCTATTAATGCAAATTTCTTTAAATAGGAATCCTGAAAACCAAAAGGCTGTTGGTGGTTTCAGAAAATACCTTGCAGGAAAATGCTGTGTCCATAGTGAGCTGTCGCCGCATGACCCTGGGAAAATTAACTTGTGTGGAGGAAAAACAAAGAGCGGGGGCCTGAGCGAGACACCTCCGTCTTAGAGCACAAAGCCCCGCAGCCACCTCCGTGGGAGGGAGATTTTAAAAGGGGGTCAGGAGGGTGCTGACTCTTTTTCATGGACTTGAGGGTTATTCTTTAACGGGAAAATGTCTCTAAACATCACGTTTAATAATTCATTAATAGATCTGTAAAAGGGCCTTTGTTGGAGGGACGAAGCCCACCACCCATCCCTGCGAGCACTGCTAACAGGACCAGAAGGGCCTGAAACCAGGGGTCCCGCTGGGTTCACCCGGCAGGCCCCCTCCGAGGTCCTCCCCTGCCCCCGCCAGCAGGTGCCTGTGCAGGAAGCCGGTTCCAGGACTTGGTTGTCTGAGCTGCTTGGTGCCCAGGGTTTTTCCTGCTGGGTCGAGGGACTGGACTTTGTCAGGAGGTGGAATCTGTTGGGATTTTGCTTCTCCCTCGAAAACACAATGCATTTTCTCATTAGCATGTTCTTAGGTTAAGAAAGGGACCCTCTGTAACCAAGACCTTGGGAATCTAAGGGAAGAGACTGTGAAGCACTCAGGCTCCCATCACTTCACCTCGCAGAGCCTCTGGTTCCTCGTGTGAAGGAGGATAACAGTGTCTGCCTCACCGGTACTGGGAGGACTGAGCAACTACAACCCAGGGCCCAGGCTGGGAAGCGCAGGCAGTTCAGCAGCTATTCAGCGAACGGGAGGAGCCGATGGATTCTATTATGTCTTTTAACCCAGCTTGAAACCCCAGAAAACACACACCTTAATGGAAAAGCATTGATTTTGTGAACATGTATCGATCGGTCTGGAAAGTAAAGCCCCTTCTACATTAGGAACAATTAGTCATTTTTCTAGAAACCTGCGTTGCTACACTTTTTCCAAGTGGTGGTAAAGGAGCTCAAAACGCTGCTGGAAATCCTCCCCGCAGCCTGACGCCACAGGCAGCTGTCCGCCTGCACTCCCGCCTGCCTGCCCCAGCAGGGGGCTTGAAGCACCCACCCCACAATACCCTGGTTTTACAGGTGACATCTAGAATCAGAAGCATCTTTCTGTCCACAGTCACCCAGCAGAGTCCGGTCCAGGACTCAGCGCTCCTAACTCCCACCCCGAGGTCATGTGCAGCTCCACAGAGCTCTCCCAACCTGAGGTGGCTTTGATTCGCCTCCCTCTCTCCCAAATGCATTCCATCAGGGTTGCTGATGGTTGAAGGGGCCATTTAAACCTACGCATTGCCTTGGAATTTACACCCTAGTGAAGGCATCTGAAGTCAGTAGGTAGAACTAGAAACTAGGGAGTTACGGTCTAGGGAGAAATTTTTCCCTAAGAACTGTCAGTACGCACTTATGATTAAAGCCCCAGAGATTCTCCTTACCTCTCCCAGTAGGTTTCACTTCTCCATTAACTTTAGTAAATGCAACCCTAGAAAGGTCTAAAGGCAAACCCAGATCTCTACTCCTAACAGCCCTCTAAGAACAGCCACCCTCAGAAGGCACAGTGCTGAGCACAGCTGGCCTCAATCAGATGTGAGGTACAACTCAAACAACATCACACACCTGCCAGCCCCTAAATTCACACACCAAAGTCCAAACAAGTGCTTAGGCCCCCTCTCCTTACATTCATATCTACACACTGGTCTCAAACACATGAACACATCCAGCACACTATACGTAAAGACCCTACATGCACATATGCTCACCATATTCAGCCCATACATGTGCTCACACATGAACACCCTAATGTGTGCATGCAAGTGTATGCATATGGTAGCGCCCACACAGACCCACTCTTACTCAGTTCCCTATCTGATTGCTAACCCTCCAAGTCTTGGTTCTGTGACCCTGAACTTCAACCTTCAGGCTGGCTTCTGGCCCTTTACATTTGGCATTTACTCTTGCGCCCTCTGAAACTTGAACATAGGCTGTCTATAATGATCTTAACTTGCCTTATTTTTTATGAGTTCTGCAACCCAGATCTGAAACAACCGTGTTCTAGCTCAAACCTCTAAAGGATCCAGATTCTGATGCCTCTCATTTAGTCAGAAACCCAGCCTAACAACCCGGTCAGTCCAGGGTCAGCAGCCCCTCTTCTTCCACCACCACCTGCACACAAAGTTTCCAGGCGGGCACGCACGTGACCAGGCAGGACAGTCTCACAGATCCTCAGAGCCTAAAACGTGCCCCTGAAGCGAGTTGCTCAGTTCAGTTGACTGGGATTCTACATGACCAGAGAGAGTGGCTCTGTGTGATCTCATCGCAGGACTGCAGTCACCCTTCCTGGTGAGAGTTCAAAGGTTAAGGATTTGTACCCTCAGACAAGCTCACAACCCCTGGAGGGGGAAAAAAAAAAAAAAAGCCATGGGGAACTGGCCCATCCTTGAAGTCTGGAGTTTGTTTCAGACACTGTGGGTTTCTTCAGAGACCAGCCCAGCACCCTAACTCTCCCTTAGCATATTCCTGAGGTAGTAGGACACTCAGGCAGACTCTCTCCTGGCCCCTCAGCTGCCCACCACAACTACTGACCAGGCCGAGTATGGCTGCCCTGGGCATGACCCTAATGACACCCCCTGCCCATCCTTGCCTTGATCCTATCCCCATTTCCCACCATCAAGGTCTGGTTCAGGGCCCTGCACATACTGAGGTCTCCAAGAACATAACCATCTAGAGTCTGGCCACGTCTTCCCAGTTGTTTCCACGTGGTTTTGTTCTGTGAATCCAGACAAGGGGGAGGTGCTCTTGGATCCGCACGGAGCACATTCATTCCCAATGACGCCGCTGCTGCCCACTCTTAAACCCACTCCCGGAAGGAAACAGAGACTGGAGCCCCAGTTCTACCAAACAGCCGTGGGCATTTCACATGCACACAGGTGACTCACCCTCCCCCACACACTGCAGGCATCTTAATAGCCCATGACCTCATTTTAATTGAAACCCATCCATCGTTGTAAAGAGCAAGATGGACTTGGGCAGAGCAGTCCAATCCTGCTCCTTTCTCTTGTCCCTACCTCTGAGGAGGAAGAGGTGTCCATGCTGGTGAGTGGCAGACACTCAGGGGAGGGGTTAGCACCAGGACAAAGGGATCCCATCCCCAGGCTGCCTTGACCTCTAAGTGCAATGTGGGAACCCAAGAGAGACTCAGAACTGGGTACAAATGATGGATCAATACTTCGCTGAATAATTAGAAACCACATTTTATTATCTGAACTCAGAACTGATGACAATATTTTATTCTTATTTTTAAAATATATTTTATTGATTATTTACAGAGAGGAAGGGAGAAGGATAGAGAGTTAGAAACATCGATGAGAGAAGAATCATCGATTAGCTGCCTCCTGCACACCTCCTACTGGGGATGTGCCCACAACCAAGGTACATGCCCTTGACCAGAATTGAACCTGGGACCTTTCAGTCCACAGGCCAACGCTCTATCCACTAAGCCTAGCCGGTTAGGGCTATTCTATTTTTATTGATTATTGTACAGAATCACACATGCAGTAAACGTAAGTATACATATAGATGAATTTTAATTGCCTATCTGTGTTCTGCCTTATTACAAAAAGAATTTGAGGTGGTTAAAAGCTATTTCCAATGCAAAAAAAAAAAAAGCATGTTTTTAAAAAGAGTAATGAAACAACTCACCAACTGGTGAATTGATGAACAAAGTTTGGTGTAGCTATTAAAATAGAATATTAGTCAGCCATTAATAAGGAATAAAGTACTGATACATGCTACAACATGAACGAACCTTGAAAGCATTGCACTAAGTGAAAAAGTCAGGCATAAACAGCCACAAATTATATGGTTCTCTTTGTAGAAAATGTCCAGATAGGAAAATCTACAGATACAGAGAGCAGATTAGTGGTTGTCAGGGCTGTGGGGAGGGGACATGGGGTGACTGTATAATGAAGGAGGAATTTCTCTTTAGGGCAATGAAAATGTTTTGGAATTAGAAAGGGGTAATGGTTGTGTAACATCATGAATGTACTAAAAGCCACTGAGTTTTACACTTTAAAATAGTTAAATTTTAAATTTTGTTATGTGAATTTTACTTCAAAAAATATTTTGGAAAAAGATACTAACAAAACCTGAAGGGAAAACAAAAGGTAAGAGATTAACTTGAAACCTGGGAGTCAGAGTAGTGATTGCCACACAAGTGCAAACCGTAGTTGCAAACCGTAGTTGCTAAAAGTGGGTCACCAGGTCAGCCATGATTGCCAGAGGAGAGAGCAGACCAAGAGACCCAACCTTCAGTTAGGAGACCCCCACGTTCCATGGGATGAGAGCAAACCAGTTAGCACAGGTCTTCCAGCTCTGGGACACAGAACTCTGCTCCAGAGGGCTCAGAGGGAAAGCTCCGTGCTTGGGGGACTGGTCCCCCCAAAAGCCCTTCAGCATGTACACATCAAGTCTATCACGCACTCTCTGTTAACCTCTCTCAGTATAGCCCGAAGGCAAATGCCAAAGACAACCCATTACTGAACATCCACACATTGTAGCTTTGGTTCTTTGGGCTGTCTTTAAGGACAATGTTTCTCAAAAGATCTTCTTACCTTTATCTTCTCTGTATCTTCTATACTAATAAAAGGGTAATATGCAAATTGGTCAGGATGCCCTCACAGTAATGACCAAACAGCAGTCTGCGTGGGGCAACCAGGTCGGCGGGGGGGGGTGGGGGCAATTAGGGGCGATCAGGCAGGCAGACAGGTGAGCAGTTAGGAGCCAGCAGTCCCAGATTGTGAGAAGGATCCCGGATTGGAGAGGGTGCAGGCTGGGCTGAGGGAAGCCCCTCCCCGGTGCATGAATTTCGTGCACCGGGCCTCTAGTTTTTAAATATATGTCTATATTGTGAGGACCTTTAAGCCACTTTGAATCCTGCATTGGGGTGTTTATTAAAATGCAGATTCCAGCACCTTATGCTAAAGTAATGCAGATTCAGTCTTTGAGGAGAGGGTCCATGGTTTTGCAGTTCAATGAGCTCTCCAGATGATTTGTATGGACAGTGAAGCTTGAGAGTCCTCCACTTCAGTTCTCGGGGACCCTGAAGAAGGCCACACTACACAGGTGGCCAGAATATTGCCATGGTTTGTCTCTGTCCTCCTTTCAGAGCCTCCTACTTCCGACCAGACACCCAGGAGTTTCTAGCAGGTCTGCCCTCAGAGGTGGGAGGATGTTGATGAGCTCATTCACACCTTAGAGAAGTGTTTACAGGAAGACCTCGCCACATAGCTGAGCAAAGGAAGCTTTGTCTCCTTACTGCCAGTCTGGGTCCTCGCAGGAGCAGCTGATGCTGAATGAGAGATTCAGCCTCTTTCTCTCTCCCCCAGCTCTGAGCTAAACCTGGATCCAGTTCACAACTCTGTGCTGGACAGCTCCAACCAGAGTTCCCCAGGGCACCTTAAACTGGCCTATATCCCTTATCTTTAAGGGCAGAAATGATTAAATATCCATACCTTTGCATTCCTTTTGTGCTTTCATGTAGTATGTCACAGTGCCTCTTGAATGCCCAGAGATAAAGGCTTGTATAAATAAAGTACTGTACAGAGTGGGTTTAAGGGATTTATTAAGGGTAATTTTTACTCAGTTGATTTTTGCTACCATTGAACGTCAGAAACTAACACAGAGATGATGTGATTCCCCTGTACCTGTTTCTGTTTATGTCAGTCATCACCTGTCAATGACTTTTCTCCCCTTGCCAAATTCTGAATCCAAGGCAAGGATTTTTTTTCTCTCTGTTCCTGTTCTCTGCCAATTTTTCTATTGGATGTATCTTTTTTTTTCTTATTGATTTATAGGTGCTCTTTACATATTATGATATTGACCTATTTATTGGCATGTATAGTACTATTTTCTCCTACTCTGGATTAATTTTAATGTTGTTTGTACCATCTTTCACTATCTTGGAGTTTTTGTCATTGTTGTTAGTGCCATCAAATCCATCCTTTCATTCTTGTATCTCCAGCTGCGGGCATATAGATGATTCTAAGTAGACACTTACAGATTAAACAAATCTGTGCTTATGTGAGACTTCTTAACATCATTGGGGAAATTCTCATGTTTGGAGGTAGGGATTTGGAGGAGGAGGACCTTGCTAGTACAACACCTAAGCATGGCTTTGAGACATTTTTTCTCATGAGCTCATGGGCAGCTGTCTGTCTTCTCTTTCCACACAGCCTCAGCCTCCAGGAAAGGTGGAGACTAGAAAGTTGCCCACTGTCTGGCATAACTGAAGACTTTTTCTCTCTGAACCACATGCTCATGTTTCCCTCATCAACTACAGACAACAAATGAAATTGCTCAGGTGGGGTAAAAGTGGCCAAGTGTCTTACCTGCCGCCCAGTCCCACACTGCTGAGGGGAGCCTCTGGGAGCTTACCAATAAAAAGCATCTGAAGAGGCAACTATGGCAAGGAAACATCTATATTATAAAAGGCCTGTGGCCGTAATACCGTAATGACCAAACAACCAGTCACCTGGAGGTGCATTGATGGGTCTGCGGTGAAGCAGGTCTGGGGTCCCGCGGTGTCGCAGTGGAGTCTGGGGTCCCGCGGCGCAGCGGGTCTGGGACCTCGCGCAATTTCGCACGCTGAGCCTCTAGTTTAGACTATAAATGCCGAGAGTTTGTGAGGGCCATCTGAGAGTGTTGGGTCTGGGCAAGGTGACACTTGCTAATCTAAATCGTTCTTCAAAGAACTCTGTGGCATTAGCTTCTGCCATGGCAAAGGACACTTTTATGGGGAGTGGCAAAAACCGTGTAGTAGCCCTGTGAAGGAGCACATCCTGCCCACCAACATCTGCACCATCATTTCTTAGCAATGTGCACTAGCAAGGAGGGACTTTTATTTTTGTAGTGGCAGCTGGAAGTCAGCTCATGGTTGGTTAAGTGTGTTGGTTAAGCCAGTTGGTTTAGCCATCTCTACTAGAACC
This sequence comes from Eptesicus fuscus, assembly GCF_027574615.1. NCBI lineage: Eukaryota > Metazoa > Chordata > Mammalia > Chiroptera > Vespertilionidae > Eptesicus > Eptesicus fuscus. The sequence goes on along the minus strand of NC_072483.1, from coordinate 18,321,635 downwards.
AACTTCATAGAAAAAGTACACCTCAACTAAATTTGGACTTGATTTCTTTCATCTCCCCTTGCCTGGAACGGTAGTGTGATTAATCTGTTATCGGCTTGGAGTATGTTATTTCTTTATTGGCTTACTAAGAAACATTATCTTGTAGGCTACTGGCTTGTGAAATTCCCACAGTGAATTCCCATTAAATAAATTGCTGGCAAAGACAAACTCAGTCTCTGAGCATAATTTGCCATCCAAAATAAAAAACTTAACACCTGCAGCATGCTTAGTGTCCCAGAGCTGCTCCAAGGGGAGTATGGTGCTGAGAGTCGTACAGACACACCTTCACACCTGGCTCTGTCACCCACTAGCTATTAATCACCAAGTGACCTAATTTCACTGTGCCTCCATTTCTTCATCTGCAAAACCCCGTTTTATAGACTTAACAAGAAGATTAACTGAATAAAAAACACATATAGGGCTTGACAGTCCTGGCGAAGAAACACTCAAAACATTTGAATATGTTGAACATTTATTCTCTTTTTTAAATATATTTTTTTATTGATTTCAGAAAGGAAGAGAGATAGAAACTTCAATGAGAGAGAGAATCACTGACCAGCTGCGTCCTGTATGCTCCACATGGGGGATCTCGCACACAACCGGGGCATGTGCCCTGACTGGGAATCAAACCGTGACCTCCTGGTTCATAGGTCGACACTCACCACTGAGATATACTGGCTGGGTGCATTTATTGCCCTGAGTGTTACCTGAAGGGAAAATTTTTGGTGGTGGTTTTGAAGGGCACTGTAAATTAAAGTCTTCAGTTCTAATGAGACATAGTGATAGCCGAACATACACCTACACCCACAGGACTAATTTGGCCATCGTCCTTCTTTCTTGAAGAAGCTGTTATCATAGATCCTATTTCCTGGGGCTGATTCCAGCCAAACTGGAAAAAAATTAATACCCGGTGTAAGGTTTAACCTAGGCTCAAACAGGAAGGCTGGCCAGACCTGGGCCACCTGGAGGTGGGGAGGAGCTCGGCTGGCAGCAGCTGCTCTGCACTGGGGACCCTTCACTGATATGCAGTCAGAGAACATCCCAAGGCCTCAGGCCTGGACAGGATTCCTGCTAAACCTATGCCAATCCCAACTCCTCCGGCTTTTCCCTGGCCTCCCTGCCCCCAAGCTTGCAGCTGGAGAAGAATCCAGGCCAGATTTTACCAGAGCCTTTTTGTCCCTTGGGTCAGAAGAGGATTTTTCTATCAGTTTTATCCATTTTTCATTTAAAAGTTGATATTCAACTTAACACAGTGAAACCTCACTCCCCAGGGGAATAGAAATGTAAGCCACCCAAATCCTATTCAATAGGGTAAATATTGGAGTAAGATAAACATCTTAGCTGCCTTAAAAAGACCATTGTGTTCAAGGGAACTGCCATTTTCTTACCTGGAGGAAAGCTCTGAATTAAGAAAGCCTGAAGGCCTGACAAAGGGGCCCAGCTGTTACCAGAGAAGGCTATTGTTATCGGCACCATTTATCCAGCCCCTACTGTGTGCCAGGTTCCAATCAGATGCTTTGTCCGCTGATTTGCTCATCTTTTTAGCAGTTCTGCAGGCTGATGTCTCTATCCCTGTTTCAGCGTGTTATTCCCTAATACCCCGTTCTTGCCCCCTTTTCACCAAGACCTCATGGTCTCCTCCCTTGCATGCTCAGTTGGATGGATGTGCTGGGTCAGAGGAGCTGAAACACGACCTTGGTTCCATCCTCCTGGACTTGCAACATGGACTTAGGCAAGTGGTATCTCCTAGTTCCATTCTCTCCATCTTTGAATCTTCCACACTCCTGCGTATACACTGAGTGGCCAGATTATTATGATCTCTGAACGCCTAATAATCTGGCCACTCGTGTGTGTGTGTGTGTGTGTGTGTGTGTGTGTGTGTGTGTGTGTATCTACACTAATAAAAGAGAAATAAGCAAATTGACTGTCACTTTGCAACACCCACCAAATAATCAGGAGTGAGTATGCAAATTAACCCAACAAAGGTGGTGGTGGCCCCGCCCCCCCAGCCCCTCCGGGCCTCTGGGCAGCATGCATGCAGCTTCGGAGCGGCTGGATAAGGTGGGACCCCTGCTATGAGGGGGAGGGTGGGGGGCAGAGGGAGCTACAGGAGCAGCACTCTGGCCAGAGTGAAAACTGAAGGCCCTGGCTGGAGGGAAGATGGAAGGTGGCGGCTAGCGAAGGCCTGGGTCCTGGGTGCCAGAGGTAAACCAGTGCCAGCAGCCAGGGGAAGCAAGGCCTATTGCACAAATCTTTGTGCAACAGGCCTCTAGTGTGTGTGTGTGTGTGTGTGTGTGTGTGTGTGTGTGTATTAGAGGCCCGTTGCATGAATTCGTGCATGGGTGGGGTCCAGCCTGGCCATGGGGAGGGGACATGGGTAGTTGGCCGGCCTGCCTGCTGGTTGAACTCCTGGTCGAGGGGACAATTTGCATATTAGCCTTTTACTATATAGGATATACACTGATTGGCCAGATTATTATGCGTTCAGAGATCATAATAATCTGGCCACTCAGTGTTGGTCACCAGTAAAACTAGTGGCTGCTCTTTAATGAGAAACTTACCACATGGTTCTAAACATGTACAGGTATATATGCTTTATATAGTTTTATCTTACATATTCAGTGCTATTATCAACCACATTTTATAGAGGCATGGGAAGTTCAGAAATTTGTCCAACTACACGGATCAGAATCCTGTTCTCAACCAAAATCTGATCCAGGCAACAGATAGGAAGGGCAGAAAAACAGCCTTGACTTCCTTAAGCCAAAAGTCTGCATCCATGACACTTCTGGCTGCTATTTCCCCCAAGAGCCTGTCTCTAAAGGCATTGATCAGGCTTCGCTCCGGAGTGAGGGGAGCCCTCTCAAAGGCTCAAGATGTTTAAAAAGCCATTTGATCTCAGAATATCACTGAAAAATGCCAGCAGTTTCCTTAGGGTGCAAAGAGCAGGAGAGAGCCTGCAGAGAGAAATCGAGAGAGAGCGTCTCCTGGGTGTTCATAAGCCCTCCACAGAGCACAGACCCAGAAAGCCACGGATGTGAGTTTTCTCTGCGAAAAGAAAACTACAGGACAACCTAGTGTTGGAGTGGGAGGGCACCGGCTGCTTTTCTGTCTGGGAGGTGGGAGTGGTGCTGGGTTTTGTTTGCTCTACTTGTTTTTTAAGTTTCTCCTGAAGCTTGTGTTTCTAGATGACTATCTCCTGAGGGTCAAGCAAATGGACAAACACATTAGGGCAAAAGCAAACATTTACATAGGCAGGGAAGTCGTTTCTCCTAGGCCCCCTAATTCACAGGACTAGAGCCATTTAGGGATTAAAACAAGCTGGCCTTTTTTTTTTTTCCCCCTGTGGAGATTCTTTCCAGAATTCCCATACTTTAGAGAGCAGGAGCTAACTTTGATGTCAGGATTCTTTCTTCTCTTCCCACAAATGAAAGCCCGGTTCGGATGAGCAATGCACACTGTAACTGCTCATAGCCTCGTCTGCTTCAGCAAATGATCCCAGCCATCAGCCTCTTCCTTTCCATAGACCAAGTCCTTGCATTCCACCAAGCTCGTATGGAAGCCAACCATACATATAATTTTTTTAAAAATCTAGCTGGGCTTTAGCCAGTCATTGCCCTAGGAGAGTAATTATTCTTTCTTCTCTTAAATTCATACAGCCCATGAAGATCTAAAATTATACAAAGTTTAAGCTAAAAGCCCCTTAGGGATAATCTAATGCAGCATTTTTTTAAACTGAACTATTAGGGGGTCAGGAAGTCAACATAAAGGATTATGACCAGTCTTTTTTTTTTTTTTTAAGGAAACAGACTTTCACATAGGAAGAGTAAATATTGCTTCGTAAAATGTGAGTTTCAGTTAGATATGTAGTTCAGAGGGTCGTTATGTATACTTATGGACATTTCTTCCTGCGGGCCCAGGTCTAAAGTTTGAAAACCGCTTACTAACCCTCTGGTTTACAGATTGGAAATGTGAGGCCCCAAGAGGGGCAGTGATGTACCCAGAATTCTGCTGCAGACCAGGGATGGACGTCGCCTTTCTCTACCTGCTTCCTCGCATGCGGGCTCCCCAGGCCTCCTCCCACTGGCTCGCCCAAAAATCCGCGTACATTAGTCCTGCCTCGTGTTGTGTGGGTCAGCATACAGTTCCATCCAGACTGCAGACCCCCTGATGGCCCAGTGACACTCAGTGTTTGTGTCACGCCACAGCGTTGAGCACACTGCAGAGCTCCTGACAGGTACTGGGCCTTCACTTGGTGCATCACTGAGGTGGACAGAAGAGGGCTCTGGCAGGAAAAAAAGGAAAGAAAAGCCCCGGAAAGAACAAGAGCTCCATGGACAGGGCTTCCATGTCTGTGAGCTCCTGTGCACTCAGGACAATAATGAGCATCTCCCCGCTTGTCTCTCCTCCCAAGTTCTGAGCTGAGCTTCGAGGATGCCATAGCTCATTCCATCCTCATAGCTCATTCCATCCTCACAAGAAGCTGGTGGGCTGCTCTTCTCCAGGCCATTTAGCTAGCCAGGATCCAACCCCTAGCAATCGGGCTTCTAACCAGGCTCTTCATCATTCCACTCCACCCCGCCCCCTAAGAAAGGGCGCACGGGAAGTCCTCACTGAATGTTAGCTATTGCAACAACGTGGAGGAGCTTAACCAATGTGTCGAATGACTGAATGAGTGGTCAAGGAAGAAGGACCCACCCTAACTTTCTGAGAGGCTGGAGGCTGAAGCAGAGAACTGCTGGAGTTGAACAGAACAGGTCTAGTCTGGAGAAGCCATTGAGCACAGGATAAACCTTCTCCAAAAGGGGGAGCAGATGCCCCTGGAACAAGGTGGTCAGAGACATTGCCATCCCTTCTTCCACCCTCCTGTGTCACCTACTGCGCCCACCATTGCTGAGAGAACCACGGGGATTAACCACGACCTCAGTCTGAGGGCCTGGAGGGTGGGTTTCTAGCCTGGTAAAGTCGGATGGGCCTATTCCCTAAAGCAACTCCTCTTCAAATTCCTGTATTTAAAAAAAAAAAAAAAATGAACATGAGGTTGAGCCATGAAAGAGGAAATTAACTCAGCTTTTCAGCGGCTTGGAGTCCTGGGGTTGTCAAAGGCAGAGTGTCAAGTTAAAACATACAACTGAAAGAAAGAAGAAGCAAAGAAAAGCCTCGGAGAGAGCCTTTTCTTTCTATTCTTCACTGTCAAGGAGGCAGAGCTGGTTTGGTTATTCTGTTTTACTCCCCTCGAGAAATTCTCAATATGATTGGCAAGAAGTCAGAAATAACAGGATCGAGTGGTGATGTAAATGCTTGTGGAAACAGTAGGTCCTTTGTGCTGACCTCGGCCAACAAGCCTCAAAGTAGGAAGAAAAGCTGGGATTTTGGCTTTGATGCAGAGCCCCTGCATGTAAAATTTACAGTATCCTTCCTATCGGAAATGCTTAAATACTTCCCCTACAGGTATTTACAATCTGTCTCAACATTTGGCTGACTCCTGGCAATTTTCTGCTTTCATTCACATTAAGTACTTAAAGGGAAACTCCAGGGCAGTATTTTGAGCAGCGCATTGAATTAAAACAAAGGATGAAAGACCAAAGAAATATTGGAGAATCTGGGATGCGATCATCATCTAAGAAAACAATCATTATTCTTCCCAAATACAAAACAATGGGAAGACGTTGACAAGGACCTAGAAAGCTGGGAAAACTAGTTCAGGCAAAACTGTGTTTGAAACCACAATAGCCCTCTCTTTAAAACTTCCAAAGCTCTGACATTTCATTGTCCTGTCACGTTTCCAATTTAGAATCCCTTTAATAATCACCATAGACACATTTCTTCCTTGTGTCTAACTTAGTCTCTCCAACTGCAGCTTAATTTGGATTGTTTTATGGATTGTGCTCAATAGAAAGAGAAACACTGTCATAGTAATAGTGATAATGATAGGAAATAAGTAGAGAGTGTTACAATGTTATAGCAATAGAAAATAATTAAAGACTGTTATAGGAAATGTAGAAAAATTATTTTGTGTGAGATATTAAAGAGCACAGGGAGTGACAACTCTGGCCAAGCCCTAGCTGCACCATATAGATAAGACCATAGCTGAATGCTACCCTTAGGAATGGTGTATGTAAACCTGATAGACACCTTCTGAGTGACACTGTGATTGATAACCAGCTTGTACTCTGATTAACACTTGTGTGATGACATATGTTACTGATAGCCACCTGGATTGCTGTGGGTCAGAACAGGCTTAAAAACGGCTCCCCGACTTCAGACATCGATCATCCTCTTGGTTTACGCTCCTCCACACTGCCTTGCTCCATGCCGGACAGCAGAATGGCCGAACCTCCGATCACAAGACTTCGGTTGCCCTCCTCCCACTGACTCAACCCAACCAGACAGCCAGCCACACAAAGACAGATCCACCTGCCCCGCCCGCCACTCTTCCCCGGGGACCCCATTAAGTCTGAGCCCACAGCACCAGGAAACTTGTGAGTAATAAAGTGTGCTGTGTGATTTGCAACTGCATATTCTTGCGTGGCGTAATTTCTCCGGCAGTCTTAACTATATTAATATAAGGTCAGATGATAATGCCTACCTTCGGTCATGCTTGCTTAGAGTAGTCTCTTCGCTATCAACTACTTAATGTCCCAACACCTGCGCAGTTAAGTTTATCTCAAGGAACCCTTTGGATAACGCCCCATATATGCTACTCAGACAAACACCTTGTACTCACAACATATAATATCCCCAAGCTCCTGGGATCTTTGCTTGGAAGAAGTCTCAGACTCCTGTTTTATCTTGCGAATTTTATACCCTATACCCGTGGTTGGCAAACTGGCTCGCGAGCCACATGCGGCTCTTTGGCCCCTTGAGTGTGGCTCTTCCACAAAATACCATGGCCTGGGCGAGTCTATTCTGAAGAAGTGGCATTAGAAGAAGTTTAAGTTTAAAAAATTTGGCTCTCAAAAGAAATTTCAATCGTTGTACTATTGATATTTGGCTCTGTTGACAAATGAGTTTGCCGATCACTGCTCTATACCAATATTATCCATGTATGTTTTCCTATGAAAGTGCTATGTAACCTTTCATGAAGTTAAATGGATCCTCTAAGAAAATACACTGCTTAGCCTGTTGCTGGGAGCATCCCCAGCTCACTAGCCTATATACCCCATTAATAAGCCCAGCTCTGCATAAAGTCAGTATCCATTAGGATGCTTTTGGCTGCAAGTAACACTATATCTAATTTTAAATATCCTAAACAGTGACAAAAAATATATGGCTGCACATTTTTTAAAATTCCAAAGGTAGATGGTACAAGGGCCTCAAAAATGTCAACAAGGACCCAGGCTCTGGGCAGCTTTCCATCCTGCTGGCCTCAGTCCGCTGGCTGGCCCTTCAGTTTGTCCTCTCACAGACAGGGATGGGTGTTGCGGTGAAGGCGTTCTGTATGAACACATCAGCATCTGGCTGAAAAAAGCGGATGCTCCCTCTCATGAGCCATGCTTTATTAGGAAAAAAAGACCTTTCTTCAAAGTCCCTGCTACAGAGTCAATATTTGTCGCCCCTCCTCCCCCAAATTCATATTTGAAATTATAACTAGAAGCCGGGACCTTTGGGGTGATTAGGTTATGCAGGCAGGACTCTTATGAATGGGATCGGTGCTCTTACAAAAAACGCCGAGAGAGCTCCCTTGCCCCTGCCCTCATGGGAGGACACGGTGAGAAGGCCCTCATCAGACACCAACTATGCCAGTGCCGTGAACTTGGACTTCCCGGCCTGCAGAAATGTGAGGAATAAATGTCTGTGGTTCATAAGCCACTCAGTCTATGGTACTTTGTTCCTTAGTACTGAACAGACTAAGCTAAGGTGACCAGAAGCGGGACAGTCTCGATTTTTAACAATTTGTCCCGCATCCCGCGGCGTTTTAAAAAAAGTCCCAATTTTTGGAAAGAATGCACGACAAGCTAGGGAACGGCAGGAGAACGGGAAGGGAATATACGGTTTTCGGCGGCCATGTGGCTATTTAGCCAGGATATGAGTTTTATATTATTTTTGTTAATTTTATAATATTAAACTTTAATAATAACAAATAATTGTTGAGAACTGATTATCGAGAACTGCTTATCAAAGTTCGCATTGTTGATCAGTTGTTAGAATTCGACCACCATTGTTTGGACTTAATGAACAATGGCATTTTTGGGGATTGGCAACGACGAAAACATTTTGTAACTGTCTCTCAGACGATACACATCGTACTGCCTGCTAGTAAGCTAGTTAAACAAGTGATGTCATTACAAATCAGCTATTCAGATAATTAGGTAAGTAATTTATTTATTTATTTCATAAATACATAAATTTTCTTGAATTTAGCAGACAGTACTCGTATTATTTATATTTTATAGTGGCGGCAAAAAGTCTAGTGCCGGCCTTGAAAGTGACACTTACGACTTACGTTACAGCAAATTCATGACCTTTTAAACAACAGCAATCTACTAAAAAAAATTCACTCAAATGAGAAATATGCCAAAGAACAAAATAATACTATACATAATTTTTTATTTATTATATTTGTAAATTGTACTTACGTTGACATTTTAAAAAATATATTACAATACTATTTTTGCGTTCTATGAAAATTTTTGTTGCTCCATATAGACCAAATTTTTAATCAAGAACACCCCCCCACCCCCCCCGCCCCCCCCGGTCAATGGTGTCCCGCTTTACCAATGTTAAAATCTGGTCACCTTAGACTAAGACCATGACCAAGCTTTAGTTGTAAGGAAGATAGAAAAAAGTGAAAATCTGACATTTTCAGCTTCTATAGAAGATGAGTTCTGCCAGCCAAAAGAAGAAGTAGATGGAGTAGGGGCCTCAGAGCCCCCACTGGACAGGCAACCAGAAGGCTCTGCCACAAAGCCCCGAGTTCCACTGGTGCAGTCCTCAGGACAGGGAAGGGAGATAGACACCACCACTTTGAATGAACAAGGTTCTCAATGAACCCAAGTGAGTAGCCCAAGAACAGTGGTTTCCTTATTTTTCTAACACTCCTTCACCCTCTTTCAGTGCCTTCTGCCCACTACTTGTCTCTGTGCCCCTTCTCTTCCTCGCTCTATGATGATGGGGTGCTTCTGGAACAACTGGGGACCCTCTACTGCCACTGGATCAAGGCCTACCTTCATTGGTACAGCCCTTGCTCCAAATCTAGGTCACAAACTCAGATGCCTCCAGGTGCATATTTCTATATACTCATATTTCCCTACCATAGAGAAACCGAAGGATAGTTCAAGAATAAATAACAGCTGAGACCTGTTTGGCTCAGTGGATAGAGCGTCAGCCTGCGGAGTGAAGGGTCCCGGGTTCGATTCCGGTCAAGGGCATGTACCTTGGTTGCGGGCACATCCCCAGTAGGGGTTGTGCAAGAGGCAGCTGATCAATGTTTCTCTCTCATCGATGTTTCTGACTCTCTATCCCTCTCTCTTCCTCTCTGTAATAAAATCAATAAAATATATTTTTAAAAAAAGAATAAATAACAAAAGATAGACACTTAAGCTCAGTGTTGGATGTAACGGAGAATGATGGGGAGTGTGGCAAACTGAAACATCCCAGTGAAGAAAATGAAGTTCTGACAATATAGGAATACCGAAGTCAGAAATCGAGGTTACTTTTTCCATAACAATATGTAGATGTTGGCTCGGTTTAAAATAAGTAACACACAAGCCAAATGCAATAGCACATCTCTGTTCAAGATCTTGCCCTCATGCCCCCATCAGAGCAAATCCCTCTTTCTGCTGAACTTGCCAGGGCTCACCTCACATCGTGACCATCATGGCTTTTCTTGACGACTCATCCTCCCGTGACCCAGTTCCTCATTCTTGGATCACTGCAGTCCATGTTATTTCTGATCAACCAGGGATTCTCAAGTCTTCAAAATCCCCACTGACAACACATCAGACCTCTTGGCCCCGTAGTTCCTAAATCATGGCTTCATTCCACATTAGTGTTTCCGGGCTGCCTCCCTGCTGGGCGCCCAGCTGAGACCACTCCCTCCTGGCAGTGTCCTGCTACTGCATCAGGGGTAGGCTTTCCACATCACCAAGATTTCTGTGAACTCGACCCCCCTGCCTTCCCCTTGTGCAGCTGTCGGCAGGATCGACCACAGGGGCAGTCTAGTCCCTGTCCTCCTGTAACCATCTGCTGGGTCTGAAGGACAGGCCCCACTCCTGGATCCCTCACCTGGTTCTGTGTTCTCCAGTTCTCATTCTGGGCTGGGTCTGTGGTTGGACATCACTGAGCACCATGGACTTGGTCCACTATTAATCCATTCCGTCTCATTTCCACTGAGCCCTTGCTATCTCTACTACTGCTGTCCCACAGTGGCTCCTCCTAACACGGTCCCTTTCCTCAAGTCCCCAGGCTGCCCAGAGTCCCCACTGTCAGCAGACAATGAGGAGGAAGGTGACAATGGTATGCAGTGGGTCATCTATTGAGAGCCTGCATGTTCTGGGTACCTTGCAGTATCTCCTTGAGTCAGCTCTTCAAGTTAAGTATCATCTCCTTTACAGATGTGGTAACAGACACGTCATTGGAAATGGATAGATTGTCCAAGATCGGTGGCTCGTGTCCCAGACAAGGAATACATCTAGGTAACTTAGCTCCAAAGCCTCACTTTTTGCCCCCTAACTCACTAAACTGGTTCTGACAGTTCCCTTCTCTCTTCCCTGGGTTCTCTCTCTCAGCACCCCCCTTGCTTTCTGTCATCCTGTTAAATCAGAGGAAAAGGAGAGCCTCCTTTTGGGGCTAACAGCTACATGATGCCCATCATTGCCATCTCTGTTCTCCCTTCCCGTCTTCTCATGGTTCTTGATTCTTCAATTTCTCCCTCTCTGCTCAACACTTCCCTGAGTTTCTCCCAACTGTCTGCTTCCCCTCTGTCACAGCCAAGAGGGGAGCACCCTTGTCCTGGAAAAGCCTTCGCTGTCTGCTACCATTCTCCTAGTCATCATCAATCTAGCTAGCCCCCAAACTAATTCACACTAAAGTGTTAATGGGCCATATCCCTCACAAAGACTGTATTTGTTTTAAAATGGAAGCCTTTGGCAATTTACCCACAAGAAGAACATTAGGAGAAAAAAAAAGTTAAGAGACTTGACTTCTAATTGAGGAATGATGAAGTAAATAAGTGAAACCTTGGCACCTCATGTATTAGGGAGATCGGGAGGGAGCCCCTACTGGGTGAGGCGCTGTGGACTTCATAGACATGCCCCAGATTTTGATCCTCACAACAATCCATTTGGTAATATGAGATCTGCTTTTTTAGCTTAGGAAACTAGGCTCAGAGAGATTAAGAAACTTGCCCAAAATCACAGCTAAGTAGTAATATAACTGGGATTTAAACTTTCATCTCCTGACTCCATAGTCCCTAACCTTTTCATAAAACAAAACAATTTCATTGAGGAGGTCAAGGCTGTACAATTACAAGTGTTAAAACAGACACACAGGACACAGCATGAACACCTGCACCCTTCTCTTCTGAGTCCTACATGTGACTCATAGCTCTGCACCCCAGCCCAGCCTGGGAGAAACAAAGGACCGCCTTTTAGAGGCACGGCCTATAGTCTCCAGATTTCTATTCCCCTCCTCCGAGGTGGTACCTAGTTCTTTAATTACCTGAGGCTGGAAAGAGCCAGGGGCAGGGGCCTAAGAGGACATGGTTAGTATGACTTAACCTGAGAGAAGACCGAAGCCTTCTGGGGTGCACGGGCTATTCAGGCCCAGATGTGCTTGTCCTGAAGTGGTATTTGGACACATCTGAACATGGGTCTAACTTCTTAAGATCCTTCCTGCCAAAGTCTGACAACTGACCCTGGTGTTCACTTGGCCCAGGTGATGCTTAAAATTTTCAGGGCTAAGTGGGGAATACTCTGAGGGAGACTTTTTTAAAAATGCTCGCGTTAAATGTTCAGCAGAATCTGTTTTAGAGCCTAAAATCAGAAGGTCAAAATGTTCTTAGTGTCAGCACATGTGTTTTTGTACTGAAAGCAGAAGGAGCTCAGACAAGGTGTTAGAGCAATGTTCCTATTTCAAGTTCACACAGATAACGTCAACCAAAGGACTTGTATGCATGCATATACTAGTAAGCATAACCAATGGACACAGACACCAAGGGGGTGAGGGCATGAATGGGAGTGGGGTGGGGGGCAATGAGGGGATAAGGACACATATATAATACCTTAATAAAGAAGAAAAAAGACTGAGGTGAGGGAGGGGGAGGGGGAGAAAAACGGGAGGGAAAGGGGGAGAGAGGGGGGGAGGGGAGGGGAGGGGAGGGGAGGAAAAGGGGAGGGGAAGGGGAGGGAAGGGGAGGGGAGGAGGAGGGGGAGGGGGAGAGGAGGCTCTCAATTATACCAGCAAACTCTCAAGGCTGGCTGGTCTTCCAGCTCAGCTTCAAGCTTTTGTGTGAAGCTGATGGTTAAGCAGGGCAGCTGCCCTTGCAAAGGAATCCCTGTCAGAATCCCAGCTTCCTGGAAAGGTTATCAGCAGCTAGTGTTTTGATGTTTCTTCATGTGCATGTGTATGGAGGAACCTGTCCTCTCCTTATTGCACCGATTCATTTGGATATATTGGCCTCTTTCCCCAGGGCTGCAGAATGGTTACCATTTATGAAATGTCCTCTGTTCAAACTGTGAGAATCCCAAGTTATGCATTTGAAGTTCATGATCCCTTTTTCCTCTTTATGATTCCAGCTCTCCTTCTCCCACAATTTACCGAGCATCCGGGCAGGATAAACCCCTGTGAACTGAGCTATAGAAGCATCAGACTCCCCAGGCTTCCTCCTCCCCAACAAACGCGGTCTAACAGGACAAATCAATCCAAACCCACCCGCTCCACTCCCACCCGCTCGCAGCCCAGCTCCTCTCCATTCCCTTATTAAGGAAACAGTGAAGGAGCACACCAGGATATTCTGGTGAGGACAGTGACCTCTGGCAATAAATTACTTCCTCACTTAGTGACTTTTATGGGTCAGAGAAACCATATGGCCCCCGCAGCCGGCTCCAGGTTAACTCCAGCCACTTCAATGTTCGTATTTCTCACCTTGATCGTATTAAAAGACTGTGGGATGCCCAGTTCTACATGCATGGAGTTCCCCTATTTCCCAAATGCATGCAATTCCCTCTCGTTGAGCAAGCTGCCTTCCTTCCTTGCTCTGCTGTCCCCCCTTCTCAGCCTAGTGCTTGGTTTGTGCTATCTGGCTCTCCCTCCGCCAGCATCTTCCTGGGAGAGCCTGGTAGGGTGTATTGCTTTGAGATTTATCGCCCTGACTGATGTATTTGTCATCTTCATCCACCTTCACCTTGGTGACAGAGTTACATAATATACTTTGCCTCTAGCAAAAATTTACCACATTAGGCAGAGAGAGCCTGACCCATTCCCACAGAATGCCTTGCAGGGGCCATTCCTTTGTGACACAGCTCTGAGTAGGACATCACTCCCAAGTCCACTCCACTCAGAATGCCTGAGGCTGGGCTTCTCAAGCTAGTGGCACAGACCTCCCTGGGTGGCAGGGAGGGGGGTGTAGGGTGGGAGGAGGGACACATGAAGCCATAAAATAAACCAGCCATTTCCTGCTGGCATGACAGGTGGGGAGAAGAGGGCTGGGAGTAATCCGACTGGCAGGTAATTCAAAACATCTTCTCGTTAAAATAGGCTGAATCACCAGACAGAAATGCAAAAAGCTTAATAAGCTTAGACAAATTAGTTTTTTATTTGTAAGAGGCCACTGTGGGTCAGAACCCCTCCCTCAAGGTAATTTCCCTCTTCTGTTCCCAGACGAATCTTGGTGACCAGTATGAGAACTGGACAAGGTGGAGATTCTGAGTGCTATTTACAAAAATCATCAGAGTTACTCTTACTTCCTCTGAGATGGTTTTTCTCCAGCAATTTATCATTACATTTCTGTAAATGGAGTAAAAGTAATAATAATAAAATACCTGCTATGTGCCTTCTAAAAGAAAGAGTTATTATTCCATTTTATATTTTACGGATGAGTAAACTGAAACTCAGAAATTGATTTGTCCAAAGTCTTTTAGTTAGTAACTGGAAAAAGCAGGATATGAGCCATTTTTATCTGACTCCCAAAATCACTTCTTGTTGCAATCCTACCTAATAAAATAGTAACATGCAAATTGACTGTACCTCTGCTACACCCACAAGCCATGCCCACAAGCCACGCCAACCAGCCAATCAGGAGTAAATATGCAAATAAACCCAACCAAGATGGCTGCGGCCACAGAGAACAGGAGGGAGGCTTGGGTTTCCCCAGCAATTGAGGAAGCCAAGCTTTCTGCCTGCCCTTGCCAGCCTAGGCCTCCACTCAATGCTACCAAGTTTCAATTATAGAAGATATATAAATCCCAACATAAATGGCTGCTGCCACAGAGCGAGCAGAGGCTTGGCTCCACTCCAGGCTACAAAGTTTCAATTGTAGAAGATAAATAAATCCCAGATACCAGGGCCTCCGCTTGGGTCATCGGGGGGCGTGGCCGGCCTGCAAACCACCACAGGCCCCTCGCCCAGGCCACTCCATGCCCCAAGGGAACCCCCACCCTGATCTGGGACACCCTTCAGGGCAAACCAGCTGGCCCCCACCCATAGGGGATGCCTCTATCCTATCTAATAAAAGAGTAATATGCAGATTGACCATCACTCCAACACACAAGATGGCTGCCCCCATGTGGTCAAAGATCCTGCCTCCATGTGGACACAAGATGGCCACCACAAGATGGCCAGCAGGGGAGGGTACTTGGGAGGGACCAGGCCTGCAAGGGAGGGCAGTTGGGGGTGATCAAGCCTGCAGGGGAGGGCAGTTAGGGGTGACCAGGCTGGCAGAGGAGGGAAGTTGGGGGTGACCAGGCCTGCAGGGAAGAGCAGTTGGAGGGGACCAGGCCTGCAGGGAAGGGCAGTTAGGGGTGACCAGGCCTGAAGGAGAGGGCAGTTAGGGGTGACCAGGTCTGAAGGGGAGGGAAGTTAGGGGCAAATAGACTGGCAGGGGAGCAGTTAGGGGGTGATCAGGCTGGCAGGGGAGTGGTTAGGAGGTGATCAGGCTGGCAGGCAGAAGTGGTTAGAGGCAATCAGGAAGGCAGGCATGCGAGCAGTTGGGAGCCAGCAGTCCTGGATAGTGGGTCCCAGATTGGAGTGGTGCAGGCTAGGCTGAGGGACATCCCCAACCCCCCCAATGCACGAATTTCGTGCACTGGGCCTCTAGTAGAAAATAAAATAGCCAGACAAAAAAACAAGAAGACTTAATATCCAAAAAGCTCAGTATTAAAAACTACAGTCTATCATTTATTAGGCAGTGACCATGTGCCAGACATTAGTCTAAGCATTTTATATATCTCATTTAGTCACAACAAACTTGGGAAGTAGAGATTAATATTATATCCATTTCACAGATGAGGAAACTGAGGCAGAGAGTTACATTTCATGAGGAAAGAAACCATATCTGTTTTGTTCACTCTTTTATTGTAGCATGTTCATGCTATATAGTAAGCAATAGTTGAATAAATGATCTAAATGTTATACTCACAAAATACTTAATTTAATATTAATAAGGCCAATATGGGGTAGGTCAACCATATTATCTATCTTGTTCATAATGTGATCTCTAGTATCTAGCATAGTTTTTGCACATAGTATAAATTAGTTGAATAAATAAACTAAATCTTTTATTCACATGATATTTAATTTACTATTAATATATTCCATGTGTGGTGTCAACCTGTTTAGCATTAGCTATGTATATAAGGTGATACAGTAATCAGGACTTTTTGATTGCAAATGACAAAAATTGAACACAAAGTATCTTAAGATAAAAAAAAGAGACAAGGAAGGAAGAAAGGAAGAAATTGGCACAAGTAACTACAGAGTTCAGAGGTGGGCTTCAGGTAGGACTATATCCAAGAGGTCAATCAACAGCAGCAAGACCATTTCAATTCACTTACCAGCTCAGTTTTCCTTTCATAGGCTCTTCCATCTGGTGGCAAGATGCTCTAGGGCAGTGGTCGGCAAACCGCAGCTCTCGAGCCACATGCGGCTCTTTGGCCCCTTGAGTGTGGCTCTTCCACAAAATACCACGTGCGTGTGTGCACGTACAGTGCAATTGAAACTTCGTGGCCCATGCGCAGAAGTCGGTTTTCGGCCTGGGAGAGTCTATTTTGAAGAAGTGGCGTTAGAACACTCAAGGGGCCAAAAAGCTGCATGTGGCTCACGAGCCGCGGTTTGCCGACCACTGCTCTAGGCTATATCATCCTTTCAGCTAATGTTCACCGAGAAGAGCCCTCTTTCTGTTCAGTTCTAGCACAAGTCCCAGGAAGAACTTAAGTTAACCAGCTGGAGTCACAGATTATCCCTGAACTGATCACTGATGCTAGGGGAATAGGTGCTCTTATTGGAGGAGATGTCCTTTTCTGGAAGAGAGAGGTCACTTTTCTTCCCAAACTACATGAAATAGGTTCCCTCTAGAAAACAAGTTCTGGTTATTAGAGGAAGCTGGGAAGGGAAACCATGTTGAACAAAAGCTCCGGCTGCCAAAGCACTGGCAAGAAAAGGTCAGACTTCCCCTCATGAGTGTGAGACCCCAGGAGTGAGACTCCTCCATCTACAGATGTCTTCCTGTTTCCCCTCTTCAGCCTGGGGCGGGACTTCCTGGGAATTTTTTCCTGAGAACTAAAGCACCTTCAGGCTGTCCCTTCTCCTCCCAGCCCCAGGCCCAAGGCTCTTCTTCCCTCGGTGTGCAATGCACTAACTACTACAGGGCTGGGGAAGGGAGCCGTCCTTCCAGCCTGAGACCCTGCCCTCTGACTCATGGGCCCACCAGTCCCACTGGCATTTGCTGGCTTCCTGCTCTGGAGCTGTGTTGTCTCCTACTCTGTTGCCATTTTCCAGCCCTTTGGTGTCTTTCCCTGTTACATGTAAGAGCATCAGTCATGATCTGGGATGAAAGATGGCCTCAGTTCTCACTCATCACCAAAACAATAATCTGCGCAGAAAGAGCAGACCCATTTATGAGAGACTATGGTCTGCAGCAGGGCCACCAGGGAGGGGAGCAGAGCCGTCTGAGTCCACTTTAGCACTGGGCCCTCCCCCATACACGGATTCTGACAACCACAAGTACGCAGCTTTTAAGTGGGGCTCAATTTTACTCTTAGCACTGCAAGAACCTCAAAGTGACTTCCAAATCTCTGAGGCAATCTCTGACAAAGAACTGCTTATCATGGTTTATGATCCTGGCCCAAAGCGTTCAAAAAGATGGTACAGAGCATCCTATCCGGAGCAGCAAACGGACGGCCCCTCCCTGAACATGACTCACGGGCATTTTTTGTTGAGTTTTGGTAGTGCTTACAAATAAGGAAATTTCGCCTTAAAATATCCAGAGTCCTCATTTACTTGAAATTCAAAAGATCAGACAAACTAGGTCCACAATCCAGCTCGATAGCCGTCAGCGGAGGCACAGGCCTAAGCTGCTCCATTCAGGCCTGTGGAAACTCACTAGTTCTCCCCAGTCACCACTCCCCCCTATCGCTTCCATGTACATCACCCACTGCCCCCCCCCCCCGGGGGCACCTGCACCTGCAGCTCAAGGCTGTCTAGACTTTCATCCCAAAGCATTTTCCAAGAAGGCCCAAAATGGTGGGATGACCTGCCCAATTCACTGAAATCCTGTGTTGTTCTCATTATTGTTTTCAACAATGTGCTAACTTTTCTTCCTTTTCAAAAATTATCATAGTGGCTCTCGGATTGCAGGACAACTGGATAGTACAAGCCTGAGCCCGACACTGCCAGGACTGTGGGGATAGAGGGGCTCAGATGTCCTCATCTTTCAATAAAGCTGTTGGTCTAACTCCAAAATATATATATACTAGAGGCCCGGTGCATAAAATTCATGCACGGGGGAGGGGTGTGTGTCCCTCAGCCTGGCCTGCACCCTCTCCAATCTGGGACCCCTCAATCAGGGTCTCCAATCTGGGACCCCTCAAAGGATGTCTTACTGCTGGTTTACAGGGATCGGGCCTAAACCGGCAGTCGGACATCCCTCTCTCAATCCGGGACTTCTGGCTCCTAACCGCTCACCTGCTTTCCTGATTGCCCCTAACCACTCTGCCTGCCGGCCTGCTCGCCCCCAACTGCCCCCCGCCAGCCTGATCACCCTCAACTGCCTCCCGTGCCAGTGTGCTCACCCCCAACTGCCCCCCTGCTGACCTACTGGCCCCCAACCTCCCTCCCCACTGGCCTGCTCATCCCTAACTGCCCCCCCTGCTGGCCTGCTCACTCCAAACTGCCTCCCCCACTGTCCTGATCACCTCCAACTGACCCCCACTGACGGGGTGAGGGGCTGATGGCTGTTTTCAGGCTGGCCACGCCCCCCGGTGATCCAGGCTCCCAGCCCCTCCTTTTTTTCTTTTATTTCTTTTTTTTCAGTGCCTCCTTGAGCGGAGGCCAGGGCTGGCTGGAAGCAGGTATCTGGGATTTATTTATCTTCCATAATTGAAACTTTGTAGCCTTGAGCGGAGGCTAGGGCCAGCCAGGGCAGGCGGGAAGCTTGGCTTCCTCCATTGCTGGGGCAACCCAAGACTCCTGCTTGCTCCAGCTCCATGGCCACCACCATCTTTGTTGGGCTAATTTGCATACTCGCTCCTGATTGGCTGTGGGTGTAGCAGAGTGATGGTCAATTTGCATGTTTCTCTTTTATTAGTGTAGATACAGTGAAACTGACTTTTGTGTATACAGCTCTATGAATTTTAACACATATAGATTTATGTCATCTCCACCACAATCAGGGCATAGAACAGTTCCATCACTCAAAACATGCTGTCTCTTCTGCCCCTTTATTGTCACTTTCTTCTGCCTTCCCCAACCCCTGGCCGCCACTGGCTGATCTCTTCTTCATTATAATCGTTTGTCTTTTAAGCCTATCAGAAAAATGGAGCCGTACACGCTGCAACCTTTTCATACAGGCTTCTTGGGCCCTGGCATAATGCTTTCAGAGTCATTTGAGTTTTGTGTATATCAGTAGTCTATTCCTGATTATTACTTACTCTTCTGTATAAACGTATCACAGTTTGTTTAAAGACGAAAAGTTTTCATTTGAAGTTCAGAGGGATTTTTTGAGAGGTGGGGCAGAGGGGTGCTGGCTCAAACTGGGTTGTGAGAGCTGATAATTAATTTTTCAGAAATTGTGCCAGCTGATTGATAAACACGACTATTAAAGAGTTAAAGTAAATTAAACTAAAAAGAAAGGTAATAAATACTCAACACTCATCACTTCCTAATTATGTGCTACATTTTGCTGCTACTTAAGCTCACGAGGTGGTTTCATCTCCTGTATCTGCATGTTAGGAACATTGCAGAATGCTGTCCGACTTCCCATCTTTGCATTCAGTGCCTTCACATCAGTGCAATTGAACCAGTCATTGAGACAATTTACACCATGGAAATCTGCAAGTGCTACATACAGATAGGGCCTCTCCCTTCCTCTCTCCCTCCCTACCCCCCTCCCCTCTCCCTTCCTTCCTTCCTTCCTTCTTCTTTTCTTCCTCCCTCCCTCCTTCCCTCTCTCCCTTCCTTCCTTACTTTTTTCTCCCAGAGAGCAGTTGTCCAGCATTTACTGGCACACCACAGGCTGGGGGGAGTAGAGAGAGCCTATACCCCCCTACAGAAGAGGCCTCATCATTGTCCTACTTGTCCCCCATCCCAGGTTGTTCTATGGATTCAAGCTGGGTCAAAGCCTGTCCCCTTGAGGAAGGAAGTGGTGGTGGGGGGGGCTGGCAGTGTAGTGCAGTGGGAAGCTCTGAGCTGGAGCAAGGATGCCTGGTTACTGCTCTGCTCAGGGGCATGGAGCAGGGTTCTTTTTCCCCACCTCCCACCTATTCCCTCAGCATGAAGCCCACCTAGAAACACTCCTCTCCTAACCCCACTCCTGGCCCAGCTCCTCCCTGCACTGGACCTCTGGTTTCCAAATGGCGATCTGCAGAACCCTAGGTTCAAAGGCACCCTCCAGGCATCATCAGCGTGTGGCGGGGATGAGGGGATGGGGCAGGGGCTCCGGGCGCCCCCCCCCCACACACACACACACACTTGAAGTAAAACCCCTTCACTTTTATGCTTCACTTTAATGTTTTATAGATGAGGGATTAGCATAAGATTTCCTTTGAAAAAAAGGTTGCCGCTGATAAAAAAAAAAAAAAAAGCAAAAAACGTTTTGAACATTAGTGTTTAACCCTGAAGACTCCCTCATCTGAATACAGTACGAGCCTCCTAAATGGTCTTTCAGTTTCCACTCTTGCCACCTCCCTGTTCCCCAACCCCTCCCCTTCCCACCCCTCCACACTACCTCACATACACACACCCAGCAGCCACAGGGATCCTGTTAAAATGACAATTAGATCAGATCATTTTTCTCCTCAAAACTCTCTGACAGCTTCCCTTGGTAGTCGGGATAAGATCAGTCTTTAACATGCCCCGTAAGATTCTACCGCACCTGGCCCAAGCCCGCTCTGACTTCACCTTTTCTCACGCTTCACACATTACACACCGGGCCTCTGTGCTGTGCCTCACAGGCATCAGTCATGGTTTAAGCACATTTCCACCCCAGGACCTTTGCACATCTTTCTGGAATGTTCTTCCTCTGAGTACCCACATGGTTTGTTCTCTCAAAGATATGGCCAAATGTCACCATCAGTGAAGCCTTCCCAAATCCTATCAAAACTGTTTTGTTTGTTTTTTTTTACTATAACTCCTTCCTTCCTAAAATGTGTGTTTCCATGTTCATTTTAGAAACTGCAGAAAAATGAAAAAGTACAAATAAGAAAATAAATATAACTCATTACCATAAATCCAGAGGTAAACAACTAAAGAGATAAACAGCTAATGTTTTGTTATATTTCTTTTTAGAATTTTCCTTTTCCTTTCTCTTGGTCTTACTCTTTTGCAATGTTAATCGTGCACAGAGTTAAATAATCAACTAGCTTTACAAAGCTTATGAGAATCAGCAATTTCCTACCCCTTCCATGTCCCCTACCCAAGCCAAACACTTTCAACGACTTTAAATTTTTGTTTTGTTTTGGTTATTGCCTCCAAATTTATTAAATAAATAAATACGAAAATAAAGAAATAAAACAAAAACACTTTTAGACATTATCTATTGATTTCCCACTATGTACTAGTAAAGTGAGGATTTTGATTCTCTGCCCTCACCACAGAGGCACACACGTTCCATCCCTCTGTCCTCCTAATATATAGTATTTTAGGATAGGTCAACATCTAGTGTTACATAATTATGACTATGCAAACACAATGAATCATTATATTACTGGTTTTTATTTCTGTTTTGTGTGGAGTTACTAATTTTATAGCTTCTTATTTTATTGTTTCCTTAGTTCTGTGTACTTATCAGCAATAAAAACCAACTTCAGTAATTGCCTGAATCTTCTCAACAGATACACATTGTGTGTCCTGTCATTTTAATTTCTTCAAGCACTCTTCTCCCTTTGCCTTCTTACATGGTCCGATCTAAAGTGGTTTCCCGGCCCAGACGGTGTGGCTCAGTGGTTGAGTGTCGACCCATGAACCAAGAGGTCCCCAGTTTGATTCCCTGTCAGGGCACATGCCTGGGTTGCAGGCTTAATCCCCAGTCAGGGACATGCAGGAGGCAGCCAATCAATGTTTCTCTCTCATCAATGTGTCTCTGTCTCTAACCCTCTCCCTTCCTTTCTCCATAAAATCAATAAAAACCTATTTAAAAATATGTAGCTAAAATGGTTTCCCTGTATATCTGGGCCATTGCTGGCTCCCTGGAAGGTCTCTTCACCATCATCCTAGGCATTTGTGGTTTCCTGATCCTGACATTTTTATTTTCCTTTGGTTTCCGCCAATGTTTCAGTGGAGCATGTGCTCCAAGAACTTCCTAAATATGCATGAAAAGCATATTTTTGGAGAATGCTTTTGTTCTACCTTCACAGCTCATTGATAATTGCACTGGAAGTAGAATTTCAGGTCTGAAATCATTATTCTTCAGAATTTTTAAGGCATGGCTCCATTGTCTTCCAGCTCCCAACGTTTCTCAATAGAGGCCATTTTAATTAACGATCCTTTGTAAGTGGCATAGTTTTGCTGTCTGGAAAGTTTTAAGCCCTTTGTTTGGCTTGGTGATCTGACATTCATGAGGATGTGAGTGTGGGACTATTTTCACCCATTGTGCAATTGGGATGGGCACTTGGTGGCCTTTTTAATCTGGAAACTTATATTTTTCAATTCTGAGAATTTTTATTGAATTCTTCATTTGACAATACTGTCTTTTGTTGTCTCTCTTTCTGAACTCCCCATCGTTTCTGAGCTATGCCTCTCATATTCTCCCATGTTTATCCACCTCTTTGTCTTTTTTTTCCCCCTACTTTTTGAGAGGGTTCTTCAAGTTTCCAATTATTCTGCTGAGTTTTTAATTTTGCCGTCACATTTTTAATTTCCAACAGCTCCTTTTTGTGCTCTGAATATTACTTTCTTATATAGTATTCTGTACTCACTTCACAGTTACAATATATTTTATCTCCTTGAGCATTTAACAAGAACTTTTCCTCCCTTCCTCTCCCTGTCTCTTATGTTTTCTTCTCCCTACATAGTCTGGTTCCTCCAAGTGGTTTATTTCCATGCATTTGGCTGTGTTTGGTCTGTCTTATTAGAACCTTTCCTTGGATGTCTGGCCATCCTTGGCCATCTGCTCCTCTGCGAAACAAGGAACTGACTGCGCGGACTGGAGCTCTGAGCGCCCAGGAGGAGCTTGCCGGTGAGAGTTTCACTATGTATACGGTGCGATCAGGCTGCACTAGTTGGTTGGAAAACCCCACATCAATATCGTTAGGCCTTTCTCTCTTGAGATGCTCAGATTCTTCAGAGAATACTTGAAACTCCTGCTGGAGGGTACAGGCCTGGCTGCCATTGCTCCCAGGCAAAGAGCTCCAGCATCCAGTACATGTAGCCTCCCTTAATCCTCCCCTGGTGTCCAGTCTGCCACCTCCGATGGGCAGCAAGTCTTCTCCAGAAAATACTGCCCAGTCTTCTGCCGGAGGGCCTGGCGCTTCTCTGTGGAGAAGAAAAGAGGGTCCAGAGAGCTGATCCTGAACTGATCCTCTTTGTTATATCTTCTGTTCCTACACACACACACACACACACACACACACACACACACACACACACTTCATTCCCGATTCACCTGGCACCACCAAGCCCTGCGCTTTGGGAGGGGATGTGTAAAACGGGGTTGGGCCTCAGCTTTCCCTTCTGCCCACTGAAGATGCCGTTTTCTCCTTTGCCTTCCAGCTCCCGCCCTAGTCCTGCTGCTTCCGCTCCCCTTTTCCTTGCCCATGAGCATCTATATTTCATTCTGTGGGTCTCGGGAGAGAGTGAAGCAGTCATGGTCTCTAGCTACTTATTTGCTGATTACCCCTCTCCCCTCACGGGAACGTGAGCTCCGTAGTTTGTTTTGGCCACCCCTACATTCTTAGCCCCTAGAAGAGTGTCTGGTCATACTCTCGCCCAATAATTGTTGATAATGAAGTGGATAAATATAAGAAGGAAGGAAGATTCCTCCAGCTCTGTTTCTATTATCTAATTTCTTTAATCTTCATTTCCCAAGTTTATTCTAACTTTCCTTCTCTTGAGCTATGTCTCTTTCACCCACAAGACCTCCCTTCACTGTTTATTAACTTTTATTCTTTCCTGGTAGTTTTTTTTTTTTTTTTCCTGGATCACTCCTAACTTTCCTCTCCCTTTCTATTACCTGGCACTGACTTCAGTCTCCAATTCCATGAGGGAAGTGGAATTTTCACCCACTCCATTTGAAGGGCCGAGGGAGACAAAAGAGAGAACTCTGCAAAGACATAATTTAGCTAATTTCTTAAAAATCATGATTCCTACTGAGGCTCTAATTCTGGCTAGGTTTTAAAAAAACCTCAAAGGAACATCAAATTATCAGAGTACCTGGAGCAGGAGGGTTAATAAGAAGAGATCTGGGGATGGGGAATTTGAGGGATTATTGGGAAGGAGCGAAGGCTAAGCTCCCAGTCAAAGGAAAGCTGAATTAACAACCACATTGCTCACATTTCACTTTTGTCCTTCCAACCCCGGCGCTCCCTTGTCCCTTGGTAGAAGCCAGAGCTAAACTGGAAAAGAAGAAATTTGTTTATTTTTTCTTTTATTAAGAAAATATTTATTGAATTGTCTAGTATGTTCCAACACTAGGTGAACAAATCAGACAGGTACCTGCTTTTGTGAAGTTAGAGCCTAGAGCAGTGATGGCGAACCTATGACACGCGTGTCAGCACTGACACACGTAGCCATTTCTGATGACACGCGGCCGCATGCCGAGGATAAAACATTTGCTGCTCCTGAGGATGAAACATTTGCGAAATAATGTTTTTTCCTCAAAGTGACACACTACCCGAGTTATGCTCAGTTTTTTGGCGAAGTTTGACACACCAAGCTCAAAAGGTTGCCCATCACTGGCCTAGTGGGAGATTCAGACTATAAACAAAAAAAACCCCCAAAATACAGAGCACAAGCAGCAGTGGGTGCTTTGAGGGAAGTGAGCGGGACTCGGTAATAGGAGATAACGGAGGAAGCTGCCTTAGGTGGGGGTGGGAGCGGCTCCTCTGTGAAAGTGCGATGGACTTGTTTTTTTTTGAGGGTGTGTGTATTTCAAATATTTATTTCCCACCAAAAGTACTCTTCATTCTTTGGAAATGTAAACGCTTCCTCGTATACAGCCATGCTATTAAGTTAGATGTGGTCCCATCCTCAGCTCCAAGAGAGGGTTCTGCTAGATCTAAACAAGTCTAATCCCTCCCCTCTACCTTCAGGTCCCTCCCAAGGTGATTGGTTTTGACATGGGCATGTGATGCAATTGAGGCCAATGAGAGAGACTAAGCAAAAGCTACCAGAAAAGACACTCTCTTCTCCTGGAGATTGTGGTGTGAGAATGTGTGTCCCGAATAGTGACAGCCGTTTTGTGACCATGGGGCATAAGCTGAAGCTATACAGTAAATGAGAGAAAGAGGGGCCTCAGACACAGGGTCCTCCGTGACCTTCCTTAAAGTCAGCTCTATTTCTGGATTTGCTAACAATAGGAGCCAGTAGATTTCCTTTATTCTTTAGGGTAGTTTCGGGGGGATTTTCTCACTTGCAATCAAAACAAACCATTGTAACTGCTAGAGAAGTGACATTTAAGCTAAAGACGGAGAACGGACTCACCAAGGGAGAAGAGGAAGTAGGAGCATTCCAGGCACAGGCACCAGCCCTGAGAAAGCCCTGGGAAAGAAAGGTATTAGCGTGATCAGGGAACTAAGAGGAGGCCAGTGTGGGAGCCATAGCATAAGAGAGCGAGCTGTGGCCAGATGAGCAGGCAAGGGGTCATGGGAAGAAATTTGAATGTTTGGATTTTATTCTAAGGAAATAGGAAGCCCCACTCTGATTCCTGTTTCATAATGACACGGCTGCTGAGTGGATAATAAATTGGATTGGGACAATAATGGAAGAGGATTATCAGAAAGGGTCTATGTGATTGTCTAGGGAAGAGAAGGTGGTTACTTGGGCTAAAGTGGTGGGGGAAAGGGATGGAATATAACAAGAAACTGGATAGTTTTATAGCCATTCTTTCATTTATTTATACATTCATTTATTCAACCCCAAATATGAAGAGTCTCTATGTACCACTGTATTAAAACTGAGCACCTGAAAATGAAAATACACTTTCTCTATCCACAAAGAGATTTCCATTTAGAGGGAAACAGCCAGGCAAACAGTTAGAACAATGATGGAGATAACTGCAAGATACAGTGGGGACATCCTATATAATAAATATGTAATATGCAAATGATCGTTACTCCGTGAAGCTTAAAGGCTGACCGAATAACAACTGGATCACGGATCAGCAGGAGGATGGGGCAGCAAGCTACAAGTGGGCAGCGGAGACCTACAGGAAAGGGCAGGGCAGCAAGCTATGGGGGTGGGGAGGGGAGGAGGCTGGGGAGAGAGCTACTGGAGGGCAGCAGCGAGCTACTGGCGCACGGATTCGTGCGCAGGGCTACTAATTGGAGAATAAGGCACTAAGTTGGCCTGGGAAAGTCACAACTCACTCTCTTAGAAGAAATAGAGACTTGGCTTTGTAGGAGTTTATCAGGATACCATAGGCAGGGTGGACTCAGGGAACAAGTAGTCAGGTATTTCCAAAGTTTCTACTGCAAGAAGGGACTGTGGTTGAAATAGCAGTGCTCACCAAACATTCCCCGCATTTCCCAGCCCCTTTGCAGTCACGTGAAAAGCTCTGGCCAATGGGCTGTGGTGTCACTTTCAAGCTGAAGCACAGAGGAGCTCATGCCCACCTTTCAGCTCTCTTCCTCTCCTTGGCAACCAGGGAGGACACGTGGTGAAATGGAAACAGCACTTGGTCAAAGCAGCCTGGATCTGGGTTACTGCAAGGAGAACAGAGCCTTTGGGGAGTCACCCAGACTTGTAGCAGACTTAGTACAGATAAGCAATAAACCTTGTCATGTTAAGCCGCTGAGATTTTGGGGTTATCTGTTAATATATCATAATTTAGCCTGACTAATATACAGAGTAATTTGGGATAACACTAGACAGGAGGGCAGGGCAAGACCACAAAGAGACTTGACTGTCAGGTGCCTTGTTCAAAGATTGGACTTTATCTTGTCGGGATTTAAGAATCCTCAAAGAGTAGAGATGAGAGTCATGTTGTGTAATCATTCTGGCAGCAGTAGGATGGATAGATGAATGGATGAATATAGATGGATCAGTCAATATTTGGAATTGGGTTTGAGGCAGTAGTTCTTAAAAGTAGAGAGACTAAAAAAGAAGTGCTGATTAGTAGAGGAGAAAGATGATGGCAGCATGAACCAGCACAATGTTCGCAGTACTAAAAGAAGAGATAAGTTTGACTGATATTTTAGGAGGGAGCATGCACAGAGATTGTGAGTGACTAAATAATAAGAGAGGAGACAGAGGAGGGAAGTTTTGACTTCCTTAACCCCCCTACTTTTTTAGTCCTGATAATGAATAACCTTAATCACTATGGGTCCAACCATTCTCAGTGTCAAGAGAGAATCAGGAAGAAGAACTAAAGGAGAAGATTTAGTGGCTTCATAGCAAAATGGAAACATACTAGCCATGAATCAGAGGAGCTGGGAGACCAGGTCTGGCCCCTCTGACTTTGATTAGTTCATTGAAACTCTCTGGACTCCAGTTTCCTCATCTGTAAAATGAAGTCATTGGACTTAAAGATCTCCATGGTCTCTTTCCATTTTAATGCCCTAACTCTCAAAAAATAAACAAAGGAATGGGGAAGGGGGAATAGGAGGAGAATGTGAAAAGGTACGTAAGGAGTCCAGCTAAGACCAACAAGGAAAAGAAAGGAAGAAGAGAGAGGGAAAGAGAAAAAAACCAGTAAGACCCTCAGACCCCAGCATTACCCCAGCAACTCATCAGTTTATCTCAACAACAATCAGTTCCATGGTGTGAATTTTGTCTCAGCTAACGTGAGTAATTGTTTTTACTTATTGGATTTTTGGCTGTTATTATGGTTATCGCTAATTGACAGAAATGGATCAATGACTCAAAAGTGGTAATGATAAAAATAATAAATACCATAACTCAGGATAACATCTTAAATGTGAAGAACAGGTTCAAGGACAAATGAAAGGTGTTGAAAGACAAATGAAAGGAGGTGAAACAGTATGTACTAAGAGAAGTGAGAATATGACTGTGATGATCAAGCTAACAAAAATATAAGTTTCTAAGTCACAAATAGGAAGTATGACCTGAAAAATCTGAAAATTGGATTGTATTGGATTGGTAATGTGTTTGCCCCTAGACCTCCAGGGTGGCATTTGTCATAAAAATGTTTTCCAATAACAGCAGGAAGCTATGAAAGCTTCAGTGTTATTTTCCAACAAAGTGCAATGACTTCTCAATAGAACAATAAAGTTTTTTCCAGAGCAAGTGCAAACAATGTAAGTGTTTCTCAATACAAAACTGACAAAGTTATTGCTAAAGGTAATGGAGAAGCCACAACTACAGCGGCATCATAAAGGATGAGCTCCTAATAGAAACATAGGTATGTACCTCACTATTGCCAAGAAGTTTGTAAATCCAGCTACAAAGGTAATGGTAAATATTATGTTTGGAAAGGAAGCAAAAACAGCAGCAAAATTTCTTCACCAAAGAGCATTGGTAGGTATTACATAATAATAATGGTATAGAGTGTAGGGAAAAGGTAATATGTTTTTGCAGATATTTCACTTTATATATGGACAAAATTCAGTTTTGACAGGGGGCACATATATAAAAGAGACGTGTTTGATGATTTCCTCTCTCAAGACTTCATTCTTTAACAGCTCTGTTGAGATATAATTCATATATCATACACTTCACCCACTTATAATATACAAGTTAATGGTTTTTGGTATACTACATTGTCGATTTTTTTATTGTAGTAAAATATATATAACATAAATTTTGCCATGTAAACCATTTTTATGCATATGATTCAGTGGCATAGAATACATTTGCAATGTTGTAATAATCATCATTACCTACAGGATTCTTCTTTTACTGAGATGTAATCTGCCTGATGACTGTTTATCACTGAAAATCCAGGCTCTACATGAAGATGATTTTCATTTGGTCAACGCTTCTTTAGTGAGCCATGATGTAAAGTGGGAAAGTACATTGGCATCAGTTTTGGACAAGTTCCATCTCTGTGTGCATCAAGGAACTCCCAGTTAATTGAAGACGGTGTATCTGAACATCATTGCTTCCCTCAAAGAGACCAGTTGGCTGTCTGCCACTTGCCTAGATGGTTTTGATTCAGTTTTGAAGGTGCTCCCTAGGGAGCAGCCTCCGAGATGGATATTAACAAACAGGATGTTCATGGGGGCACATAGTTGGGACTAACTCATGCTACAGGGGGATAAAGGAAGCAAGATTGGGCAAAGGGAGAAGTTGAGCTGTGATTCCATCCTAAATCAAGCTCAGGAAGAGTTTTAAACTGGGACGAACCTTCATAGTTGTCCCCAGTTGAAATAAGGGGTGAGGGATGGCCTCTCTACCCCCACACTGATCAGTCAGCCCCTGGAAGGACACATGACCTTGGGTAAGGTACTTTGCTTGAGCAGAGGCCTCCCCAAACAAGGCTCTCAGCTGAAAGCTGTCTTCCAGTTGCACTTTCAACAAGGGGAGGTGGGGGGCGGGGGAGCAAGCCTTTCTTTCAGGGAGGTGGTCTAGGTGGTGAATATTACAGCACCCACCACAAAGGAAATGGTGGCAATGGGAAACATGATGAAATTGCAGTCACTGATAGATAATAACATACGTTGGCTATTCATGAGGAAGGAGGTTTTGAAATGAAAGATTAGATAAAAGCAATTTCTTCATGACCATTTCTATAATTTCAAGTGGCTTGCTATAGGGTATATCTCACTGGTATATTCAGTATCTTGAACAGCCTGTACTTGCTTGGTCATGTGAAGGATAAGATACTGAAATCTTTTTTTAAGATTGAACAATGGTACAAATAGCTCAAAAGTGCCCCCCAAAAATGGTTGCCAGTATTTAATGGCTCTCCTTACTTATTGGAAAACAAGATCTTTTATGTATTATTTTATATGTTATATACATGTTCTCCCACATTTGAGTATGATAAGCTCATCCACTGAGCATCTGGCAAATACCAGACAGTCTTCAGAGAGAACTTGCCATAATTTCTGGATCTGTGTATGATTGAAATATCCAGAAGCAGATATATGTGCCTTTTCTCAAACCTTTGTATTTGTGAGAGATAATTTTTAAATAAAAATAGAAAAAGAAATAAGAAAAGATGAAAGAAGCAAAAAATAAGTAAAGGGAGTGACCTAGTGCTGCCCAGATCGCTGACTCACGTAGTTAATTCTGACAGATAATAGGGGTTGCCAGTAACATCATCCATCTCATTGCAATGAGACAATTATCATTTAATTTTTAACATTGTGCATTATTTTTATTCTGTGATGAATATAATTATGTGATCAATTGTTATAATTTACCTGAATTGGTGGATAGGGTCACACACACACACACACACACACACACACACACACACACAGTAAACTAGAGCAGCTATGTTTTCACCTCTATGAAATATTGAGGTTTCTCCACAGGGCATGTATTTTCAATTGAAAAGATATAGATCCTGTTGTTAGAATCAAGCTTGGAAAATCACAACACTAAATTATTTGAAGTCCCCTGTTCAACTATAAATTTATCTAATCATTCTTTCCATTTTTATTACATTACCCTGTTTTATTGTCTTTATAACTCTTTGTTGTCATTATCATGTGTATTTGTCTATTTGTTTGTTGCATGTCTTCCTGATTAAAATATAAGCTCACTGAAGTTCGGTACCTTGTCTCCTCACTCTGTATTCCCAGCACCTAGAATTTGCCAGGCACATACTATGTGCTTACTACAGATTTGCTGAATAATGAATTAATGAAGCTTTTACTTATCCATTCATCCATTCATTTATCTATTTATCCATCATGTACCTATGCTTCCATCATATGCGAAATCTTTGCATACTAGTGAGGTAGCTTTGTTATCTACTTGAGAGATTATGGTACACACACACACACACACACACACACACACACACACAGATTTATCTTATTAGGAGGAGTCCTGAGGTGAAAGTCCTTAGACCCAACAGATTGGTGGCTGGAGAAGTCATCTTTCAACTGAATTTCCCCAGTTCTTCCAGTTGGCAATGACAGGAGGACAGCCAGCAAAAGAAGAAGGCCCTGGAGCGGGAACTTGTTTCATCAGTCTTACTTTGCTTTGTACTGACTTTATATTTTAATAACCTCCTCCCAAATACCTGGCTAACCCAGCCTAAATCGCCCCTTTGTAGGTTGCAGTACATATCTGATGCCCGATAATAGCTTCTTTGTTCCGCCCTCCCCCTGCCCAGTATAATTCCGTTTATTATCTAACCTTACTTAGGCATTTTCAGCAATCTTTTCCTGCTCCTCCGTACACACTTTCTAAAAAGCCAGCTGTGCAATTTAGACCATCCCCGGAGATTACTGCCCAGGGTGGGTTTGCATTTACGAGCACATAACTGAAGCTGACATGGCCTTCGCCAGAATTAATAGCTCTTGGAACAATTTGCCTTCACAGCATTTTACAAACAGCTTCATAATACATCTGAGGGTAAGGCAGGTTTTAATTAGTGTCACTAATAGCTAAGTATTCAGAAGGGAAATAATTAAGGGTCTGGACCAATAGGAGCCAGGGGTGAAAGGTGAACTTGGAGTCTGTGCAGGTTCAAGGTGATAGAAGTTTCCACCTGTCCTTGGGGTGATATTGGAGAACTGTTTTCTCAGCTGAGATGAGTCTTCTGTTAGCGCTGACCAGGAATTACCACTGGCAAACTCAGTTTGTCTGCATGCAGTAACATTTTTAAGATTGAACAATGGTACAAACAGCTCAAAAGTGCCCCCCAAAATTGTTGCCGGTATTTAATGGCTCTCCTCGCTTGTTGGAAAACAAGACCTTTTATGTGTCATTTTGAAACATCCAGTGCTTTCTTCCTCCCGCCTTCTCTCTTTAGCTTCTCCTCTTGTGCCGGAAACCGAATATTGTTACTTGGTAGTTATGTGAAAAGGGAACCCGGCAAGGCTGGTCAACCTTGAAGCTAAAGGTCAGAGCCAACCACTCCCTATCTAATTGAGACGATGGTAACTGAGGCAACTTCCCCACCAAATAATCATGTAAATCCTTATTGATAAGATCATCTGTCTGTTACTGGAATTACCTGCCTAAGGGCAATGGGTGTATCTCAGAACTCTAATAAAAGGGATAGAGCAAAGGCCAGAGTTTGGAGTCCTCCCACTAGAGGTGGCTCCCGCCTGGCCCCACATTTTCCCAAATTAATTCTTTTCTAGCTTCTCTTCATTTTGATTGCGGCCTTCTCCAGAAACCGGACCCGAACGGGATCTCTGAAACACGCGGGACGTGACAAGGGATCCCACACATCTGGCGCCCACACGGGACTTCTGGAGGAGATG
Source organism: Eptesicus fuscus (assembly GCF_027574615.1). Classification (NCBI taxonomy): domain Eukaryota; kingdom Metazoa; phylum Chordata; class Mammalia; order Chiroptera; family Vespertilionidae; genus Eptesicus; species Eptesicus fuscus. The sequence goes on along the minus strand of NC_072483.1, from coordinate 18,289,440 downwards.
ATGGTTTTCGTCTAGAGCGAAGGAGGAAAAATACACCGAAAAAAGGTGTGAAAAATTAACCGCACTCAAAAACCCACGGCCAGCTGCAGAGTCCGGATCTGTGAGTAGGGTGGGAATGTCTTTGTTTTTAACCAGGCTAATGGGGAAGAATTAGGTTATAAATATAAAGTAAACTTTATTATAGAATTTTGGTTTGTATGCTTAAAGAATGTGGTTTCTTGTTCAAATTAAAATCTTAGTTTGTATTTGGAATCTAAAATCTGTAATAAGAAATGAAACTCCACTGCTGAAGCCGTCTCCAGTGCGGAGAAATTCAAAAGTGGCAGGAGGGGGCAAGGTTATGTGCTCTCCCGCAATGAGATTACTCAATGTTTTATTTAAAAATTATAAAAGAACTCAAAGAGAAGTTCAAATCTTGGCCAAATTGGGTGTTAGTTATTATTTAGGAAAGCAAAAAAGGAGGAAAAAATTTAAGATCTGTCTGTCTTTTAAGTATGAAAAGAAATTTGGCCAGATCTGTTGCTGAAACTTCCCCTGAAGTAAGTAGGATGTGGGGAAGGGAGACACGTGGTGATCCAATATGGACTCCACTCCCCAAGAAAGCCACTTCTTTGCCTCATCTTCGCCATCTTTATTTATTTTCCAGCTAATGACTTAAAGCTTTTTAAAAATTCATAAATGCATCCGGGATTTCTGTGCACATGTAAGGGGAAAGGGCCAGTTTAAAAACGAGTGCGCATAGTTTTGAGCTGAACTTGACCTTTTGCTGGGTACAGAATAAAAACCCGAGATTGTTTTGGCCTTAAAAATGGCGGAGATGAACCGGGGAAAGAGATGAACCGAGGAAAGAGATATAGGCAGGCTTCCCAAGGCTCTCTTGAAATTTCCCGCCCAGAGGCAGGTAACCACCAGGAAGTAGAAAGCAAGTTTACATGTGAATAGCTATGGGTTTGTTTCTTGACTTCCTCAGCAGGAAAAATTCTTTAAAAAATTTAGTGGCTGTGCCAAGTCTATTGGCTGGAAATTTAAAACTTTTAAGTTTAAATGATCTAAATGTATTGAAATTTAAAATAATGAAATGTTGATCTGAGTATGCCTAGTATGAAGTCTAGATGATATAAGTTAATTAATTGAATATGCCTTATATTTTATTTGAAATGTATCCTTAAAAATGTAAAAGTATTATTGATTTGAGAAATGCTAAGTATTTAATTTTGCTACCTAAAATTTAAAGCTCTGGAAGTTTAAGGTCTCTTTCCTTGCAATGAAAGTTTTTAAAGCTACACCCTTTGTTAATGGCGGAAGGGGCAGACTATGCCCTTCTCCCAGAAGAACAGGTAATCCAATTTCCACCAGTAGCCATTTTTTTAATACCTACAAGTTTGCTTCTCAGTTTCCCCAGGCAGAAAAAACATGGTTTAAAGTTAATTATTAGATTTTAAAATTTATTCTTAAAAATATAAAGGACTGCTAAATATTTGACTTACAAACTCTGGAAGTTTAAGGTTCAGATTGAATTGGGAGAACTTACATAATTGTGGTAACTAAATGCCTAGAGTGTAGTAAAATGTGTTTTTGAGAAAATAAAATGTTTTCTCTTAAATAATTAGGAATTCAAAATATGTTACTTCTTGGTCTGATTTAAAAAAGAGAATTAATTCTGTGATACAGTTTCACAGGCCCTGAAATGTATTACAAAAGTCTATTCTCTCTTAAAAGAAATATTTTTTTTAATTAAACCAATTGATACTTAAAATCGCATGGAAAGCTTTATCAAATAAAAATTAACTAATATGTTAAATGTTATGAAAGTTTATGCCTGTAAGAAGGGCAAAAACAATGTATTTCTTAAATATAGCCAAAATTTTCAACAGCAGTAGAATTTCTAGAAAGACAAAAGCTTCAAGCAGCCTGCATTTTTTGAATCGGCTGGAGGTGGGACACTGTTTATACTTTTGGATCAGACCAATAAAGTATCAAATAAGTTTACTGAATAAGCTTCTTTGCTTTTTTAATTTACCTACTTAAGTTACTTTATAAATTAGACTTTTTAAAATATAATCAAGGTCTCATATAAATTAAGTTACATGAGAAGCCAATGTCTTTATAAGTAATTGAATCCTAACTTTATGTAGCCCCCTGCATTTTTAATTAAGCTAGAGGTGGGGCAACATATTTGGCTTGTGAATTCAGACGTAAATTTGCTTTATTTTTTAAATGAAGATACCTACTTTAATTACTTAAAAAAAAATATTAGCTTCTTAAATTATAATCAAGGTTTTCAGCTAAATGGAAAGCCAATATTTTATAAATAATTCTAATAAAGACCAGAAACAGCTAGTGATTGTCTGCAATGTGATTTTCGACTTTGTTTTGAAAGAACAGATTGAGCAGCCGCCATGATGGCCACATGTCTTACCGATCACGTGGCTTACTGCTCGCCATCTTGAAATAACAAAGGCCAACCCCCTTCTTTTAAGCCAATGTCTTTGTAAGCAATTTAAATAAGTTTTTTAAGGAAGTTACTGAAGGCTTCCCATGATCCCTCTGCATATGCAAATTAGCTAATGGGAATACTCTTAAAAATAAATTTCTTGCTTAATAAAAAGGAGAAATTTGAAAATTTTGAAATCTCTGTAACTGGAATTCCAGGATAAAATGAGGATTGTTATTAAAATATTAAATCTAATCCATACTAGTGGTCACCATAATCTTAAGAGAAATTGTTTCATGTGGCAAAGATTTTTAAATAAAACAGTATAGTCTGAAAATTATTTTGGAAGGAAATAAAAAGAGGCTTCCTTCAAATATCGTACAGATTGTAATTGATAACCAATGCATTAGGCCTCAGAAGGTGGAGATAAGAAAAGATTAATGACTTTTAGAAATTATTAGGAGACTTTAACTGGTTAAAACCTTTTCTATACAAAAAGAGATTGATAGCCAGTTTGAGATTGAATTGCCATGGCCTAGAACAAAGAATATTCTTACATGATATTTTATAATTTCATTATAATTTTTGATATTTTACAACAGCATATTGTACAATTATCCCAAACTTACAAATTAATTTTTTGAATGTTTGGCAGCAATTTAATAAGGACATGAAAGGATTTAATCCCTTCCACTGTGTGGAAGGCCCCCTGGGAAGGCACTTGAGCATTCTATATTGGCCCTTCTTGCCCTTTTTGCCAAGAAGGACCCTCTTCTCACCATCCAATTGCCCACAGCTGTTGCCTGAGTTTTCAGTTTATGCTGAGGTTGAAGCCTCGTGGTGGCTGGTACTATGGATCTGTCTCTCGCATAATGGCGTGAGCTGAGCCCTCCATGGAGAAGAAACCTGGGTTCCCCAAGACATGTGATCAATGCTGGGGCCCCGCCAGACGGCGAGGGGATCCCAAGGCAAGTGCTGTGCATGGAGGCCATAGGGGCATAGCTAACCAAGGAGACAGAACTGAACCTCACATCACCCTGTTTGGCCCCGGAGGATGGCTGGTTAGTCAAAGACGGGTAAGATTCCTCAAGGGAGGAACAACCTAAGACAGGCACAGTCGCAGAGGGGCCATCAGGAGAGAACTTGGGGGTCAACAGAGGTGGGGCACAGAACCTCACCCCCCCAACATTGCAGGGGCTTGAACACTCACCCCTTCTGAGGGAGGTCTCCTGCCCCATGGCTGCTTCGCGCTTCCCATGCCAGCTCAGATCGGGACTCAGGTAACAGAAAGAGACTTGGCCCAGCTCAGATTGTGACCCAGGCAACAGAGTTGGCCGATGGCAGCTGCCCTATATCAAAATCCAGGAATGATCAGGGCTTTCTCAAGGATGCAAAATATTCCTTTTCATTGATATTTACAGTGTAAACTAAGATTTTTGTTAGAGTATTAAATTTGACAGTAAAATAGTAGACAAGTTTTCAGGTTAATTTAAATTGGCTAAATGAAATTAGTGAATATTCAAGAAAATTTAATTGTACAAAAGCTGTTCCTAAAGTATTAACCAAAATTTCTATTGATAGTTTATTTCATGGTAAAATTGCTTAGCATGCAGTAGACCTAAAGCAGTCATATTTTTGTGCAAAAAATTAAAAATTTAAAGTTATCAAGACTGCATTATAAAAATTTTCCTAAAGCCTCCTAAAAATTAAATAAAAAAGGGGGATAGTGGAAAAATACCATGTAAGAAAAAAATATCCTGAAAGTAAAATTACATCTTGAAAAATTTTACTTTGAAAATTAATTTTCATACAGCAGAACACCCATGAAAAACATACATGGTGTCAAAATAAGCAAAAGGAAAATTGTTTGGGCAAAAAATAATAGGATCCTAAGAAAAATTTATAGAAAAGATTCCTTTATTAACTTTTGGTCGAGAATATGTTTGTATATTTTCAGAAAACAACTCCTAGACCATGTGGATTCCTGTAATAGAGAGGAATTAACAGGAATGATCCATCCATGAAGACAAGAGGAGAAATAGTCCAGAGATGGAAGACGCTGACGACGCCTTGCCATGCTAGCAGTCAGCACATGTGCATCACTGCAGATTGCCCAGGACCAAACCACAGAGGTCGGACCTGCATCGCCACTGTTTGTCCACCATCCAGATATCGTTGCTGACATGTACACTTGAGGAACTTTTGGACATTGAAACTTTAGACTCAGAACTTTTGGACATTGAAATTGGGACTCAAACATATTTTGTTCTTATTATGTTTATTTCTGGTCTGTAAATGCAAGATTTTTTTTTAAGGAAGGAATTGGGGGGAGATGCCGGAAACCGAATATTGTTACTTGGTAGTTATGTGAAAAGGGAACCCGGCAAGGCTGGTCAACCTTGAAGCTAAAGGTCAGAGCCAACCACTCCCTATCTAATTGAGACGATGGTAACTGAGGCAACTTCCCCACCAAATAATCATGTAAATCCTTATTGATAAGATCATCTGTCTGTTACTGGAATTACCTGCCTAAGGGCAATGGGTGTATCTCAGAACTCTAATAAAAGGGATAGAGCAAAGGCCAGAGTTTGGAGTCCTCCCACTAGAGGTGGCTCCCGCCTGGCCCCACATTTTCCCAAATTAATTCTTTTCTAGCTTCTCTTCATTTTGATTGCGGCCTTCTCCAGAAACCGGACCCGAACGGGATCTCTGAAACACGCGGGACGTGACAAGGGATCCCACACACTCTTGTTTAATTTTGGTGGCTCTATTTTACAAGCAAAGCAGCTGCCGGAGTGGGGAAGAGGTGCACCATGCAGATTCATGGTTTACAGTTTGCTGAATGTAAGCCTGCCTAATCCTCTCGTATCATTGGATTACTCTCCCCAAGCAAATTTTCCCAGCTTTCATCATGAGAATGGGCTCCCTGCCAAGAAACCACTCATCCCAGCTCAGGTCCACCTGGCCCTTCCCGATTGTCAACTCCTCCATTTTTGGCCATTAAAAGGGCTTTCAGACTGAATATTTGCAGAACCACTTCCGAAAGCCAAACACAAAATCTTTGTTCCATATGATCACTAATCTCCATGCAGGGTTCTGGTCTGAAATATCATGGGGTAGAGAGGGGGTGGGGTGTGGTGGGGAGACCCTTTGATCATTGGGTCAGTTCTCTCTTTATACTAGTATTATCCAATTAGATAAAAATAAATTTAAATAATTATTAAGAACAAAATAGAACTTTAAATAGTAACCAAAGTCGGATCAGAGGATTTAGAGAAGACCAAATACCTATCAGTATTAATGCTGCTCTACAGCATTTGGGAGCTGCATTTGGAAGGTAGGTTAAGAAAGCCATTCTGAAATTCCTAAATGTTCCATAAACTCTGCATCAATTATAGTTTAATGGATTTTTGAAAAAAAAATACTCATGGTTGTTTACTGCCTAATTCCCTTCACAGGTCCAGAAAAAGGGATCTTCTTGGGTTTCAAAGGGAAAAGTTTCTTTGTGATCGCAACTCAGGACAAGGGGTTTGAGTCACACACACTCCTCTGTCAATCACGTGTGAAGTTCTGAGCATGTGTAAACTCTCACGGAGCCAGACAATAGCACCTTGCTATTCAATCACTGATTTCGATCCCTCCTCAGCTAAACTTTAACACCTGTAAGCCAGCAATTGGGGGAGGGAAGATTAATAGAGCCCTTTGGACTCATGGGATTTTAGGACCTAAGGGTCTCGAATTTATTGCACAGGCAGACACCCAGACATGACCTTGAACACTAAATCAGTTTAAACTTACAAAAACAAAACGTTCTGTACATTTTCTGCTTTTTACACACAATGTTTGGGAGTCTGAGTGGATGAAGCATTCGAGATGTTGAATGTACACCCAGAGCAATATGCTGGTGGGCTTCCACTATGCTGTTTTACTGATTTACTGGAGCCCAATGAGCCAAAAGCAGCAGGACAGAAAAATGCATTTTCAGTGGCTCAGGGCCTCCCTTCCACATGGTAACAATGTCAGGCAGAGCACTCACCTTTCCCTCCTCTCCTTCCTCCAATCTTCCAGAAGACAGGGGATAGGAAAGCCTTGCTACCCACTCCCCAAAGATGGGTTGCAAGGCCCACCTCTGGATTAGTAAGGAAAGCCAGCCCTAACTGGTTTGGCTTAGTGGATAGTGTGTCGACCTGTGGACTCAAGGGTCCCAGGTTTGATTCCAGTCAAGGGCATGTACCTTGGTTGCAGGCACATACCCAGTAGGGAACACAGTAGTGCATTATGCTGTCCAGGAACCCAGGGAGCTGCGCAGGTGCTTACTATATTTTTTAAGAAAAAAAAAAAAAAGGAGGCAGGCCCTAACCAGTTTGACTCAGTGGATAGAGCGTCGGCCAGCAGACTGAAGGGTCCCAGGTTCAATTCCGGTCAAGGGCATGTACCTTGGTTGCGGGCACAACCCCAGTAGAGGGTGTGCAGGAGGCAGCTGATCAATGTTTCTCTCTCATCGATGTTTCTAACTCTCTATCCCTCTCCTTCTCCCTTCCTCTCTGTAAAAAATCAATAAAATATGCATTTTTTTAAAAAGTAAGGAAATCCATATAAGCGCAGAACTTAGAGGGAAAGAACTAGAAAATGGTTTGCTATCTGCTGATGGACAATGTGTCTTATTTTAAGTGTAAGTTCCTTAATGACAGGGGACCATATTTTTATGAAGAGTAGAGAGTAGCATCTAACAAATGGTATATGCTGACAAGGAACTCAACTGGAACTCAGCTTCCACTCATAGAAGACTCTTTGTCTTGGTATGCACTCACACTCCCGACTTTCACTTTGTATTTCTGGGTTCATCAAACCCTCAGATTCAGTGTTGAAAGTCAAAGCGAAACCCCCCCATGAAGAAAACCACACTGATTTTTACCTGCTTTAATGTCAATGTTTTGAGAAACTAAAAATAAATCAGTCCAGTTCACTCCACGCTCACCGTTTGGAGTATATAAAATACCTCCAATGAAATCTCAGCAAATTTGACTTGCCTCAGAAATGTTCACTATTGAGAGAGTTTTAAATTAAATCCAAAGCTTTCACGTTGATTTTTAAAGACTCCAGCATGAATGTGTCAATTCAGTCAAATATTTAATGGTTGACAAAAGAAAAATAAGGCGCTTCTAAATTTCAACTTATTGTAGGTGCTTTGTGAAAACCTGAATCCCTCAACTATGCAAATTTCTCTGTTAATATGCATATGATAACACTGCCAAACAAAAGAGAAAAGATAGCTCAATGAGTGAGGGCAGATAGAGAGGAAAGAGAAAAAAAGTTAGGAGTGAGAAAAGATGGAAAGATAGGTGTGTTTTTTCACCCATATCTGAAACAGGTAAAATGTTCACCTGTTACTAGAATAGATGTAGTATGAAATGCTCAAATCAGACGTGGGACAAAATTAGCCTATCCAGTTTATCAGGGGCTGAATTTAGTCAGCTGGATTACCTGGAGCCATCTTCCTAGTACCTGGAAAGCATTCCTGGGTGCTTTTCTGTCTGTCAACCTGAGAGGATAGTACAGAGGCCAGCCCTGTCTGTGAAGTCACAGGGTAGCTGAGAGCCTAATTGAAGAACTAGGAAGGAAGCTAAGATCCTACTACTGGGAATGTACAAACACATAGCAGGAGGAGCCAAGTCAAAGACCTGTCCTGGTCACAGTGCCAAGCTGGTCAGTGGGAACAGGCTGGCCAGAAGGGAGGAGTTGGGGTGGTTTCTAGAAGATTGTCTAATGGGAGCATTTGGAGGCTTCATTATCCTCTTTTTTTAAAATATCGATTTCTGAGAGGAAAGGAGAGGGAGACAGAGATAGAAACATCAGTGATGGAAGGATCATTAATTGATTGGCTGTCTCCTGCATACCCCACACTGAGGATTGAGCCCACAACTCAGCATATGCCCTGAATGGGAATCGAACTGTGACCTCCTGGTTCATAGGTCGACGCTCAACCACTGATCCATGCAGGCCGGCATTCTCCTCCTTTTTAACTAGAAAATTATAACCTTGGCTTTAGTTTGCTGCCTTCACTGATAAAATTCAAAAGGCCCCAAGTGGAAATTCCTTGGAGGGGAGGGGAGAAGACACAGAGCTCACTCACCTCGCTGTTCTGTGTTGCCCAGTTATTCATCTGCCACCCCAACTGGTGGCGATTCTCTCTCTCTCTCTCTCTCTCTCTCTCTCTCTTTCTCTCTCTCTCTCTGTGTGTGTGTGTGTGTGTGTGTGTGTCCTTAGGGCCTAGTGCGGTGCCTGGCATTTGGTGGATAGTCAGTAAAAGTGCTCAACTCAATGACGCAGTGGACGAACGCTCCTGGAGAGACACTGCTTGAGACTTTCAAGCTGAAGGGTGTTAGGATGTTTTTGAGGCATGTGTCCCCAGGGTCAATTGAATGTTGTCAATCTCTTGGAAGCCCCAAGAGGGCTACCCTCATGCTCTGTTTGCCTTCTCTAGAATAAAAGTGGCTGTTTCTTAGCCCAGGTGCCCATCAGTAGATGAGTGGATAAAAAAGCCATGGTGCATTTACACCATGGAATACCATGCAGCTGTGAAAAAGAGGGAGCTCTGGAGACAGCACGGATGGACCTGGAGACTGATTATTATGCTGAGTGAAATAAGCCAGTCAGAGAAAGGCAAATATCACATGATCTCACTCATATGTGGAATCTAATGAACAAAATAAACTGGTGAACAAAATAGGTCCAGAGGTATGGATGCATGAAACAGAATAACAGACGTGGGCGGGTGGGGGCCGGAGGGGGGGGGAGAGTGCAGGAAGAGATTAACCAAAGAACATATGCATATATGCATAACCCATGGACACAGACAATAGTATGGGCAAGGTCTGGGGTAGGGCGGGGGTTGGATGGAGGGGGGCAAAAAGGGAGAAAAGAGGAGACATCTGTAATACTGTCAGCAATTTTTTAAAAAGTCACTGTTTCTTTTCTGGAAACATAAAAGGAAGTGTCTAATGGGCAGTCCATCTTCCCGCCTTTTTGCCTATATAACAAAGTCTCTCTTTGCCTGAAAAATATAGCGTGTGTTTCCCAACTGCAAAGAGACCGTTGAAAAGTAAACCACAGAGCAGTATTTTAATGAGAACATGATTACCTAACACCCCACTGTGGTTTCAGGTGGCATTGTGCCAACCTTCCAAAATGATACCAGAAGCTCAGAGTTAAAAAAGAAAAAAAAGAAAAAGGCAGAGAATGAGAAAAAAGTGATTAGCGTCCCCTTAGTGAAGGTAGCTTTGTTTCTTGGATGGCTTCCAAAAAGAAGCTCTATAGAAGAACATAGGTTATTGGTGTTCGCAGTTGAACCAAACTTTCTTCCTGTTTTGAAAAGTTTGAGAGAGAGAAAAGGGGGGCCACCCTTGAATTAGTACACGATGTGCTGAATGCGGTGTTTTCAGCACCAAAGAAAGCTTTGCTATGTCTCCGCCATCCACTTGCCTTCTGCACACGCACTTGCTATTTCTGTAGCCTCGGTTACAAGACCACAGGTGTTGATGCTGTGGAGTGAAGGCTGCAGTGGCCCCGCAGAACAAAGCCCAGGCGTGCATTATTCCTCCCTGGGGAGCAGCTGGTGCTGGCACTGGGCACAGAGAAGAGGATGGAGGCCCTGGGGCTCGGTGGGGTCATTTCTGAAGGACATCCTTTCTTTGGTCTCCAACTGACCCAGCACTTAGACATAGACTGCATTCCAGGCACATGGGAACACAGTAGTGCATTATGCTGTCCAGGAACCCGGGGAGCTGCGCAGGTGCTTACTATATTTTTTAAGCAAAAAAAAAAAAAAAAAAAAAAAAAAAGGAGGCAGGCCCTAACCAGTTTGACTCAGTGGATAGAGCGTTGGTCAGCAGACTGAAGGGTCCCAGGTTCAATTCCGGTCAAGGGCATGTACCTTGGTTGCGGGCACATCCCCAGTAGGGGGTGTGCAGGAGACAGCTGATCAATGTTTCTCTCTCATCGATGTTTCTAACTCTCTATTCCTCTCCCTTCCCCTCTGTAAAAAAATCAATAAAATATATATTTTTTAAAAGGCGGGAAAATGAGCTGCCCGTAAGACAGTTCCTTGTATATTTTCAGAAAAGAAACAGTCACTTTTTAAAAAAATATTGGGGTTGTGGTTTCATTTCCACGTTGGGTTTCTAGACTTAACCCCTGAAACGCCTTCTGCAGTTGTCTTCCCACCATTTAGTTCGAGAACCAGGTGGCCCTGAGCGGCCACAGAGCTGCAGGACGCTGCAGTCGAGCCCCTTCGGCCTACGGATGAAGAAATCAAGGCCCAGAGGAAGCTTAGAGACTCACCCAAAGTCGCACAACTACTCAGCAGCCAAAAAACAACCACTTACATGCAAAGTGGTGGGCACAGCGCAGGCACAAAATATACGACTTTCCTTCCTTTCAAAGCATTTAGCTTTGGGCTAACCCTGAGAAGGTAGGTGGGCAAGTACCACAGACTCTTGACCTCAAGAAGTTACAATATCATGCCCTAGCTAGTTTGGCTCCGTGGATAGACCATTGACCTGTGGACTGAAGGGTCCAGGGTTCGATTCCAGTCAAGGGCACATGCCTGGGTTGTGGGCTCGATCCCCAGTGTGGGGTGTGCAGGAGGCAGCCAATCAATGTTTCTCTCTCATTATTGATGTTTCTATCTCTCTCTCTCTCTCCCTTCCACTCTGAAGTCAATAAAAATATATTTTTTAAAAAGATAGCACAAAATACTACCTTTAAAAAAATAAAGAAGTTACAATAGCACAGCTGGCTGGTGGGGCTCAGTGGTTGAACATCGACCTATGAATCAGGAGGTCACAGTTCGATTCCCAGTCAGAGCACATAACCAGGTTGGGGACTTGATGCCCAATTAGGGGGTGTGCAAGGGGCAGCCAATCAATGATTGATGTTTCTATCTCCCCCTTTCCCTTCTTCTCTGAAATAAATAACAATATATTTTTTCCAAAAAAGAAGTTACAATATCTTAAAGTTAACAACATGTACACATTAGGCATAGGGACAATTACAAGCTAATGCAAAACAGGGTGCAAGAAGATGCATATAGCATAAGTGCAACATAACAAAAATGCTCTCACTCTTCACTCCCTTCACCTGGTTAATTACTCATTTCGTCTTGGTCTTGAGGTTGCCTATTTCAGGAAGCCCTCCTGGGTTTGGTTCAGCTTGGACTGTAAGTGCCTATGCACTTCTCTGGGTTCCTGGCTGGCCTTATGTACTACTGCATCGCCATGCCTAGTGCCTGGAATACAGTCCATGCTCAGGAAATGTTTGGGGAAGGAAGGAGCTGAATGCCCATCAGCAACCTTTCAGCCAACAAGCTGGATTAGAGGTGAGCTTGAAGATGGGAAGAATTTGTATCAATACAGAAGGTGGCCCAGAATGGATGGATAACACCCCACCCCCATAGAAAAATCAACCCAAGCTGTGCTGGAGAGAGGTCAATGAGGAGACCCCCATGGATGGGACAGTCATCTCTGATGAAGAGGATCAGAAAGGTGCTGCTGGGTAAGTCAGATAAAACTAGACTATGGGAGGTCACGGAGACTAAGAAAAGGATGCCAACCAGAAGGAAGATGTGATGCCCTTAAAAAGAAGAGAATTAGAGAAAATCTAAGCCGCTTGAAAGCTGCACACAGCAAATCACACTGCTCAGTTTTATTTATTTTTTTAATTTTATATGTTAAATTGATTGGGGTGACATTGGTCAATATGAACATATAGGTTTCATGTGTGGGTTTCAATGTTACAAGATGTGTATATTGCACCATGATTGACAACACAACAAAGAGGCAGCCAACCAGATGGGAGAGGACATTTGCAAACAGTAGCTCCAGCTAAGGTTTATTTCCCAAAATATATAAAGAACTTGGAAAACTCAAAACCAAACAAACAACCCAATCAAAAAGTGGGCAGAGGACCTGAAAATACACCTCTCCCAAGAATTCATACCAGCAACCAATAGATATATGAAAAGGTGTTCAATCGCTCTGACAATTAGGGAAACCCGCTCAGTTTTAGAATCTGATTTTGAGAAGCGTTTTCCTGCACTTGAAAAGCTTGCAGGCTTCCCTTTGGTAGCTGGGTTTCCCCCACTTCTCACCTTTGAAGTGTTTTCTTTCTCAAAACCTGAAAAGACAGGCTGGGTTTCACCTTGGGAAAATGCAAAGTAGCCAGCTGCAGAGAAGAAGAAAAAAAAAAGAATTTCAATCTCAATCACAGATTTCTTTGAAACACTGAGCTGAAGGGAATTCTGGAAGGACCACTGACTCATATGGCCAGAGAGCCAGGATGAACAGATAATGCTCTGACTCAGTGGCCGGAGAAAACTTCTCCTGGGGTTCTGACACTTCTTACCTGCATGCTTTTACCGAACAAGGAAGCATCATCTTGCGCCTGGGGGCACCTGGTAGGCATTCACAAAAAGAAAGGAGTTCCGAGAAGAACTATAATTACCAACAGCAGAGAGGACATGGTTTCTGCTATCTTATGGTTCATCCACAGGGTTATCAAAATCAAGGAGCAAAAGTAGTTGTCTGGGAAGTGGTGTGAAGGAGGAACAAAGATTAAAGGAGAACAGTGGGCCCTAGCCCGTTTGTTCAGTGTTTAGAGCGTCGTTCCTAACCACTGGCCGGTTTGGCTTAGTGGTTAAAGGGTCACGGGTTTGAATCCTGGTCAAGAGCACGTACCTTGGGTGCTGGTTTCATTTTCGGCCCCGGTCGGGGCACGTACAGGAGGCAACCAGTTCATGTGTCTCTCACACATCCATGTTTCTCCCTCTCTCTCCCTCTTCCCTCCTTTCCACTCTCTCTCTCTCAAGACCCAAGGAAAAAATATCCTCGGGTGGGGATTTAAAAATAGAATAATGGGATTGGGGGTATAAAATATGCCCTTCCCTCACATCCAAGACAGAAGGTACTACTCTGTAAGCAGCCATATGCTGCGTAAAACACAGCAGACTTAATGTCGGCTCATACCATTTTGCATGATGCTAACTTGAAGGAAACTCTGGGAAAATAAGAGACTGGAAGAGAGCAGGTGTATCTGTGGATGCCTAGCTGCTAGGCTGTCCCGAACTGTTGCTGGTGACATTGTACTCCAATGCAGAGCAGACTGAGTAAAAAGTAGACCACATCTCTCAAATAAGAGCCCTGCACAGGCTTATGATGGTTCTGCTACTCCCCAGGGGAAGGTCATCTGTAGGTTACAGGTTTAGAGATCAGTACAATCCCTTGGGCCAAGATGTCATTGCGTGCAAGGCAGCAAGCCCCCGGGTAGATGACGATGGATCCTGTGATTGGCCATCCCTCTCTCAGAGCCCAGCTGGGAGCAGATTTGAACTTCTCAGTGGCATTTCAAACAACCCAAGTCCCAGTGATCCTTGGGATCCATGTGATTAAAAGAAGAGAGTCTCCTAATGAGACGTTCACTCCTGGGGGACCAGGCAGGAAACATGAGGGGTGGGCTTCTGTACTAAAAGCAGCTCTTGGTCACCCACACACTGGAACAGCCATAAGAAATGGTGACAGCCACCTTTCTGCTCACCACCAGCCTCTGGGGAACTCAAGGGGTGCAAGAGAGAGCATGCAAGCATCGGGTTTACCTGGCCATATACTCCTTCACATAAAGAATGACGCCAGCGTCTAATGCCTTTGTCTCCCTCCTTCTCCTGAGTCCTCGACATGGGTTTCTATCAGCTTCTAGAACATGACCTCCCCAGCCCAGGACCGGCTCAGCAACTGTGCCACAAATAATAATGTTGCTGTCTAGACTCCTAGTAAGAGGGACACACCTCTCTGCATTATCTCCATTTTGATGAGGAAACTGAGGCAGCCCTAAAGCATCAAGTACCTTGCCCAAAGCCTCTGGATTAGAGAACCCCATCTCTTAGCTTTAGAGCCCAAGTTCTCAAACTGACTGATTTTTGCTTCTTTGCCAAAGGTAGACTGGTGGAAGGAAGAATTGGGTGTGTCAGAAGCTTCTTAAAGAGCACTTCCCCTCCCCTGATTTTAGCAGCATCGGTCAACCTCCTACCATGGAGGTAGTGCGATTTTATGTGCCAATCTCAGTTATGGGTTTGAGGTCATAACTGTTTGTCCCTCCTCAAGAACTCGTCACACCCAGTTTCCTGGTTTCATTTGTACTTTGGGGTTCAACTGTCATTCCCCAGCCCGCACATTGGTTTCACTTCCTTGGGCCCTAATTAATTCGTTTTTTGAAATAGGGATCTATCTACCAGGGTGGGTGTGAGAAATAAGAAAAGGGGCGTCAATATTAAGACTACGGGAGCCTCGCTGTTCATGCATTAGTGAGCACTTCACAAACAAAAGCATTATGACGGAGTATTTTTGTCCTTTCATATCAGTCTTCTGTCTCAACTCTGGCTGAAATCAGAGTCACGTAGAGCGTTTTTTAAAAATACAAATGCCAAAAGGCCCCACCTCAGTTCTACCAAGTGAGAAACGACTGAGGTAGAGGTTCAGGGGTCTGAATTTAACCTCGAAGTAAGTAAGCTTCCTTTTTGTGAGGGGTCTAGGCCAAGTGAGATGTTCACCCTTCCAGAAGATTCCATAAGGGATTCCTGCTCAGAGTAGGAGGTAGGTTTAGAGGGCCGGGAAGCTGCCTCCCAAATAACAGCCCTCTCATGTGGTTGGTTCTTGGTTGGCAGCTCACTCCTGCACACAGTGAGTGGTAACCGGTGTAGAGAGACCCCTTCCTTCTGTCCCATTCTGTAGCTGTCATTTCCCAAGCTCTCTCCCCAGCAGCGCAGCAGGGGTAGGTGCTGGGGGCCAGACAAAAGCTATGCTCCCTCCAGAGCTGCCTTTTCTCTGCCAGACAAGATCGCTTTTAACAACCACAAAGTTTCGTGAGTCACCAGATGAAAGCTGGTCATGCCCTAGGTGTCTGTTAATGAAGAAGATTCTTAAACACAAACACACGCAAAACAAACTATGATTTCAAGACACTTTCCAATAAATGTGGTTATTTTATTCATCACAACAGCATCCCCATTTGAAAACGTGTAGTGCATTATTTATTCTGTCTGAAGTAAGATGTGGAACTTGAGAATATTTGGATCCTTTATAATACCTTCCCTGGGCCCTAATACCCCAAGGTTGCAAGCCAGCATGTGCCACCCTGTCAAGGTCAAAGCCCAGTGGCCTTCCCGCCTGTCCTTACTTGCTCCTGGACAGTAAGTATCCGCCCAAGAACCAATTGTGGAACTGTGACCGTGTTTGAAATGAGTCACCAGTGAGTAACCAAAGGGCCAGAAAAGTGGTCTGGGGCCAAGAAGGAAAGAGAAAATGGACCTGAAAGTAAACTTCCTATAGCTGACTACCCCTAGGGCCAGCCTTGAGCCACTCTGAGAACCAGAGTTGGGCGCACAAAGGTAGACTGGACACTCGGCAGAGCAACCGTGATAATGGGTAATGGTCTGGAAGCAAAGGGCACCTATTTCCTCAAAAATGTCAGTTTACAAATAAAAGCACAAGGGTACAACGCAAGTTATTTTCAATGTTCAAAGAATTATGTTTGCAGTTAAGGGACCCAGAAATTATTTTAACTTTAGGTGTCTTGGATGGGACATCCCAACCGAAGTGTGCGTGGTCTAGAGGCACTGTGGCCTCCCTGCAAGGCTCAGCTCAGATTCCATCCCTTCTGCAAAGCTCTTCCTGAGTATATTGGCTTGAAGTGACTTCTTCCTCAGAACTTGGGCCCCAACCCCGGTGATTCTGATTCTGTAGGTCTGGGAAGGGCCAATCTCAGTTGTGGGTTTGAGATCATAACTTCTTTTCTGTATAATCCATCTGATCTGTGATCATAAACATTACAGATGACCGTATTTGAACTGTTATTATATACAGATGCTGATTTGAGCTCTTATTGAAGTTTCTGAAGACAGTCGCTTCTTTCCTTCTGCCTCTTCTCCTATAGCTCTCAGCACAGTAACCAGCTCTAATTGGTGTTCAATACCACATACTGATTTGCTTTGATCCAACCTAAATATCCTAGCCTGGAGAATGAGCTCCAAATCATACCCAAGCAGAGGCCTCAGAAGTGTAAGGGGAGGATCTTGGAATCTACTTTTTCTTTTGTCTGCCAAGTTTGCCACCTCTGATGGTTATCTTTTAAAGATGTGCAAGTAGATGAAGTCACCCCAATGACATCAGTAACAGGATATCATTTGACGCTCTGTGATGCACAAAAGCCCACAAGTCAAACGCAGGTGTTGGTGAGAAGTCAACACCCAAACTTTAAAAAATAAAAGGAGAAGCCTTCAGACTTTCTCTAAGAAGCATTATGTCCCCTCTCAAATAGCCTCTCCCACTGACCTCTATTCATCACACCCAGCTGAAATTCCAGTCCCCCTGACCTCCTCCTTCCTCAGCCCCACATCAATGAGTTACCAGATGCTAGTTCCCCAAGATCTCTCCTATCCATTAGCCTCCTTCCAGTTCCCACCACTGTCCAGTTAGCCCAGACCTTTATGAATTATCCAAATAGGTTTCTGTCTGTTCTCTCCACCTCAGCTTCCTCTTCCCAACCCATTTTACTCTCCGCTTACACATTCATTACTCTAAAGCATAGCTCTGACCATATTATTCTCCAACTCAAAATCTTCCCAGTTTCCTGTTACTTTAGAGAATAAAGTCCAGACCTCTTAGCCGTGCCTATGCTCTAGCTTCAGTGCACCTTTCCAGACAGAACCTCAACCTGTACTCCACGGAACTGGCTGATGACAGTTCCTGGTTCCATGCTTTTGTTCATGCTTCCTCATTTCCATCAGAATGTCCTCCTTCCTTTGCATTTCTTTCCAAGTCAAAACCTTATCTATTCTCCATATGCATCTCTTGTGTGAAAGGCCTCACCCTTTCCTAATGGACCTTGTTTCCATCCTGCTCTGACTTGTATCACAGTTACCTATGTTCCTATATCATCTCCCAGGATGGATTCAATGGACTGTATGCTATTCATCTACATCTATCCCAGTGCCTAGCAGGGCTCTGCACATTATAGGCACTCAAAATAGTTTGTGGAGCCCTGCCAGTGTGGCTCAGTCATTGAGTGTCGACCCATGAACCAGGAGGTCGCTGGTTTGATTCCAAGTCTGGGCACATGCCCAGGTTGCAGGCTGGATCCCTACAGGAGGCGTGCAGGAGGCAGCCAATAGATGATTACCTCTCATCATTGATGTTTCTATCTCTCTCTCCCTGATCAGCTGCCTCCTGCACACCCCACACTGGGGATCAAGCCCAAAACCCAGGCATGTGCCCTGACCTGGAATTGAACCATGACTTCCTATGCATCCTAGTTCGTAGGTGAAGTCTCAACCACTGAGCCAAACCAGCTTGGAAAACATTTTTTTAAAAATTAGTTTGTGGGAAGAAGGAAGGAAGAAAGGAAATGAAAGAGATCTCAGAAGTAAAAGAGAAGGAACTCAGAAGGGGCCAAAAAGACCAGAGAGAGAATCCACTGAAGGAAGAGATGGGTCACAAAGAGAAATGAAAAAAATTAAATAAAATGCTGTGGACAGACCTGGGCAGTGTGAGGGTGTGTTCCCGATTTGCAGGGGAGAAGATCCAAGAAAACTTACTTGCACCATGAGAGGCCTTCATGCCAACCTTGATGTGATCCCTGCGGCAGACTCCAGCGTCTCATTATCTCCCACCCCTCACTGCAGGGCTGGGGGCCTCAGGTGAAACTTGGTCCCTGTGATTGATGAAACTATAATGGGTAGAAATTTGCCTTCATCCTACACTTCATCTAGATTTAACTAGACCATCGTATCTCTATAATAATTAACTTTTAATTAACATTATTTCAGTTTACAAAGTAGCTTTTAGGATTACTTTGTATGGTCTTCATATCAACCCTGCAAGGTAAATAGTTAATAGAATTCCCTGATAACTGTCTGGCGATTCAGAGTCTGCAAAGCTCCCTGAGTCACGCTGTCATCTCATTCGGTGCCCACTCATGCGCTTCCATTACTCCCTTAGCGCCAAGTCACACTCAGGGAGACCCATCCCCTCTGGGACCCAGCTGCTGCTCCACACGCCGGTATCCTGGCACATACAGTTCTCTGGGGGGAATTCTTTTTAGCTCTTCACAATGTTTACCTCCAGAAGGGGTGTCCATCACCACAGGTACACCTGGATTCTGTGGCTGCCTCAGCTTCTGCGGAAATTCTGGAAGGGGACTCAGGACACATGACACAGCCTCCGGCCAGTGAAGAAACACAGATACATGTGCACATACATCTGCCCCCAGCAACACAGAAAAGGGAGGGCTTGTGAGTGAAAACCCACTTGCCTTGTTCACAGGAGAAAAGAGGGGAGTTCTTTATACTTACAACAAAGTGCGACAACAGGACTCAGACTTATTTTTGCCAATTCCTGATTCTTGTGGATGCCTCACCAGCTCCCATTCTCAACTCTTCTGCTGAATTCATTCAAGGAAACTCACTCTGTTCACAGGGACACAAAGGCAAGGGGCCAGAGACTGCAGACCGCAGGCCAGCAGAGCAGGGCAATCTACTTGGTTCTCTCTGGTTCAAGGTGGGGGAAAGCACAGATTTTTTTCAAGGAGAAACTAAAGCAGTTTGAAAACTATACCGGATCATGTATTTTGTTCATATTTGGAAAACAACCTAGTTTTCCCATTACAAACTACAGCAAGTAACGTTTAACAAAACCCCCTTGGCTGGTGGAGAACGGGCCAAAGAAAGATATTTGGTATATTCATGCTTTCGAGAAAGATTTCTGGAGCTTCCTCCTGGGACCTACCAATTATGTTTTATGTTTAGCATAGAAGGCTAGAGATGGTCTTTGTCTGCCGGGTTCCAGGGAGCCAGGCTAGTGACCCAGCAGCTGAACTCAAACAGAAGCCTGGATAAAAATTCATGGCAGTGCCCGCGTGAGCTTCCCCTTTCCAGAACTGAGGCGGAGGCACAGGCAGGCATATGACACAGAAGAGAGGAAGGAGCTGCTGGGACATCAAATAACTGAGAATATGGGATTCCATAGTGGGTGGTCATGGGAGGAGTGTGTGTGTGTGTGTGTGTGTGTGTGTGTGTGTGTGTGTGTGTGAAAGAGAATTGGGAGATGGTGAGGGCTTTGGTTAAAGGAGGGAGCAGTGGTTCTTATATTATCCTGGCTAATTGTCAATTTATGACAAAAACCTTAGCACACCCCATGTAGGGTGGGGTGGCATAAATGCAGTCAGAAAAAAATCTCCCTCAAAAAATATATATATAACAGCCTCCAGAACCCTAACCCACAGTGAAAACTTACTGGGCAGAGAACAAGAATCCTGTTCAGTCTTGAGGAGCCTCATTTAAATCAGTTTGGGGAGAAGCCTGAGGTGGGACTGGAATGCCCCCCTGACCCCCCGTTTATCAGCAGGGAGAAAGCTCTCGGCAATCTGGACGTGCAAATGAGACCTGGGTGTGGAAAGGATTCATTCAAGTTGCTCCGAGTTGCTGAAAGTCATTCTCTGCTGAGGTCATTCTCCTCTACCCCAAAAAGCAATAAACCATCCACACAGGAGCCGAGTTCTGAACCGGAAAGGGGCAACGGGGCAGACCGGGGACCCTGATGCCGGCCCCCTCGGGGCTGCCCTACCTCGGCTCCCAGAGACCAGCAGGGCACAGAGCTGGCACTCAGCAAGTGGACTCGAGGAAAACAGCCCCAGGGACTGAGGCCACAACATACTAACCACAGGGATAACATAGTGGAAAACAAGGAGGAAAACCCGAAACTCCGCCTTGTTGTTTTTAAGCGACTCTGAAAACAGTTTTGTTTCCTTTGTTTAAAAAGAAACCACTCCAGCCCTGGCCTCTGTGGCTCGGTTGGTTGAGTGTTGTCCCATGCACTGAAAGGTTGCCGGTTCAATTCCAGGTCAGGGCACATACCCAACTTGTGGGTTCGATACCCTGGTCAGGGTGCATAGCTGACGCAGCCGATCAATGTTTCTCTTTCACGTCGCTGTTTCTCTCTCTCTCCCTCTCCCTTTCTTTCTTTCTTTCTTTCTTTCTATATATATATATCTTTATATATTTATATATATATATATAAATATATATATTTTTTTTTAAAGAAAACACTCCAACACAGTGCCATCCCCAATTTTCAGGGATTCCAGGAAATTCTCTGAGCTTTTGACCGGAAGGGGTTGGAGGGAAGGATAGATAGTAAAACAATGTTTTCTCCAGGCAGCCACCAGCACCTGCTAAGAAAGATGCATTTACTAGTAGGCATGGATCCTAAGGCAATTTTTAAATGTTTTTATTGATTTTTAGGGAGAGAGGAAGAAAGAGGGATAGAGAGATAGAACCATCCATGAGAGGGAAACATCATTGATTGGCTGCTTCCTGCATGCCCTCTACTGGGGATGGAGCCTGCAACCTGGGCATGTGCCCTGACCAGGAATCAAATTGGTGACCTCTTGGTTCCTGGGTCAACTCACACTGCCCAGGCAAGACAATTTTTTAAGTATTCATTTTACCCTGGTTCCTCCTGAAGTAATACTAAGCAACGATAGAGTTAGCCTCGCCCTTTAATTGCCTGTGTCCACGTTTTATTGCTGCTTTCCCACATTTTTTCTCCACAGCGAGTGCATCTGAAAGATTTGGGAGGCCTTAAAAAAATCCAGCACTAAATCTTTTGAGTCACTTAATCCCCAAATCTTCCATGTTTGGAGATAATTTTCTTTATGAAAAGACATCCTAGCCTGGCCTGATTCCACTGTCAAACTTGCTAATGGAACAAAGAGGCCTCACAGTAGACTCATCCCCATGGCTACAGAAATAAGCATCTCAGGAAAGGGCAGGTTTTGCTTTTGGGGATGGTTTTAGCTGCTGCTGTCATTGGCTTCCTCTCTTGGCAGCTGATCCAGCTAAGCTGTAGCTAAGCTAGACCCAGTAGAGAGAAAATTGGGAAGGCAGGAGCCTCGGGGAAGGGCTGTCTGGTAATCAGGTTTGCCCAGCAGTGAATGGGCTCCTTTTCTGAGTAACAGTCTGCCCATCCCTGGGAGGATTCAGCGAGGGGACCACCCTGCTGTGTGGCTGTAGAAGGCGCTCCTTGGAATAGAGACCAAATGGGTTCAAAGATCCCTTCCAACCCTGAATCCGAGTCTCTGTAACTACAGAAGGGGGCTTTCAAGGCACATAGGAGATGCTTTATTACTTTTATTTCCTTCCCCCATCACATATGTCTTTCTTCTGCCCCACAATGAGAACATTTCACACTTTATTCAAAGCCCCATTTCCCTTTACCTCACTTTTGTGGGTAACAGTGGAGAAAGCCATTTGCCTGTTCAATCTAAGCCTTCCACTGACAAGGAAGACATTTCAGCAGCTGAGATATGTATGAGCCTCTATTAATAACAGGTAATGTTTACTGAGCACATGCTGTCTTCCCCACGCTGCACTAAAGACTTCATGCACTATCCTATTTAATCTTTCCACAAAGTGAAATGCCATTACTATCTGGGTATTACAGCTAAAACAAAACAGACTTAGAGATATGCTTGCCCAGGATCTAGACTGGTAAATTGTGTTCTAGTAAACCGGCTCTCAGAAAACAAATAAATTAGCCCTGATTTATAGCATTTGCAGATCCGGGTGTGAATGTTCCCACCGGGATCCATTTTAAGCAACCAGTGTGCTGCCCCTGGTTCTGACGTTGGAGGAGATGTGTGCAGTCAGCACTCAAGAACCTCTGAGCTGGCTCTGAAGCCCATGCTCTGATCCACTCAGCCACGCTGTCCAACCGGAGATCCTCCTTCCTACTGTGGCTCTTCCTGTTTAAAGAGATGAGGGAGGAAGTCCCTCCTCCCAAAGATGTTGTCCTACAATAGCTGAAAGCCCAGCACGCAGGCATCAAGGTAGCCAAGGAGACTGAGAGCCTGAGTTGAGGGAAGATAGAGCCACAGGGAAGCTGAGTTAATTCTCTTGAGGGTCCCAAATACTAGCCTGAGTACAGTTGGGAGCCACAAGGGAGGATCAACTCAGGAAATCCAAAGTGATTCGTTTCAGTCTTGGAGTGATGGACAAATTCTGGTGCTGAGGCCACCCCAAAAGTATTCTGAGGCCAGTTCTGGCTATTTCCATTGCTGTCCTTGTGTATATCTGTATCTGTTCCTTCCCTCCTTCCAAGTCACCCAACTCCCCAATCTATCTTTTGATTCCTAGTGCCAACACCTTAGGCCAGTGTAAACTGGAAGTTTATCGAGTTTTGTTTGTTGGTTTGTTTGCTTGCTGGTTTGTTTTTAATCAACACTTTAAATTTGAGAAATTTCTCATGAAAAAATCAGGACTTTCAGCTTCTCTTTTAAAATTGAAAGATCAGGCCCAAATTCTCACATAGGGCTATCCAGAGCAGTGACTGTTCCCCTAGACAGGGCATGCACCCTCCAGTTTTCCACAGTCCCCACCACTCCCTATTGCCTCGTTCATTTACAATATCTTTAGGCTTTTAGAGTTTGTCATTTGTGCCTTAGACCTACAAGTAGCTCAAAGGGCGAGATCATGGCTTTGGATTTAGAAAATTATTCATGCTAGAATATCACTGCTTGGATGGATCACTACCTACACACACACACACACACACACACACACACACACACACACACACACACTTGCCACTCTGTCCTTCTGCTAATATAAAGCTCTTGGTAGGATGATGTCAGCAAAATCATATGGATGATCAAATCACTACATTTCCGGGAACACTCTGACTCTGCCATGGGATGCATAGTTCTCTTTAGAAAGCAGACTGTCCACCGGGCTCTGGGCACTTCCTCTTGTTATATAGCTGCCTGAGGTCACTGCCAATAAATTACTAGTTTAAGGAAAACAATGACAAGCCTCTTCCATGGAGAACACAGTTTGCTCACTCAATTATTTCCTAAAGTCATGCCCTCTTTCCCAGCTTGACACCATCATTTCTGAAGCAATAATATTGAGTCTGTTTATTGTTGTTCATCACATCTGCAAAGTCACACCCGCAAAGCCAACACCACGCTTACCACACGGGCACAGCAAACTCTGGGAGAAATGCGTCCTCCTGGCAGGGGAAATAGTCCAGTAACGATAGTTGCATTGTCAATTAAGTGACCCACTTGTTAAAATGACTTACCAGGGTAACTCTAAATAGGCTGTATGTGTTTACCAGCCTAGCTTTTCTCTCTGTATAAGAAATTTTAATAATCTCACTTTAGTAAAGTCAGATATTTGCGAAATTCAAGATATGACAGATTTAGGTACCCAGGAAAACAGTAATTATTTTTCAAAATTGGTCTTAAAGCTGCAAAACGGAAAGCTTCGGTTCATTTTCCAGTCATTTTCACTTGTTGGAGACAGAGGGAATTGAGGGAGAAGGAGTGGGACAGGTACAGTGGGGTGGGGCACCATTTCTCCCACCTAATACCAGCTTAGAAATAGTTGACATTCGATAGCATTATCTCTCTGAGATCTGTAGCCTTTTGCTAGAATTATATTACCTTGGGAAATAGCCTCCTTTTTTAGTCACTTGGGAATACATTAATTTTGTCCCTTTGAGTATCCCCTACTGCCATTAAGGAAGTTTTTTCCCCTTTCAGAAACAAACAAACAAAAATTAGATATTTTCCTTTTAAGAGACAGAGGAGGGACAGAGAGACTTGGTACATCCAGAAGGCCTTTAATGCCACTGCCTCCTGCCATCTACCATCAGGAGGAAATCTGTCCCTAAGCTTTCTCCTCGACTGGCTTCAAGCCTATTTGGGGACAGAGTACAGCTTTCTGTCATACACATACACATTCACACACAAATCAACCAGCTGCAGAGCGAGCAACAGGAGGTGGCAGATTGCTTGCCACTGTGTCACTGGATTTGGAAGCATCCCTTCCAAACTATGGCCAAAGCTAGTTATTCCCTGGGCTAACGCCAGCGTGAGAACTTTGGGGACCCTGCCAAAGCCTTGACAGCCCTAACCTAGCCCCGTTGCCAAAGCCACACAGGAAAGTCATCAATTCATTAAATTAAGGTTCAGAAAAGGATTAGAGAGCCTGTTATTTGTTCATCAGCAGGCTAGCTGCATATTGGATATCTGAGCATTCACTTTAAGGAACCTACAATATTTGGGGAGGAGAAGAAAAGACATACATTCATTTTTAAAAATTTTTTATATGTATTTATTGATTTTAGAAAGAGAGGAAGTGAGAGGGAGGGAGAGAGAGAGAAACATCAATGTGAGAGAGATACATCAATTTGCTGCCTCCTGTACGCCCCTTACTGGGGATGTAGCCTACAATCAGGCATGTGCCCTGACTGGGGAATTCAACCTACGACCTCCTGGTGCCTGGGAGGACGCTCAACTAATTGAGCCACACCACCAGGGCTACACTAAGAAAAGAAAAAAGAAAGAAAGAAAGAGAGAGAGAGAGAGAGAGAGAGAGAGAGAGAGAGAGAGAGAGAGAGGGGGGAGGAAGAGGGAGGGAGGGAAGAAAGAAAGAAAGAAAGAAAGAAAGAAAGAAAGAAAGAAAGAAAGAAAGAAAGAAAGAAAGAAAGAAAAGAAAAAACATCACCAGAGATGCTACTCAAAGTAGCATGTGAGTAAATGTTAAGTGACCTGTCGGAGGAGGGAGCTTTCAGAGGGTGAATCACAGCAGTCAGAGAAAGAAGATAGACTGGGTGCAGATCCTCACTGTGTGAGGATCACAGCCAAGTTCCTAACCGCCTCTGGACCTCCATTTCCTTGCCCAGGAGGTAGAGGTGCTACGTGCCTTGCTGCGTGGTTGAGGATGATGTCGGCTACATATTACAAACGCTCAGTAAGTGTATGAGTTTTGTTTTGTTTTCAAGAACATGGTGGAGTATTTGAGAAAGAAGTTCAGGTAGGATCGGCCCAGGGGAAAATAAAGGAAGACCATTCCTTGCAAAGAGGAAAAGAGAACTATTGTGGGAAATGTCATCATTATCTAGTGAATACTTTAGAAAGTAGAAAGGTATGCAAAAGGAGGCATTCTCTTTTCCGTTTACCTTATTTATTGGCATTTTCTCAACATGAAAATGTTTTATGTCTACTGTAGAAAATTTGGAAAGCACAGAAAAATGCAAGGAAGAAATTAAAAAAACACACACACACACACAAATATAATTCTGCACCCAATGAAAACTCCCATAAACATTTTGGTTTTCCTCTCAATCTTTTCCTCACCCACATTTTAACATAACAGATCACACTATGTGCACAGTTTTAACTTCTGCTTTTTGCACCTGTTTCACGACCATTCCTCCCTGTCATTAAAAATTCCTCTTCACAAACATCCTTTGCAATAGCCACATGGAATTCCACATAGATGTACCAAAATCTTCTCAGCTATTCCACTGACGGGGAACATTTAGGGGCTGTTCAGAAACTTCACTGTTATAAATAATGCTTCCATGAATACCTTTGTGGCATAAATTCAATTTCCTTAGGATAAGTTTCTATAGGTGGAAATATTGTCCTAAGGTTCCTGCTGAATACAAAGTGCTTCTCAGGGAGAATTCCAAACCCACATTCCCACCAGCCACAGGAAGAGACAGTTGATCTTATCAAATCTCTGAAAACTTTTTTACCTAACTTGATAGTCATCAAATAGCATTTCCTTGTTCTCTCAGTTATCTGCTTCCTTTAAAAAGGATCTAAAGGGCCCTGGCCCGCGTGGCTCACTCAGTTGACTGGGCACCCTCCCCTGCCCCAAAAGGTTGCCTGTTTGGATTTCTAGTCAGGGTACCTGCAGAAGCATGCAGAAGGCAGCGAATGGATGTTTTGCTCTCACACCCATGTTTCTCTCTTTCTCCGTCTCCCTTCCTCTTTAAAAAAAAAAAATCTATTAAAAAATTTAAATGAAAACATAAAAGGATCTAAAGGAGTCTTCTGATAAAGGCAGGAGCTTTCTATTGCCTACAAACAATCAAATATTTATTGTGCAGGACAAGCGTTGAAATTAGGTTGAAGAGCTGGGCAGGGTGGAGTGGGGGTCAGGGCTGGATTCAGACCGGTAGGGGTTTGCAGTGGGCGCCCAGACAGTGCTTTCCAGCCTCGCACCACCTCCCTCGGGCACCGAGTCTGGGTGTGGCCCCGGAGGGAGGGGGGGGAAGGGCGGGGCTGGATTCATCCGCTCTCCCCTCTGGGGTGTGCTTGGCAGTTGGTCTTTCAAAGTTCAGCCTCAGTGAAGAGAGGCGTTGGAGGTACAATGCAGCCAACATACCGGGTCAAAACTTTGAATTTGCCACTAATTACCAAGCTTCTTGAAAAGCAAGTCGTGGACCCTGTCTGAAACTCTGGTCCTTCGACGGAGATGATGCCTGTCCTACCTAGTTTGTGAAAATCCTGACGTTTTATTAGCGGTTTAATAAAAGTAAAAGCGCTTTTTAACGTTTTTTTTTTAAAAATCTGCATAATGTAACATTATAATTGATTTTTGTGTCATTATTGTGCCGCAAATTGGCTGTTTCTGCGAGTCCCACCTCCTGACCCCAAAATCAGCTTTCAGTGGAGGAGGACCTTCACCCACAAACTCCAGACGGGACCCAGAGAAAAGAGGAAAAGGACGGTCTGGAGAGAAAAGGTTCCCAGTCTCTGGAACACCTTCACACTGAGAAGATTTATCTGGAAGAAAACAGGGGGTGGCGTTTAGGGTCCAGTCTGGGCAAGCCCCCTTCTTGGGGGCGTCCTGGGGTGAGGGGTCCGCGTCGCACAGCAAGCGCCTCTCGCCCGCCGCCGCTCACACCTCCCGGGTCGCTGCTTTCACTCCTGCGGTCTCAGCTCCAGCAGCCGCGCCGTTTCTCGGCCCGCCCTCACTCCCCGCCCCTACCCACCCCCGCCCCCGCCCTCACCCCCTCATCCCGCCACACCCAAACCCCGCGCCGCCCGCGGGAGGTGTGCGAGGCTGGAAAGCACTGTCTAGGCGCCCACTGCAAACCCCAGCCCATCTGGGACTCCTCCCAACGTCCAGCCCCGACCCCCACTCCACCCTGCCCAGCTCCTCCACTTAAGTCTAACGCTTGTCCTCTGCGTAGAGCCGCGGGAGAAGCTGGATGCGGAGCCCGGAGATCTGGGTTCCAGCCCAGCCAGGAATCCTCGTCCAGCGCGGGCATTTCATCTCCAAGAACCTGCTTCTTGTTTCCTCCGCACGGGGGCCTTGTGTTCTGTTACAAAAAGTACTTTGTGCGTCGGGCCTCTAGTTTCTCTTGCAAAAAGCATGTACATGTCACAGTCTCCCTCCAACATTATGCCAAATCATCCTTTCTTCTGAAAGTGTTTCCCGGTTGTTTACACCTGACCCTGTGCTGCTGCTGCGAGTGTAGATGTATAGTTATATACAGTTGTGCTCTGAAAAAGTAATCTGTACTCATTTTATTTTCTGAATGGACTGCATCTGCTGTAAGAGGAGGGAATGGCGTCAGATGCTGGACCCACTACCAGTATTGCCGCCTACCGGTGGGTAACTGTGGCGAGCCACTTCTCTCGGGGCCTCAGTGTCTCCATTTGTAGCATTCCTGGTCTGGAATTTCACCCACGTGAACAAAAGGGACGCACAGGGACAAGTCGATCGCCCGCGCTTCCCACCCCTCTGCAGGCCCATCCCGCCTTCCCAAGTTGGGGGATGCCTCCGGGATGCCCTCTCCAACTGGAGACTCCCGAGGTGACAGCGAGCCAACAGCAGCAGATCAGGGGCTTCCAACGCTTACCCCCACGGGGCCGCCCAAATTCATACTCCTCGTCCCTCCCTCGCCCCATCCTGGGCTTGGCTATCCCTCTTCCCCCACCCCTACCCCGCCTTCCTCCTCACGGCCCCGCCCACCCGAAGCGCATGCGCCGCCCGCGGAGCGTGTGTTTATAAAAGTCCAGCTTTGGCCAGAAACTTCAGTCCGTTGGCTGCGGCGGCAGATAGCAAAGGGATCTCAAGAACTTGGGTGCTATGGGCGCTCCTGTAGAGCAAGCGGTTACCATGGACGGGTTCCATGTAAGTCCAATTTCAGCCTGTTTTTTTTTTTTTTTTTTTTTTCTTAACTGTTCAAACATAGGAACTTAGAGCGCGGCCCCACTCGGAGCGCGCAGAAGCGTCCAGGACTTTGGAGGGCTGGTGTCCGGGAGAAGGGGCATGGGAAGGAGTTTGGGGCGCACGGCTACGTGGGGGTTAGGGATAGGATTGGAGCCTTTTTCTCTGTTAGCAAAGGAGAAAAGATAGAAACCACTGTTTTGGCGGCTGCACGTGTCTCTCCCTAGATCCCTGCGGCGCGCAGCGGGCTTGCACGTTGTTTGCAAACAAGACATCGGTGCACAAGTGCAGAGAAGGTGTGCCCCGCACTGCCTCGGGAGTCTCTTCCGTGGGTCTCTTCCTTGGGGGAGCGGGGTTTCTTTGGAGCGAATTACGTGAGATTTGAATTTAGAGGTGGAAGGCAGCGCCCCGGGACCGAGTTCCCGGAGGAAGACTGCGCCCCCGTTAACTTCGGGCAAAAGCACTGGGAACCATTCTTGACGTTGGGCGCGTGTTCACTAAACTGCGTGGCCCGCGGAGCGGTGCCAGCACCGGGGCGCAGTGAGCGGCGGGGCGGGAGGGAAAGGCGGGCGGACCCGCAGGGCCGCTCGCCGCGGGGCTCTGAGTGTTGCCCGCAGCTGGGAGGTGGCCGGGAGCAGGGCGCGAGCCTTGGGATTGAGGGAGAGACCTCGAGGGGTCCGAAGCGCCGCGCGTGAGCCCGGGGGTTCGGGAGTTTGGACAGTGCAGAGGTCGAAGGAGTACTTCTAAGCAGCCCCGCGCGGCAGCACCCCGTCCCGAGGTGGGCGCGAGGGAGGCGGGAGGGTGGGGAGACGGCCTGGGAGGGCTCCTGGACCGCCCGCCGCCGCGGCGCAGACAGGCAGGTGCAAGTGGGAAGACGGTTTGGCTCTCACGGAGCCCAGTTGCGCTGTTTAACCGTCGGTGGTTTCCTGAAGGCTTTTGAAAAACCTCTTACTGGGGAGGCTTTTCTTTCCCCCCAGCGGCGCGCAATTCAAAGGCGCTAGCCGCGGAGCCGCCCAATCTCTCCCCCTGCACCCAGTCGGATAGAGCCTGGCGCGGGGCGGGGCGGGGCGGGACCCCAGGAGCCGCTGCCCGCAGGCGGGAAGCTGGAGCGGGGCGGGCGGGGCAGGGGGGGTGAAGAACGCAGGGGCCTCGGAGCTGGACCACCCGGCCCCCAGCGCGCTCTCCGCCTGGAGGCGTCCAGCTGCAGACCTCGACCCCATTCACTGGGTCAGTGGTGGGGTGGAAAGCGACCCGGGAGGGTGAGGAAATGAAACTTGGGGCGAGTACCACGCGTGCAGTCCCCGTGACCTTCCCCTCCCGGGATAATGCTGCGCTCCCTAACCTCCCACGCGCCGAGAGATACATGTGGATTCTCAAAGGCAGGCCCCGGAGGAGCTTCAGCTGGGGGGACGAAGGGGTTACTCACTTCTGACACCCCCACCCTTGGCTTTAAGGCTGCATTCTCCCTCCCTAACATATGTTGCTTGAAGTACACGATGGTTTGTGTTTAGACATGCGATAAACGTCGGAAAGCAAAGTTTTGTGCTTTAGAATAAAAGAGTCTAGAGTCTTTGGGTCTCTCTCTCTCTCTCTCTCTCTCTCTCTCTCTCTCTCTCTCTCTCTCTCTCTCTCACACACACACACACTCCTTCCTCCTGGCGAATCTTCACGAAGAAAGTTAACCCTAGCTCCTCAGCACCCACCCTCGCTGGAGTGGCCTCTGTTTTGTTTTGTTTTTTTTCTCTGAAGTTTTTTTTCTAACCTCTAGTGGGCGGAGCAGAAGAGTTAGCAAAGACACGACTTTGAAACCTTCTGAATCTCCTCGCCCTTTTGTTCAAAACCAAGAATTTTGTAATTGGCCCTGCCAAAGAGGAATATAATGAAGTGACTTTGGGAGGAGGGTTCTAGGATTCTGGAATAATTTTCTTGTGCTTCATATTCCCAAGTACTTCAGTAGGAGCAGAATTTACTGAAGAAGGCTGGACTGAGTTGGGTCTTAAAAATTGCTTTCTTAAAATAGCAGAAATGTGGTTTTTTTTTGAAGTGGGGGAATATCTGCTGAACTTGAAATTGAATGCCTATTCCCTTGCCTCTTTTGCAGATATACCCATCGGATAACTACACGGAGGAGGACCTGGGTTCAGGTGACTATGACTCCATAAAGGAACCCTGCTACAGAGAGGAGAATGCCCATTTCAACCGGATCTTTCTGCCCACCATCTACTCCATCATCTTCTTGACGGGCATCGTGGGCAATGGCTTGGTCATCCTGGTCATGGGCTACCAGAAGAAACTGAGAAGCATGACAGACAAGTACAGACTACACCTGTCGGTGGCAGACCTCCTCTTTGTCCTCACGCTTCCCTTCTGGGCAGTTGATGCCGTGGCAAACTGGTACTTTGGAAAGTTCCTGTGCAAGGCTGTCCATGTCATCTACACAGTCAACCTCTACAGCAGTGTCCTCATCCTGGCCTTCATCAGCCTGGACCGGTACCTGGCCATCGTCCACGCCACCAACAGTCAGAGGCCAAGGAAGCTGTTAGCTGAAAAGGTGGTCT
This sequence comes from Eptesicus fuscus, assembly GCF_027574615.1. NCBI lineage: Eukaryota > Metazoa > Chordata > Mammalia > Chiroptera > Vespertilionidae > Eptesicus > Eptesicus fuscus. The sequence goes on along the minus strand of NC_072483.1, from coordinate 18,258,371 downwards.
ACGTTGGTGTCTGGATACCTGCTCTCCTGTTGGCTATTCCCGATTTCATCTTTGCCAACGTCAGGGTTGGGGAAGACAGGTATGTGTGTGACCGCTTCTACCCCAATGACGTGTGGATGGTGGTGTTCCAGTTCCAGCACATCATGGTCGGCCTTGTCCTGCCGGGGATCGTCATCCTGTCCTGCTACTGCATTATCATCTCCAAGCTGTCCCACTCCAAGGGCTACCAGAAGCGCAAGGCCCTCAAGACCACAGTTATCCTCATCCTGACTTTCTTTGCCTGCTGGCTACCCTACTACATTGGGCTCAGCATCGACTCCTTCATCCTCCTAGAAATCATCAAGCAAGGGTGTGAGTTTGAGAACACCGTGCACAAGTGGATTTCCATCACCGAGGCCCTAGCCTTTTTCCACTGTTGCCTGAATCCCATCCTCTATGCCTTCCTTGGAGCCAAGTTTAAAACCTCTGCCCAGCATGCACTCACCTCTGTGAGCAGAGGGTCCAGCCTCAAGATCCTCTCCAAGGGAAAGCGGGGTGGACATTCTTCTGTTTCAACCGAGTCCGAGTCTTCAAGTTTTCACTCCAGCTAACACTGATAAAAAAAGACGTTTGTACATGAAAGAACTTTTTTTTAAGTTACACTTTTTTTTCAGATATAAAAGACTGACCAATACTGTACAGTTTTTATTACCTGTTGGATTTTTTCTTGTGTTTAGTTTTTGTGAGGTTTAATTGACTTATTTATATAAATATTTTTTTTTGTTTCATGTTGTTGAGTGTCTAGGCAGGACCTGTGGCCAAGTTCTTAGTTGCTGTATGTCTGGTTGTAGAACTGTAGAAAAAGGAGCTGAACATTCCAGGATGTGCAGTGAGTCACTTAAGCTAGAAATGATCCTCAGCTGTTTGTGTATAAATAATCTCTCCATTCCAGTGGAAGTTTCTTTGCCTGTTCTGAAATTGTTTGGTTACACTATGTGATTTTTGCTGTAGAAGATGGCCCTTAGAGCCAAATCCTGAAGTAGAAATGCTGGTTTTTCATTTTTCAGGAGTGGGTTGATTTCAGCACATACTATGTACAGTCTTGTTTTAAGTTGTTAATAAAAGTACATGAAAAACTTACTTAGTTTTATGTTCTGATTTCCGTTGATATTCCTTTAGTTGGCAGAAGTAAAAAAATAACAATAGATACATTTATGGCTTGCCCGGTTCTCTACTAGGTATATTAGTTATAATGTTTTACTTAACCCTAGTCACAACTCTTACAATAGGCTCTGGTTCTATTATATTATTACTTGCCTATTACGGAGCAGGAAACCAACGCACAGAAAGCCGAAGTGACTCAGTCAAGGGCATTTGGTAAGTAGCACAGCCAATGTTTCAAACAGGTAAGATAACTTCAAAATCTGAAGCCTCAACCACTGTTAACATAGAAATTTAGAAATGTCTAGTCAGTACCTATTCCTATGAACGAATCTTAAAAATCTTTCTGCAGGAGAAATGTGCAGAAAGGAGAAAAGGTATGCAATACCACGTTAGATTCTCCTACTACTCTTCCTTGTGCAATCCAGGTCTGTGCCAGGCGTTGCATGCTTATTGTATACTCTTCTCATCCAATCCTCTCAATGTAGATAGCATCACTCCCTTCTCACCGACAAGGAAACCCGAGGGTCAAAGACGTTACATAACTTGCACTTTTCAAGGGGACACACCAATAGCTAATTCCATTTATCATTCTAGCCCTTGCTCTTAACCATTACCCACTATTCTCACCCAGAACACCTGGTCATAAGTCAACTGAACTGTTATTGAAAATAAAGCCAAAAGTGAATGTTTTCTTCATAAAATTAACCATGCCGAAAATACTCCTCTTACAATATCTTCTATGCAAATATCAACACAATCTATTGCAACACCTAGCACCTCAAGGGTTCAACCAAGCAGATAAAAGTTAAACTGATGCTTTCATGGCTCAGGAGAAAGGTTGACTGAAGCAAGCTCTCCATTGCTCATATTTTGCACAAGACTTTGGAGTCTTATGTAACATCACCCATAGCTATTTACACTAATCATTGTGCAAGCCCCAGGCTCTTGAGTAAATTTCAGCTCCAATCCCCATTTAAAGAGAATTTCTAAACTATAGTAGCCTTACCTATCTCATTTGGAATACAAACAGGGCACTCCAGACATGTGCTCAAAGATAATAACCAAGATATAATTAAGGCAATATTTGCTCTACTTTTTGTCATTGTTGCTGGCACAGAAAATCCATTTTGGAGGAAAAAATGCAATGTTTTACCTTTCAGGGGCAAATCACATTTGTTGAAGGCAAATTATAGATCCTGTGAAGGGAAATAACTTAATTACTTAAACTAGAATCCAATTTGGCTGTACATCTTTGCTGTAGTCTATGGATCTGGGATAGTTCAGAGTGGTATTCCTATTCCACTTGAGAACATAATTAGATTTTAGATAGGAAATTATCTTGAGGTTTCTTGGTTTTCCCTGGGAGGCCTAATTGGATCACCCTTCATTTAAGCATAGTTTTTCATGTACTCTTTCAAAGGCTTAGTCTTAAAGCCATGACCATTGTAAAAGCCTTCACTTGAACTTTCTCTATAAATATTTATTCTTGAGGAGACAATAGAAGAAATCCTTGGAAGGAATTTTTTTCTTTCACATCTTGGCTCAAACCCTTGTCACCCCGGATTCCTCTGCTCTGCCCTGGAGTTACAACAAAAGGAACCAAGCTGAAACAAAATTCCCAGTGTGACCAGTATTAATGGATATTTCATTCTCCCTTGGAACAAAGGTGGGATATCTCTTTTTCAAAAAGAGAAAAAGCCTTGGTTCTCTCCCTGCCCTGAAAACATCCCTCCCCCTTCCCCCCCCACCACCACCACAATCATTCTCTGCGCTGACCCTGCCATGTTCCAAGCAGCTCCAAAGCGGCCCTGTGTCGTGGTTTGTCCTGCAGTGCTGGGAAACCCAGTCTGCTGGCCAGCCCTTGCATGAAGTGGCTGATTGTTCCCATTCCTCATCCCTTCTGAATGGGACCCTTGAAGGTCAGTAATGTAGATCCAGTTGTATAATGGAAGCTAAAATATTTAAATTACATGCATGCTGCCAATAATGGCATAAATGTGACATTCGAGTTAAAAACATTAACCCCGTAACTGGAGAGGAAAGTAAATGTTTTCATCTTGCAAAACCTTTGTTTTCCTAAACTTCCACTTGGCAATTCACCTCCCCCAAATGTGGCATACTCAGCCTCCTTTTGTGGTTCTGCCTGTATTAAAATAATAATTCTTGGGTGCTCTTTTAAGAGGATAACCTATAGGCTTTATTTTAATAATTCAACTAAGCATGACTTTCTCCTAGTTTATTGTCAGATAGTAAATAAAGGACCCACAAACAGAATTTAGTTGTTATTATTCCTATGTACTACTCACTTAGAAGGTGCAAGGACCACTGGAGACAAAATTCACATCACGTAAAAAAATAAGCGTTCCCCAAGCCTTAGGAATGTGGCATGGCAGCCAGTCATCGTAGGGACTCGCCTAGCGCCCTTTAAGGAGGTTTTCATCTGGATGCCAGTCAGTCCTGGAGGGATGCAGAAGTTAGCCAGAGGAATGACCTTCCCATGAGCAGAGTTTAAGAGGGATGTTGAAGCCTCCAGGGTCCGTAAAGTAGTTTAAAGAGATCCTTTCAAAACTGCTTTTCAATGAGTGGTTGACTTTGATCCCCAGGGAACATTTGGGAAGGCCTGGAACATTCTGGGTTATCACTGGGGTCCAGGGGAGGTATCACTGGCCTCTAGTGAGTAGGTGCCAGGAAGGCTGCTAAAAATCCTACAGAATATGCAGGCCAGGCCCCCACAACAATTATCCAGCCCAAAGTGACAACAGTGTTCATGATTGAGGTCACTTTTTCAAGGTGAGGGCCATAGAGTGTTAATAATGATCAAAATAAGATAATGTGATACATCCAACAGGTATAATCCCATGAAATTATTATTGGACAAAGTTCCACAGTCTCCCTTTAGCCCCCTTTACTCAACCTCATTTCAATGCATTCTTACTCCGATCTTACTCAACTCACACAGTTCTCTTCCACCCTTATTTCAACATTACTTTGTCATAATGAACATGTCTTTCTGTTTGTTTTCTTCTCTCAGGCCATGCTACTAGTAAGAAGATATCCCACAAAGAGAAATCAATGGCTGAGGGTGACTGCTGAGGATCCTCTAGTTCCCACCCAAAATCTGGCTCCCTTCAGCCCACGATGTTTACTCATTTAATCCTCGCCACAGCCTGTGACTCAATTTGGAACACTTCCCATTTTTTTTCCTTTTATTTAAAAAATAAACAAGGCGTGAGGGGGTACCAGCCCATTGTTCCATTGTCTGCAACTGACTTGGATTTAATTTAAGTCAACCCTATTAAGTTCAACAATTAAAATTTTCTAAAATCTTTTTAAAATCCTTCTTTCAACTGAAATGCAAACTGCTTACAGCCTAAGTTAAGAGATCCACAATGTAAAGAAGCTACATAAAGGGAAAGACTTTCAAAATCAAACAAATAAAGGTGCTCAACCAAACCATACCAGGTGCACGGTGTTTATCTGGCAGAGCAGGTCCACGATTAAATTGATTTACATATTACAGTTCAATTAACTAGAACCCAGCTCATCAACACTCTTAATTAAAGGGAATTACTTCCTCATATTTGACTTAGAAGAAAAGTAATTTTTTTGAGAGCCCACTAAATTCCAGGCGTATTCATACATATAATCCTCCCAAAAGCCCCATCAGCCAATATTGCAATCTCCACTTTCATGCAAGGACACAGTCAAAGAAGTTAAATTACAAATAAAGGGGGTATGTTCTTTCCATTAGACATAGTGTAAATGGCATTAAAATAGAGCCACCAAGTTCTAAGGTATGTCCTCAAGTTCTCAATATACAGGAGTGGGCAAAAGTAGGCTAATAATACAGCAATGACAATAAGTAATATAATAAATATGAAATAAATAATAATATAATAATAAATTGTGTTTCATGTACTCACAACTGTAAACCTACTTTTGCCCACCCTTATATTCCATCCAAAATTTGCTCTTTCCTAGGTGGGGTCCTACATGATGACAAAAATAGTTACCATTCACCGTGATGCTTCCTACGTGCCAACGTACTTTAATTATTTAATCTTCACAGCAGCCCTATACAGTAGGCATTATTATTTGCCTGTTTTACAGATGGAGAAACTGAGGCAAAATGTATCCAATGTTACATATTTAATGAGTGATAAAGCCTGAATTCAAACCCAGGCAGTCTGACACCAGAGTTTGCCTTCTTAAGAACTGGTAACCTTATTACTTCCTACTAGAGGTCCAATGCACGCAGATTCGTGCAAGAATGGGTCTTCCTTCCCCTGGCTGCTGGCACGGCCTTCACTCTGGCCAGAGCTGCCTTTCCGCCTTCCCTCGCTGCCCAGAGGCCCGGAGCAGCTGGGGTGGTGCGAAACACCTGTGTTGTTGCCATGGCAATGACACAAGCATTCTGCCCCGCCCCAGGCCGCTCGGGGTGCCTGTGTATGCAAATTAACCCACCATATTTGTTGGGTTAATTTGCTTACTCACTCCTGATTGGCTGGTGGGCGTCGCGAAGGTGCAGTCAATTACCATGTTTCTCTTTTATTAGTGTAGATGATGTTAGCCAGAATAATAACCATGAGGTAAAAAAAGATCTTCCATGCTCTTGAAGGCTCAATACTGGATCGTCACCTAACTGTGCTTTTTAAAGTGACAAAGCAGACACTGACATTTCAAAAAGATCTTCACTATTAATCATTAAAATAAAATGTGTTTCAGTGTCTGGCACATAGTAGGAGCTCAATAAGTGTCCAATATGCAAATTAATAGACACTCATAAATCCCCACTCCTGAGAGCACACCATGCTCTAAGCGTTCTGATGAATGTTTGTGTGTGAGTTGACTTTCTTCATTCTTTCAGACATTCTGTTATTGAACCATTTATTGAGCACCCTAAGTCAGGCAGATATGAAAATTGTTCCCAGGATAGTGGAAGATGCAGCCCTTTGGTGTTCTAGAAAATGCTGGGAAGTTAGCTAAATGATTCTCAGACTTTCCAACTTCCTTACATCTAAAAACTTAAAGTTTCCAGCAGCCTGCCCAATGTTCCTGTTATTTAATACCCCTGAGTCTTGCTTCCCCACTTAGGGGAGAGCAGATCCCCACCTTACAAGCTGGTGAGAAGCTCCCACGCCGGGGCTCCCTGTTTCACCAGCCCAAGCGAAGCTTCTGCTTATGAGGATAAAAAACAGAAATTCTGCCAAATCATTGGATTTGGGAAAGAGACCTAAAGACCGTTTCTTGGCCTTTTGTCCATAAGAGACAACTTGTTAGGCCCCTGGGATTGAAGGAGGAAATCTAGACCAATATCTGGGCTCCTTCCTCTGATAAGCCTACTCAGTCTCTCACAGTCCCAAGGGAGCTTTTCTGTCCTAAATACTTCCACATGAAGGCTGCAGCGTGTGGGCTAGCACAGATAGAAAAGTTAAAAGCAGCTACTGGCCGTGCCATTATCATTATTCTTCTTTTATTTTAAAATAAATTTTGCTTGCCAACTAGTTTAATATCTTAAATGCAGAAGACCTTTACAGTCTAACATAGTTAATTAGTTGATTTGATTTGATGAAAAAATAATCAGAGTATATAAGGTGGTACCAATGTAGGCTAAAATCATATAAATGTAGCCCAGTTGGTTAGAACTTAATGTTTTGAAAGCCAGGATCAAGGGTGAGTCTTGCTAGGGCCATGTTTTAAGTAATGTTACATATGTTCTAAGATGCAAGAACCATGTCTACTTTATTTATAGCCATAGTTCCAGTGTCTAGACCAAGGGTCCAAAGCTTTTTCTATTAAGGACCAGATAGTAAGTGTTTTAGGTTCAGTGGGTCCTACAGTTTCTGTCACAACTACTCAGGTCTGCCACACTGTAGCAGGAAAGCATCCAGAGACAATTCATAGATGAATAAGCATGGCTGTGTTCTAATAAAACTTTATTTATAGACACTGAAATTTGAATTTTATATAATTTTAAAATACATTTTTATTGATGGTATTACAGATATCTTCCATCTTCCCCCCCTTTACCCCCCTCCTTCCAGCCCCTACCCACCCCCTCAATTTTAGCCTACATTGGTACCACCTTATGTACTCTGATTATTTTTCATCAAATAAAATCAAATCATTACCTCATATAATTTTTACAGATCACAAAATATCATTCTTCTTTTCATATTTTCAACCATTGCATAAAGATGTGAAAACTGTTCTTTGTTCCTTGGGCTATGAAAAACAGGTGGCAGGTCAAATCTGACTTGTAGGCTGTAGTTTGCTGACCCCTGAAATGCAGTAAACATGGGAGCAAGTGAAACTCTAAATATAGAGAGTTTACTCTGTAAGCTTAAGGCACCAAGAACCCCAGTGAACCTATTTGTAGAAATATGACACCTATTTGTAGAAATATGACACCTGCCTCTTATACAGCATTTTACCATTCACAAAATGAGGTAGCACCCTAATGTGGTTCTGTATGCTGGTCCGGGCTGTATTGGTTGGCAAGATCCTACTGCTTTGCTGGGTCTATCATTTGGGGAAAATGGTCTGGGATAACAGAGTTGCCTTTTTTTTTTTTAATATGTATATTTTATTTCAGAGAGGAAGAGAGAGGGAGAGAGAGATAAAAACATCAATGATGAGAGAGAATCATTAACCAGCTGCCTCCTGCACGCCCCCTACTGGTGATTGAGCCCACAACCCAGGCATATGCCCTTGACAGGAATCGAACCCGGGACCCTTCAGTCTGCAGGCCAATGCTATATCCACTGAGCCAAACTGGCTAGGGCCAGAGTCGCCTTTTGATCTACCACTGTGTTCTGTCATTCTCATGTCCCAGAGTGCGGTGACGGTGGCACCCCTGTAGCTAGAAAGACGACAGGTCCCTAATAGAAGTTGCTGAGGCTCACGGACTAATCTTCCCCAGGCCTGAGCTTTGTTCCTCCAAAGTGATAATCACCAGTCACAACTTTTGGCAGCGACTCCCCAGACACTCAGTAACTAGGACAAAAGAGAAATCCTAATCCAAGGCGATGAATAGTGTTTTACAGCCACAAGCTGAGCCACGAAAGCCCAAGAAAAATCAATGGTGCAGAAGTGGTGTTTGGACCTCACCCCAGCTTTTGGAGGAATGAGAATAATTCTCTTCCCTTTTAGACTTCAGGTGCCTCCTGGGGTGTCAGAATTAATCTCCAGGGAGCTGCCACTGTGATGTCTCTTGCTACAAATGTCCCTGAGTGAACTTCATTCTTTATAGGACTTTCTTCCCAAGGCGAGAAGCCCAGCTTCTGTCTTTGATGAGCAGACTAGAGGAGAAGCTGAAGAAAATGTTTTGTCAGGTGCTTTCTGTTTTAAAGTGAGCTTTCTCTTACTTCTGTATGACAGTACAAAAATGACTCCTCAGCCACCACGGTCCAGAGTAAAGGAAGACAAATTCAATGGGCTAAAGTAGCCCTGAAAATAATTGCTGGCTGAGCCAAAACCCTGTCAGTGTGGAGTGGAAAAGAGGAGAGACGTGGGAGAAATAAGAAATAAAATGGAAAAGAACACAAAGTGCCAATGCATAAAAGAGGAAACAAAACTGATAAACAAAAATATGAGGAAACGTTCAACCTCACTAGCAACCAAATAATCACAAATCAAAACAACAGCACACTGCTTCTCACTTATCAAACTGGCAAACATTTTCCAGGTGACAACGTACCGAGTGCAAGGACACAGTGATCCTGCTCCACCGGGCACCGCTGCTCAGGCCCGCGATGCTCAACCCTCCCCAAGCCACTGACCAAAGCCCTGGAAGCTTGGATCTCATTCCTTTGTACACAGAGAGACCCCTGATAGACATTAAATTTCAGGAAACAGTCGTAAATATTAAAAATGTTTTGTGCACAAAGTTTTGCACTAGAACAACAAAAGACAGGAAATTGCCTATATATCAGGCAGCAAAATGGATTAAGGAAACGAGGGAGAATCAACAGAGTGGAATAGCATCTAGCTGCTTAAATGAGGTTAACAAAGGCTACTGGGAAATGTTTATGATGTATGAAATGAAACAAGCAGTTTAAAAAATTGTGCATGCTATCTGGTTATAAATATTTTTTAAAGTACATGCAAATAAAAAAGATAAATTAAAATGTTTTTAGCAGTAGTTAAGTCATAGGCTTTTGGGCTGATTTTTAAAGCTTTCCCCCCGCACTTTTGATTTGTCTGTATTTTCCAAATGTACTATAATGAATAATGGAAAGATAATTGGCTTATTTTTAAAGATGCAGAGCAGAGAGGGAAAAGTATACAAGCTCCTTCTAGTCTATAAGCCCTCCAAGAAAGGAACTGAGTCTTTTCCTTTCCTTTTTCTTTTTAAATCAGCTCAGGGTCCAAGTGGGTGCTAAATAAACGATTGTTGAACTGAACTAGGCATTTGTAGTGTTAACTTAATTAAACCAGGAGCCATTGGACAGAGGTGGCTCTGATGCCCTGGCAGCTTACATAAGCAAAGCAAACTCTAAGCCTGTAAATGCTTCAAGGTTATGAAATCAAAATGCTAAGGACAACTAATCACAAATAGCCAACTGGCCTTTATGTTTAGGCGATCAAATAATTTCCTTTCTCTGTTACGTTATCTTTCTATGTAAGCCTTTCCTCTCAAGGAGTATTCCTAACCACTTCCGATTTGGTGCTATCGATTTTTGCTCAAATAGACTTAAAGTTTTCAATACGCTTCAGTTTATCTTTTTACAGCTCAATATTTATTTTTAAATCAGACATATATATTACCCCCAAGGTATTTAGAATCTAGAAGCAGAATTTACTTGTAGCAGAAATCTTAACATTATATTCCAGGTAGAGAGAGCCTTGATACAGTCCAGATTCTGAACTGCAGGTCATAATCGCAAGGAGGTGTTCTAGAGAATTCCACAAGGTCAGAGAGTGGAATTCAGGGCTGTGTGCCTGACTGAGCTTATGGTGGGTGAAGCTGTGTCAAATCAGCACATAGTTATAAACCGACTTGAAGAGGCCGGCCCGCTCGGGTCCCAGGAGAGGTGATAGGGATCTGGGGCCTCGGAAAGGACTTCTCCCAGACAGGTCAAGTCTTTCAAACGCCACAGGAAAGTAAACATACTAGAAAACCCTAGAGGAAATCTCGGGGAGGGCCAGGCATTCATACATGACGGCAGTAGTGTGGGGGCTGAAATGGGAACAATGTATAAGTGGTCTACCCTAAATACTCCATTTTTGTATTGTATTAGAAAGGAAATGTCATGTTGGGGAAGAACTTCCTTCATTCTAATAAGTCCCCAAAATACAGCAGCACACAACAATGGTGGCTACGGCATGTCACAGAATGCAGGGCTCTGAATTAGGAAATGCCAGCAGAGGAAGACCAGTGTGGAGAGGGTACCCCAAGTAGCCTTTTATTAGTTGATAGAGGCTCAGGAATCAGTTAGACAACAGGGACTAGACAGAAAAAATTAACATTCTCCTATGGTTAAAATAAAGTTAATATTTTAATAAGTAATAATTTAATAATTTTTATTAATTTTCTGGGAAACAGATTGTCCTACTATGAATATAAATTCTCTTCAAAAATATGTTTTAATGATAAAGGTATTATCTGCTTTGATTTAGTATTTCAATCCACACGATAAGGAAATACTGTACCTGTTGGTAGTTTCAAGCATATGGTCAGTTATCAGTTGTAACTTGTTCTTTTTTATGATGTCTCATTTACTTGGTTGAGCACCACAAGTCCACCCAGGAATTACCAAGGAATTTTATCTTATACTTCATTGTGTTTTTTAGATATGCTTATATTACTCTTTGGGTATAAATTAGACATTTGAGGAAGAGTATTAACAATTTGCCTTATTCCATATAATTTTTATTTTTCATATTGTTTTATTTCTATTTCCATTAGCCTCCCACACACGTTAAAACACCATAAGCCAAAAAGTTGCTTATTGTCACAGTGGTACGGCCCTTCTGGAATGAGCTAAATTGAGCCCCTGGAAAATTCATAAGTTGAAGCTCTAACTCTCAGTACCTTAGAATGTAAATGTTTTTGGAGATAGGGTCCTTTAAGGAGTAATTAAGTTAAAAATGAGGCCTCCAAGGTGATCCCTAATCCAATACAACTGGTGTCCTTTTAAGAAGAGGAAACCAGGACTCAGACACGCACAGAGGGGGGACCATGTGAAGACACAGGGAGAAGACGGACATTTACCAGCCACGAAGAGGGAGCTCAGAAAAAATCAAAACTGCTGACACCTGGATCTCAGACTTCCAGCCGGGCCCTGGTACTCTGACCTGGCTCCATCATTGGCAGAGGGCTGCCTGGGAAGAGCAGGCATAGTGGCCTCTGCTAGAAAGCTGGGGGAGGGCCTGGAGGCGCTCACACCTGGAGACTGACAGCTAATTGGGTAACAAGGCAAGTTCTTTCTTGAAGAAAGTTCTGAGCAGCACCTCGCTGACTGTTGCAAGCTTCAAAAAGTAAAATGGGAACCTGGTTCTCTAGTGAGGTTTTTTCAACGTCAGTACAAGCTGTTTCTTTACTCTTAAAATGTAAGAGGGCTTGAATGTCTCTCAGCAAGCACTTTTATAGCCCAAACGGAGTTCTTGAAGAAAATGCATTTTTAACACCTGATATAACTTTAACTTACCGAATATTTATATAGTGGGAAGAAGATTTAAAGTAATGAACTGGGTGACTATCATGATACATGTGACTAATGAAAGTGAGGGAATTATTTTTTAATTTTGTTTTTCAATTTAGACTTAAATTTAATATTATTTTGTATTAGTGTTGGGTGTATGGCATAGTAGTCAGATAGTCATAACACTTCACAGGTGTTTCCTCTGATATTTTAAGTACCCACCTGGCACCATTCATAGTTATTACAATATTTTTGACTATATTCCCTTTGCTGTACTTTATATCCCCATGACTATTTTGTAACTACCAATCTGTACTTCTCAACTGCTTCACCTTTTTCACCCAGTTTCTCAAACCCCTCCCTTCTATGTATATCTATGAGTCTGTTTATTTTGTTTATTTTGTTATTTAGATTCTACATGTAAGTGAAATCACATGATATTTGTCTTTCTCTTACTGACTTATTTCACTTAGCATATTACCCTCTAGGTCCTGTTACAAATGATAAGATTTCATTCTTTTTTATGACCGAGTAATATTCCATTGTACATATGTACCACAGCTTTTTTATCCATCATCTATTGATGGGCACTTGGATTGCTTCCATAAGAAGATTTAAATTTTAAAGTCTAGTTAAAGTGTAGTATGCTCTTGTAGGCTAAAGCAGTCTTTGAATTAATTAATTAATTAATTAATTTTAAAATTAATTAAAAGTGCTTTTAAATACATTAAGATTTGGAATCTAAAGAAGTCAGATATTTGTACTTACAGCTTTTATTCATTCATTCATCCCATTACTACATGCCCGGTGCTGTGCTAGGGGCTACAAAATAGAAGTGACTTAATTCTTTCAGGTTTACTTGTCAAAGTTTTAGTTTGTTTGTGTGTGTGTGTGTTTTATAGATTTTATTGATTTTTTTACAGAGAGAAAAGGAGAGGGATAGAGAATTAGAAACATCGATGAAAGAGAAACATCGATCAGCTGCCTCCTGCACACCTTCTACTGGGGATGTGCCCGCAACCAAGGTACATGCCCTTGACCAGAATCGAACCTGGGACCCTTCAGTCCGCAGGCTGATGCTCTATCCACTGAGCCAAACTGGTTGTGGCAAAGTTTTAGTTTTTCATGGTCACTTCAAACCCTGTTTGTACAAAACAGAAAAGTATCCTCTGTTACCTAGATCTGTGTCCAGACCACTGCTTCCCATTGCCACATTATCCTGTTTCTTCATCTTTTGCTGGTGAAACCTAGATACCACCTGTGTCCAGTCTGTTGCTCAGTGGCCTGGACAGGACAGAATTACACTCAGAATTCCTGCCTCCCTCCACCGTGTTCTGTGGCCCCTCTCCAGGGACAGGGCCAAACCCACATCTCTGTCCAGAAAAACTGTGGTTTATAGGAACAAAGACCATTGCACTTTGTTTTCCCCTTGTATTTCACAAGGTTTAAACCTCTTCTCTTTCATGAAGGTTTCCCATACTACACTAATTGCCTCTCCCGATGTCCTTAAATCCAACAATCCATACTTGCAATTTACTTCTAAATCACTATCTTGTTCTTTTATTTACTACAATTTCCTGATCAGTGAAATCAGAGATTTAGATAAGATTTTTAACAAAACCGATCTTCAAACTAAATCTTATGTGAACATGTAAAATTAGTCTTGGAAAGGAAATAAAATTAGAATTGTTCTGATTAAACAAGTGATGGTAGACCCAGAAAAGCTTCCTTATGCACCCCCCCCCACACACACACACACACACACTTCCTAGCTACCCCTGAGGCACCTCATTTGAAGGGTATAAGAAGCTTAACTTGGGAATCACTAGTCCTGAATGCCTTTAAGGTCTCTTCCAGCTCTGAAATTTTATGATTCATCATTTCTTAAATGTCTTAACCCTTTCCTCTTGATTCTCATCGAAACATAGTTTGGGCCTTGTTAACCTCCTTCCTGGAATATTGCAAACTGGTTTCCTTATGCCTCCAGCATACCGGGTTGAATAGTGGCTCCCAAAAACTCATGCCCACCTAGGGCCTCAGAATGTGACCTTATTTGGAAATAGGTTTTTTATAGGTGTAATTAGTTAAGACGAAGTCACATTGGAGTAGATTAGGCCATAAATCCAATATGACTGCTGTCCTCCTGAGAAGAGAAGAGACACGGGGAGGGCACACCCGCAGGGAGCATGCTGTGTGACAGCACAGGTGGGACTGGAGTAAAGCCACCCCCAGCCAAGAAGCTCCAACGACCGCTGGCAGCCACCAGACGCTAGAAGAGGCGAGGAAGGGTCCTCCCCTAGGGACTTGGCCCCACTGACTCCTTGGTTTCAGACTTCTTACCTCCATAGCTGTGACAGGACATGTTTTTCTTATTTTCAGGCCCCAGTTTGTGGTAGATTGTCATGGCGACCCTCGTAAACTACTAATACACCAGTCTCTCTCCAACTAAAATCCATTTTACATAGTTTTCCAGATAAATGTTTCTTTTTAAAATTATATTTTTTATTGATTTCAAAGAGGGAGAGAGATAGAAATATCAACGATGAGAGAGAATCATTGACCAGCTGCCTTCTGCATGCCCCCCACTGGAGATCAAGCCTGCAACCTGGGCATGTGCCCTGACTGGGAATTGAACTGTAACCTCCTGCTTCACAGGTTGACACTCAACCACTGAACCACTGATAAATATTTCTTAATCTCTGCTCTCATCAGATTTCTTACCTACTTGTTTCATTTCAGGAAGCATTCGATTTATTGAGCAACTACTATGTGAAAATCACCATGATAATGCTGAGTGTATGGAAGTGAATGACATTAACATGGCCGCTGCCTCCAAGGAGCTTCAGTCTAGTAGGGAAGGCAGGTATTAACAAACAGACTCTGTCTGATGTGTAATTTTAAGCTGTGATGTACCATATAAATGAAAAGAATATGTTCCTATGAAATACAATTGGAGAGCTGAGAAAGAGGGGGTTAAGCTGATGCCTGAAGGATAACTGGGTGTCCACCTGACAAAAATAAAAGGAAGAACTTTCCTAGTAGAGACAACATGTGAACTGGGGCCTATGGTGGAAAAGAGCTTGGACGTTTGAGGAACTGAAATGGAAAGAAGACCACTGTGGCTGAAGACTGGTGAGCAGGGAGAAAGTAACACAGATGTGGTCGGGGAAGAAAGCAGACACCTGGTCATAGTTCAAAAGACTTAGAACTTTATCTTAATAAAAGTAGAAGGCATTGAGAGGTTTCAAAGAGGAGCATGACATGATGCATTTAACTTTTTTAAAAAAATATATTTTATTGACTTTTTTACAGAGAGGAAGGGAGAGGGTTAGAGAGTTAGAAACATCGATGAGAGAGAAACATCGATCAGCTGCCTCCTACACACCCCCACCAGGAATGTGCCCACAACCGAGGTACATGCCCTTGACTGGAATCAAACCTGGACCCTTCAATCCACAGGCCAACGCTCTATCCACCGAGCCAAACCAGCCAGGGCGCATTTAACTTTTTAAAGATGTCTCTGGCTGCAGTCAGGAGAGGGCTGTATGAGGTCAAAACCAAAATGAAGGGATCAGTTAGGAGGTAATGCAGTAGCTGTGTATGAAATTAGGGTGTGAACAGATTTAAGCTCTATTTTTTGGTGCAGTCTCCAGGACTTATTGATGAAGTGGATCTGAAGAAGAAAGATGGGTTACCAACAGGTTTCTGCCTTGAGAACTTAGGTGGAGAAGATACCATTTACCAAGATGAGGAAGACTGGGTGAATTAGTTAGGGGTACAGTCTTAGCTGCTATACAAAATGGACCCAAAGCATATGCCTCAAAGAATATGGGACCATTTCTCTCTCACATAACAAGTCATAGGTTGGTAGGACAGCTTTGCCATCCTAAACGCAAGTTTTCTTTTCTGGGATCTAAGTTAGCTGTTCCAGCTTCAGCCCTCACAACCACATCCCAGCCAGAACAGAGAGCCATTTTAATATTCAATCCTCATCCTCATCTACAGGCACCATTGAAACACCATGCCCCACTAATTGCACATTTCATCAACCATCCCGTTGCTCTAGTTCCTTCTAGAGCTACCATCAAGCATCTGTTAAGTATCTAGTGTCAGACTCGGTGATTATTAAAGTCTTGCCCTCAGGGACTCTGTAGATATAGAAACTGGAGTTTGCATTGATTTCTCCTTCCTGATGTCCAGCTATGTGCTGATTTTCCAAGGAACTCTGAAGCACATGTACAGACATGCAATAAAGCCCTGTCTTGATGGATTCTGTTAATAAAAACAACAACCTGCCTCACTACCACGCCTCTGCTCACATGCTGTAAGTTGTGCCAAATTTAATGTAAACTATGTCGAGTATATGAATCTCGTTGACATTTGGAGGTATGGAGTTCCTCTCTAATTCAAATAGCCCTCTCTGTATCTTACTGCGATATGTCGATCATTCATATGATGACTGATAAATAAATGTTTGTTGTGGACCAGAGATGTCCTTAACCAGCTTTTAATCATCCCAGTATTTGTTTTCAGCACTGTAGAAGCCGCTGCAGGGTAGGTGCAGAGATGAGAGAAAACTTATTAAACACTGGAAAAGTGCCAAAGAAGGGTCAAGGAGTATCCTTTCCAGGAAATCCTTATGAACACTTTGAGAAGCTATTCTAAAACTGTGTAATGTTAGTTTACCCCGACCCTGTTGTATGATTCACAGGAAACAGGCAGGAGACTAAGAGGGTGGTAGCTCTGAAGACTAGAATCACCTTTACACCTGGGTTACTGGGACCCCATGCCCTGTAGAGGGCCTCACTGTCAAGGAGTCCATGGGATCTCAAGGTAATGCCCTCCATACCCTGAGCCTCAGGTGCCCTCGAGCATGCTCTCACACCAGAACCTCAGAAGTCCATGCCCTTGGCACCCAGGACCTCAGAGGTCCATGCGCTAACAGCCCTGAGTCTACTCCTGGGGCCTTGAGGGCCGCTTCTTCGGGTCACCCTTCTGAGGGCAGAACACACCACCAATATGTACGTTCTTAGGCCCAAGAGCAGCCAAGGCACAGCTTGGGGGATGGGGAGGGTGGAAGTTCAGTGTACCACTTGGGGTGTCCCCAGCTCCAGGAGAAAAGAAGACCCTTGAGGTATGAGATGGAGCTGGGAATGGATAAAAAAGGGTGTCCTGCAGCCCCCATTTGCACTTTTGCCCAGATCCCCAAAGGCTAGGAATAGGCCTGCTCAACACTCTTGTAAAAGAAGCTGCATTATAAAAACTTGTGTTTGTGCTGAGAAGTTTTGACTCTACATGATCAATTCCCTGCGGGCTTGCTGCAAGCAGGTGACAACATGGCAGAGAGTCTGTTGAGGAAAGGGCATCCTGAGAGTCACCTGCTTTGGTACCTCGTCATTGGTGGAGGTGGAAAGGAGACTGGCTGGTGTGGAAGCATTTGGGATGTGGGTTTTGGTTAAGGGTTCAGACTCACACATTGATCTTCATACCCACTTAGCTCTGCCCAACAAGCACGAATCCAATCAGCTGGAATGATTTTTGTGTAGTATAGTGTTGTTTGTATGTATAATTGTTTTCTTAATTTTTTTTAATTCAAGGTTTAGAATTTAAATTTATATTTAAACCTTTACTTCCAAAATGAACTTAAATTTTAGCCAAGATGCTTGCTTACTCTGCTATACTTGCGGGTAACATGCGATTTTTAGCCCTTAAAGGAGGCCCTTTAAGTGACCCACAAATTAAATACTTTAAATTATTAAATTTAATAATAATTATTAAACTATTATGATATTAAAATACCTACCTATTTTTCTTTGTTCTTCTGCCATCCTTCTTCCTCATTTCCCTTCCTCCAGCGACCCCGTACAAGTGGCTAGAGTGCACATGCTAATGAGTTGCCCAGGCACTTAAAGATTTTAATCCCAAATCATAAAGACCCTAAGAAGGACCTCAGCTGCCATCCATAAATTTTTATTTAAGAGCAAGAGAAAAGTGGAATTAATTCAGCACAGAGCCAGCACAGTGAGGGAGAAAAAATTGAGTGTCAAATCACAATACTTATGGGTGTCCTTTCCCTTCTTGAGCTCCTAACTTCTGCACATGCTTAATAGGTCATGTCACAGTTAATGCATCTTTCTAGAAAGAGCGTCATAAAACCCCTTAAATCCAGTTATCACAGATGATTGGGGAATGGAAACACGGAGGCAGCTCCCTACTTTCTCTAATTGGAATGGGTAATTCAGCCAGAACAGCAGTTCCATCCAGATGCTCAGGTTGGTTCAGAGTATGGAAATCTGCGTGAGGGGATTTACTCTGGATGCTGAACAAAGAAAGCCATCATTATCTGTGGTCAGGAAAAAGCATTCTAATTAGTGTTAATATCCTCCTGCTGAGCTTCCTGTCATCCGCATTTTGATCCCTGTCCTTGGGCTTTCCCAGGATCTGATGCCCTGGCTGCTTATAAGCCAAGGTCAGGGCGCTGGTAGGGGCAAATGGGGAGCAGAGGCAAACGTGTCAGCTTAAAAATGCCACCTCCGTGGACTTCCTGGAATGAGAGCTTTATAAAAACTTGCTCAGCAAGTGTAAGTCTAATCTATTCAATGTACAAACCCATAATAACAAGTAGTAATGGCATTAAAACATGAGAAGAATGTGTGGGACATTGTCTCCAAACATGTAAGGCTCATCTACAAATGAACCGGAAACACTTGGGTACCCATTCAGGTCTGAGATTTCTCAACAATAAATTTAGACTCCAGGGGAGATTAGGCACAAGTAGGAGCTTAATAAATCCCTTTCGACGATGCCACTGACAGGAAGAGGTGCAGGTGGGCCTGCCTCTGGATTCCTTTCTTTTCACTCACCCCCTGAAGTCAGCGCCCTGATGGGCTGATGTGAGAGCCAAATAAATGGCCCAACAGACAGACTAAGGAAGAGAAACTTGATATGCAAGCCCCACATGGAAAGGAGGAGTAAAAAGAAAGATCCTAACAAACCATAAATTTCCAAGGGAACAGGCACACACTGTCTCTCAATAATTGAGAGATTTAGCCCACCCGGCTGAATCCCTCCACACGAGATTTTCTCAGTGCTGGGCACATTGCCAGCCACATATTTTGTGTCGCATATGACAGTGTGGCTCATGGTCAGAGCCGGCCTTGAAGAGAGGCCATGTGGGCTGTTATCCGGGAGGGGCAATCTGGGCAGAGAAAAGGAAGGCTCTCCTGCCTCCTTTTCCCTCCTCCTAAAGGAAAAATGACTGTGACTGTTGACAAGGCCAAAACTGCCTGAAATGTCTAGTGATGGGGTTCAGCACATGCTGCCCCAAAACGTGCCACATCGGCATGTTGAATATTTTAAGCTAAAGGAGTTTGGGGAAACAGCAGAAGCAGGAAGGTCACTCTGACCCCCCTCCCTATTCTCCCCTGAAACAGGTCATAAAACCTTCAGGAGAGAAGTGCCCTCCCTAAACCCAGAGGAGGGGAGCATCCTTATCTCCAAAGACAAAGGGTCACTGAAGAAGAACCCAAACAGCCCCCACTAAATTTCCTCCAGTTTACTATTCTCATTTCAGATTCTTGGCCCCACATTCTACCCAGTTGTCTACTTTTCATCAAACCTAAACACACCCAGGGTCAACCATTTCTGCACGTCCTCATTCCTTTTTTGAAGACTCCCGTGTCATGTAAAACTTAGCATTAAATAAAAATGTATATGCTTTTCTCCTGTTAATCTGTCTTTGCCAGTTTAATTCTCAGACCCAGTCAGAGATCCTAAGGGGGTCAAGGAAAACTTTTTCTTTTCCTACAAGGAAAACACACCAAGAGCAAAGGACACCTTAACCAATAGGGGGGATATTCACTTTTCAAGCTCTTTGCTCATCTAGCCTCACTATAAGTGATATTAATGAAATCCATTCACTCTTTCATTCAATCATATTTATTGAGAGCCCACTGTGTGCTCTCAACTGTTCTAGGCTGTAGGAATTTAAAGTAAGATTGGCAAGATCCCTTCCTAGCCTCATGAAGCTTTACATGATGGAAAGGGAGATAGAAAATAAACAAACCAATAAGTGAACAAATCGCTTCTGCTTACGGTGTTAGGAAGAAAGTAAAACAATAATATAAACGAGAGTGGCTGGGCAAGGTATTTAAGACTGAGTGACATCTAATCAATAATCCATCCATCTCTCGGCAAATGTACATTGGGTTAATCCGTTAGCTTTGGAGCATAACCACTCCAAACTTACTGACTTAAAACACTCAACATTTCTTTAGTTCATACTCCTTTTAGATTGGGTCCAGCTCGTCTCAGCTAGACTCACTCATGCATCTGTGATCCGACACTGGTCATCTAGGCAGCTATACTTCTGGGGGTTGGCTGGTTGTTAGTTAGAGTGATAAGACTGACCAGGCCCGGTGTCTCTCCAGCAGGCCAGCCTGAACTCATTCCCATGGAGGCTCTGCAGGGCCCAAGAAGGAGCACAGAAGTGTGCAAGGCCTCATGAGGTCCTGCCCCACCACTGACACTATGTAGCTTCTGCCACATTGTTTGGAAAAGTTCCTTTCCAAAAGGAACTGCAAACTTGCTCGTGTGACAAAGAGCAAGGATAAAGGGAGGGGAAGAATCACTGTGCTTTTGCCATCTAATATAGGTGCTCGGGATGAGCGAGGCTACTGAGAATACAGTGGTGAAGAGAACAGGCATGAGCCCTGTCATCTTGGAGCTTACAGTCTTTATATATCTAGGACCTGTGCTACTGGGGGAAATGCCAACCTACAGCTCCAAGACAATGGATACACAATGGTGGTTTACCTGTGGGACCTCAATGTTGATTTCATTAATTGGTACTTGGCACCCGAGACTGGGGATTCTGCCTGCCCAACATGGGACCTATTAACACGCCTTATTGTGAGTAGAACTAATTACTGAAATTGGATTCTAACCAAATCATACTCAGTCGCTTCTCTACAGAGTGTCAATCCTATTGAGCAAAGGACAACCACAACTCTGACAAAATCTTATTTTCTTTTAAGACGAAGTCATTTGCTCATTTGTTCATTGCCTCACACTCCCTACTGCATCTGGTGCCCCTGGACCAGAATTATTTGTCCAGAAGGTGGCCTTCGCCACTGTGGCTTTCTCCTAAAAAATGGCTTCCAACCAACATGCGGCAAGCTGAGGGCCAGGAGGCCCAGCCAAGGCCTGTTGGTCGTCCACCTTCCAGATGTCAAAGCTCAGAGACAGAAGGTGATTGTCTCCAAATGGCCTCATCCTTTGGCACCGCAGGGGAGCAGCCATGTGGTAGACACGGCAGGTCCTGCTCTGCCAAGGCCATGCAGAGCTGGCCATGAGGCCAAAATTCGGAAGAGAAATTTGTCAAATACTGGCAGAAAGGCTAAGCAAAGCTTTTCATGCACTTCGTCTCAATTTATCTTCCTGGGAAATGGAACTGATACCACTTTATTCTTATTCCCAGATTTTCCAGCCTACATGCCCTCTGTCAGTAAACTTTTGTGAAGCACCATATTAGGGTTAGAAGAATACATAAGACCTAGTCCTTGTCCTCAAGGCACTTGTTGGCTTGTGGAGGGTACAATGAAGCTACTTAAGGATTGGACTGCAATTATAAAATGGCTTTTACTTGGTATCACAGAAAAAGCAGGCTTTTTTTTTTTTTAAATGCATATTGCTAATTATTATATTACTATTTTCTGTGACTAAAAGGAAAGACCTTTTTTGAACTGCATGTATTAATGTTGCTATGGTCATCTTTTTAGGCCAAAATTCTTCAGCCAGTGGGTTAAAAGTTTTGGAAGATTCCCAACTGTTAGTCCTTCAGAACCTGAGGAGGCAAAGGTTTCATGCTACAAAATGGAAATCCCATGGCTGAGTGAGGTTGTATTCATCCCATGCAAGAGAGAGGAGAAATGAAGGCAGGCCAGCCTCTGTCTGCTCTGGGACTTCACCCTCTACCCTACTGGGGGCACATCCCACCATCTCACTTCCATGCCCTCGTGTGGGCTATTTCCACTTCCTCTCTGATATCCAGGTTCCTGCTTTGCTATCAAACTCAGCTGAGAAGATCCTTTTCCATGAAGCTGTACCTGAGAGACCCCGGAAGTCCTACCTGATCATGTTGCCTGATGGCCACAGATCTCCAAATGTTCCACAGCATTTATTTGAAACTTTTGATGGATTTTCAATCTGTTTTAGCCCAGTGCCCAACACAATCTCAGATGCATAATAGATTCTTAGCAAATATTTGTCAAAAATGAAAGAGAGAGTGCCAGCCAGTTTGGTTCAGTGGATAGAGCATTGACCCGTAGAATGAAGGGTCCATTGTGATCAAGGGAATGTACCTTGGTTGCAGGTTCCCCGGCCCTGGTTGGGGTACGTGCAGGAGGCAACCAATCCATGTGTCTCTCTCACATCAGTGTTTGTCTCTCCCTCCCACTTCCACACTCTCTAAAAATCAATGGGAAAAAATATCCTTGGGTGAGGATTAACAAAAAAAAAACCCAAAACAATGAAAGGGAGAGAAAAGAAGAGAGGAGATTAAAAAAAGAAAAAGATCAGAGGGAGGAAACAAACCAGCTATTCTGTGCAAGAAAAGGGCGGGTACTAGCCCACAAGAAGAGCAGAAGCAGCAGACAAACTGTTTTAGGGACACACCAAACCCCATCTCTAGTGGCTTTGCGGTCCTGTGAAAGATCTGAGATGGGACTGTGCAAGGAGAGCTTCAGCTTCTCCCTTTTGTCCTGAAATGTGTGGTGACCCAGGGACTAAGGCCAATGGGAGACGCCACTGACATAAAAGAATCCGACTTAAACAGTTGTAAACTGAACATCAAGGCTACTAGACCCACAAGTATCCTGGTCTAATTCCAGACAGTACCTGGGCTTGTTAGTTTCAAAATAATGGGGATTTGGGTCCTCAATTGCAGCACCATTTCCTCTGAGTCATAAAACATGATGATTTCAGAAGGTCACCCCCAGAGCCAAGTCAGGAAAAGGACAGAGGGACACTACAATGTGGAAGCTGAGAGTCTCCTGCAGAGACCCATTTTATCCCCACAGCAGCTTTTCTGCACCTCCTTTGAGCAATGACGCACTACGAAATAACTGCTAGGGTCAGAGTAAAGGAGAAGTGGCAGCCTCGCCCAATACACAGGAGAATTGTCATCCCAGTGGCCCCGGGCCTTGCTGCTCTGTTAATCATTAAATCAAGGCTTCCACTTCCTGCAGTCTTTAGGTTAAGTCCCTACGCCCTGAGAGCACTTGTCAGGTGCCATAAGCATGCCTATTGTGTCGCCATCCGATCTGCAAAGATCACAACCTGGGTTAGCAGAGAGAGCTGGTAGTGTTGGTTTCATTTTACAGATGGGAAACTGAAAGGCTGAGAGGTTAAATAATGGTCCAAGGTCAAGCAAGCAAGTAAGTGGGACAAGAACTGGGACCCAGTACCTTCAGGACATGGTTTCTGAAGCTCTATGTCCCATCCATTCTTCCCTCCCAAACACCCTCTCCTTCCCTGTGCTCCCACAGTGCCTGAGATTACCTCAATGACAGGTTACCCATCCTGGTTTTACTCCCAGCTCATGGCAAGCATCTGACTCATAAAAAGCAGTCATTAAATATTTGTCTAACTAAATTGTACTAAATCTGAGACTTCTGACTCCAAACTCATAGCACTAGAATTCATTCTTGACTAAAAGTGCAATTCATGGTGGAGTACCGACACATCTATAATAATAAAAGGGTAATATGCTAATTAGGCCGGACATCCTTCCGAATGTCATTCTGGATGTCCTTCCTGATGAAGCCAGGACAGAGGGAAGCCAGCCTGGGTCCCGGGTGCTGGAGGGAAGCCGGTGCCAGCAGCCGGGGGGAAGGAAGGCCTACTCTTGCACGAATTTTCATGCATCGGGCCTCTAGTATGTAATAAAGAAAAAAAAAAGGAAAAAAAGTGCAATTCACTGGCTGCAAAAAGAACTACATATTCATTGACTTTGAAAATAATGACAGATATAAAAAATAGACTAATCTCATGACTCAGAGATAATTACAAGTTATGTTTTTATTTCCTTCAGCTTTCCTTCCCATGAACAAATGTATTTTATAGATTGAGATTATTAAAAAATTAACACTGAATTGTAAAATGTTTTCCTCATTATCAGATTTTTAGGAAATATGCATTTCCAATGGTTCTTGGCATTTTTATTTCCATATTAAAATATATCCTAATATTATAATATTCAAACATTTAAGTATCTGAATTTATTTAACCTTTCTTACTATTGATTATTTAAGTTGTTTCTGACCTTTTAATTATTATTTATAATTCTAAGATGAGCATAATTGTGAATGAATCTCTATTCAAATTTATGACTACTTCTTTAGATAAAGTTCTAAAAGTAAAATTACTTTTTAAAAGTCCTTTACAAATTATTGTTAAATTAATTCATTTTCAGAAAGAGCATAGCCTGAGGTTCTTTAAAGTGGCATCAGACAATTAGAAATAAAGTACTGAAAGATTAAGAATTCTATATCAAAAACCAAATTACTGTATGAATAAGGACATGAAGGTCCATGAATGGTTTGTCCAAAGCCATACTGATATTGGGTTAACATCTTTGAGAGGAAATCAACAAACAGGTTCAGGGAAATTTACATTCTTAAGGTATTAGTAGAGTCACAAAACACAAAGGAAATCAGTTTAAAGCATTGGCCATGCCCAGCTGTCCAAGGGCAGAGCTCATTCAACAAATGAGCTGTGCACCCCACTAACGTAATTGGATCTTCCTCTGCCTCTGACTGACTGTCTCTGACTAACTCTCCAGGGAGCCTGCCTAGTGTCCTAATATCCCCACTCGGACTCCTGGCCAGATTGTTAGTAAACAGTTTAAGTCAAGAAGGCTTAACTAAGCACCTACTATGTGCCCGCCACTGTGGTAGGTACTAAGTGGTAAACAAGAGTTTATATGCTGATGTCAGAAAACAGACTGTAAAACATAAATTAAGAAAGTTCAGATACTAATAAATGACATGAATATAGAAGTGTGTGATAGAGAGCACTGCTGAATCTAGAGTGGTCAAGGATGGCTTTTCTGAGAGGTGAAATTTGAGTTAAAACCCAGATGATGACAAGGAATAGTCATTGAAAGATGTGAAAGAAAGCAGTCTAATCCAACAGCTCCGAGCCAGGAGCAAATGGCCTGGCCAAGGGACAGAGAGAAACCAGCACAGACAGAGCAGGGGAGAGCTAGGCACAGGTTCTCTCAAGGGGGGACTTGAAGGCCACAGTAGGCACTTTGGATTTTACCCTGAGTGCAATGGAAAGCCATCGAAGGTTCTAAGCCCAGGAGCTATGTGCTGTGATTTCTGCTTTCTGGCTGTTGAGATCACCTGTGGAGAGGATGCAGCTACCTAAGACAGGGGGTCTGAGGGCCGAGCCCCAGGGACTCTGCAATGAGCATTTCTTGTTGGGAGGAACAGGGAATAAAGGAGGCTGTCATGTGCCCCATTTACGTAGGAGGAGAACCAAGGCAGTGTGGACTCCAGAAGCTCCGAGAAGAAAGTGTGTGAAGAGGAAGAGTGTCCTTTGGGCACCGCCCAGAGAGGGGCCCGTGCAGCATTTTTCTCGGTTCCCACATCACCTAAAGGGAAATTTTTCACCATGTCCAGAGCCCTCGATGTCCTGCAAATGAAGGAGGGGATGTCCTCAAATTCCTTGTAGCTGGAACCCACCAACCTTGACTTTCAGATGGAACAGTACATCTACAAAGGAAGAGGGATGGCATCTACATCATAAATCTGAAGAGAACCTGGGAGGAGCTCCTGCTGGCAGCTCCTGCCATTGTTGCCATCGAAAACCCTGCTGATGTCAGTGTCATATCATCCGGGACACTGGCCAGCGAGCTGTGCTGAAGTTGGCTGCTGCCACTGGAGCCACTCCTACTGCTGCCACTTCACTTCTCGAACCTTCACTCACCAGATCCAGGCAGCCTTCCAGGAATCAAAACTCCTGGTGGTTACTGACCCCAGGGCTGACCACCAGCCTCTCACAGAGGTGTCTTATGCTAACCTGCCCACCATTGTTCTGTGTAACACAGACTCTCCTCTGGCTACATGGACATTGCCAGCCCTTGCAACAGCAAGGGGCTCACTCAGTGGGCTGGCCCGGGAAGTGTATGTGTGACACCATCTCCTGTGAACAGCTATGGAAGGTCATGCCTGTTCTCTGCTCCTACAGAGCCCTGAAGAGATTGAAAAGGAAGAGCAGGGGCCATGACCAAGGGGGAATCTCCGGGTGAATGGACTGCTCCAGCTGCCGAGTTCACTGCTGCACAACCTGAGGTTGCCGACTGGTCTGAAGGCGCAGGTGCCCTCTGTGCCTGTCCAGCCGTTTGCTACTGAAGCCTGGAGCCTCAGCAGCCACTGAAGACTGGTCTGCAGTCCCCACTGCTCAGGCCACAGAATGGGTAGGAACAACCACTGAGTGGTCTTAAGCTCTTCTTCCATAAGCGCTTAAACAAAATGGAAATAAGTCTAATGGAAAAGACACAGTTTCTAAAATAAATAAATAAATAAATAAATAAATAAATAAATAAATAAATAAATAAAGGAATGTGACCAATGGCATCCAATGCAGCTGACAGGAAGGACAAGGTAAGGACATTGGCCACTGGCTTTGACAAGGAGGTTCATTGAAGTGGTTGCTATGACAAGCCTGGAGTGGATGGACTGAAGAGAGGGAGGTGGGGAGTTGGGGCTAACAAAGTAGAGCCAACTCTTTCAAGGAGATGTAGAAGAGCAGACGAAGGAAGTGTGGTCAAGGTAGGTTAGGGAGCAGCGCTGCCCAATAGAACTTTTCTGGGGTGATGGGGAAGTGCTGCTCTGCTGCTGGCACTTCAGAGTGGCTGATGGAGCTGAGGAACTAAATTTTACATTTTAATTACTTTAATTAATATATATTTAAATAGCTACATGGAACTAACGGCTACTGTGTGGGGCAACACAGTTTGTAGTCGTGTTCCTTTAAGAAGTAATATTAAAATACACACGTATGCCAATAGAAATTATTACACACATGGGTACCTGAGTAACTGGATTCTGGGTAGTGTCTCTGCCATCACCACCCCCATGTCCTTAAATCTGTTGGCGTTTGACTCATAGATTATCTTTTACAATAAGAAAAATAAATAAATTCCTTATGGTGAATTCTATGAATCATTATAGTTCCAGGTGAGTTACTTTAACCTCTGTGTCACTCAGTCTCTCCATCTAGGACTGAGGTTTGAAATGAAGCTAATTCCGTTCCCATTTTCTAAGGAAAAAGGCAGGTAAAGTCCTTGGTGGGTCTAGTTCAAATGGCAGTATGATAAGCTATTAATAGCACAGGCTTTGGATACAGAAAGCGGTAGAAGCTCCAGTCCCAGCCTACTATGAAACCTCAAGTGAATTACATGAACTTTTCAGGGTTTCACTTCCTATGTCTATAAAATGAGGATAATAAGGGTCTAGAGTGTGGTGAGGCTCGAATGAGATTGTCTGGGCACAGTGCCTGCCTGCATGCGGTGGGCACTCAATAAATGTTACCTATTACTATTAACTTCAGGCATTCGAGAGCCTGATCCCGAAGCACTGGCTTGCCCCAGTCTAGCGCTGGTTTAGGGAAGTGAATGTCTCTGTGCATTTGTTTATCATCTGAAACACAGGTACAAGGCTTGTATGACATCAGGATGGCTCAATTTCCTAAACCAGGGATCCAGGATTAGGAAAGAGCTTCTCTAATTTGCAACATGTGGCTCCTTCCTGGGGGTGGGTGCAGAGGCAGGCAGGTTTGGAGGACTTCTCCAATAAGCATTACCCATGACATGAGTTATTTTTCCCAGACCCCTATCTACCAGTGCTGCCCACTTCACCCAAGAGACTTACTGATAATTCTGAGCCCAGCTGCCAGGCCAGCAGTCATCTGTTTAGAACTTCAAATGAATGCCCCCAGACCCGCCTACTTTCTCCACATAGTGCTGCAAGATAAGTCTCCCCTGGCTCCTGATAAAGGCTTTGAAGAACATCTTGTCTGTTAACAAACAGCTTTTGATGATGCCTGAGTTTGATCTTTATTTTGTTCTTATTCATCAGACTTCTTTAAATGGGTTCTTTCACACTCCTCCGATTAGCCTAAAGGAAACCCCATGGAACAATGGGTCCACTTGTCCCTGGGTGCAGGGAGTGCGCTGTCTAAAGACCACATGGGCCTCCTGCGGGGCTGTGAGTGGAGCAAAGGGTTGGTGATGCTGCCAGCACCAGTGGAAAATGGATTAAGAGCTTCAAAAGCCACATAGTATGGAAGAGCAGAAACACTGCACATAGCCCTCTGGCCAGGAGGACAATCTGCATTCACTTTCAGAGAAACCTTGTTTTCCTCAGACACAGGCAGCTTCTTCCTGGGAAAACCAAGGGTCATCACTAGTGTCCAGGCCACCAAAGCTAGCCTCCCACTGCAAAGACAAGAAGCCAGCCAGTGTGATTTGGAGGGGTGGAAAATACACTACCCCCAAAGCTGGTGTGTTTCTGGATTGTTCTGCTAGACATTTTTGCTTGTGGGCAATTGGCATTCCCTACCTAGAGGGACTGTGGCTTCCTCTCCCACCTTAGCAGCTAATGCACAGCCCAGGCTGGCCCCTTGGAATCCATCCCTTTGGACACTGATTGGCCCAGTGGAAAACACTCGACTCAGGCAGGTACAACCGAAAGAGGAGAGTATCTACATCTTGTTCACCTTCAAAGATCAAGAAGCCAGGGTCTCATTTAGCCGATACCTGGAGGGAGCTGGGAATGAAGAAGCACACAGACCTAAGAACATAATGTGAGCCTCTGACTGCAGCCATGCCTGGACGCCTGGAGTTTCACCTACCCCTTTGGCCTTCATAGTTGTGTCAGCCAATAAATAACCTTTTTTACCTACGCTAGTTTGAATTTGTGTCCTGACACTTGCAATTGACATCCAAAAACTATGATAATAACACCCAAGTTTCCCTAAGGATTTATAGACGGAGATACACAAGATGAAAGCAGTGTGTTAGGAATATTGGTTTGACAGTGGTTTTTAAGATAGAGTCTAGGCACCAGGTTGCCAGTCTGTTGCCATAATCTAGGCATCCGGATTTTTTTATTTCAAGTGGTGGAAGTCAACTCTAAGTGATTAGGTAGAAAGGGAATTTATGTGAAGGTTATGGGAGACACAGGCCTACAACTTGGCCAAGCCATCCTATCTAATAATAGAGTAACATGTAAATTACCATCACTCCGCTACGCCCACGATTGGGCAGCAGGAGGCTGGGGCGTGGGACTCGGGGTGGCCTATCCGGCCATTGAGAGGCACAGATCCGCTGCCACTGAGGGGGGCTACCCTGCTGTTGAGAGGCGCAGGGGGTGGGACTTCAGCCCCCCCACCCCGTGCCTCTCAACGGCCAGATCCGCGGCCGCTGAGGAGGCCTGCTGCGGACAACCAGCTGCGCCTCTCAACAGCAGGGTAGCCAGGTGTCCGTGGCAGCCCCCCTCAGCGGCCACGGACCATCAAAAGTGTGGGAGCTGGGTGCCTGTCTGCTCCGGCACCAGGCACCCAGCTCCACCGCGAAAAGCAAAAGCATGTAGGGGACCCTACACGTGCATGATTCAATCATGCACTGGGCCTCTAGTTTTTAATAAGTAGATAACCTCAATCACAAAGATTATTTTTGTTCTTGAAAATTTCCAAATCCCTATTACTTGAATGGGTATAAAATATGTTTTGAACAAAATACTGTCTATGGACATATTCATGACATAGAAATAATACTGAATAACTATTTCTACCAAATAAACTACAAGAACCACATCACTTTACTCATGTGCCATAAACATAAGGCAAAGTAAAACTGCTAAGAAGACTGGAGAATCACCCCTGAAGTTAAACTTTTAGTAATAATGCCCACTTCATCGCAGAGCTAGTCTGATAAGAGAGTCCTGGCTGCTACCACCAAGCACCAAGGCATCTCAACTTGCATTGCCATTCTGTGCCAGTTCTGAGCAACCTTTGAGCTTGGAATTCAGTCTCTACTGCTGCCAGCCCTGTTGTGACTTCTGAACCAGCTCATGTGGCCTTGGTTTGTGCCACTGCTGCTGTCATGGTATTCTCCCCTCACTAGCTCCTGAGGCAAAGCCTGCCCTGATATGGCTGATTGGTGAACTGTTATGGACTGAATTGTGCCCTCCCTAAAATTCTTATGCTGAAGCCTAACCCCCAAAGTGACTGTATTTGGAGATAGGGCCTTTAAAGATGTAATTAAGGTTAAATGAGGTTATAAGGGTGGGACCCTAAACTGGTGTACTTATCAGAAGAGGCAGAGACAGCAAGGATGAGCGTGCACAGAGGAAAGACCGTGTGAAGACACAGTAAGAAGGCGTCTGTCTTCAAGGTGAGGAGAGAGGCCTTAGGAGAAACCAAATCTGCCAACACCGTGATTTTCGACTTCCATCCTCCAGAATTATGAGAAAGGTGTTTCTGTCATTAAAGAACCCAGTCTGTGGTATTTTGTTATGACAGCCCTGGCAAATGAATATGGTCTACCCATATGCCTTTCCCTAGATGCAAGACAGTCTGGGAAGTGGCAGATAGTAAGTAGCACTAAAGACAAACTCAAAACACCTCACAAATGAAGATGAAAGAAGATTTGATAACTATTTATAAGTGGGGATAAAAGCAGAGAGTGACTCAGAAAGATCACTCAGATTTAGAATTCAAAGGCTAGAAAATTGAGAATGACAGTGTCAACTTGGCTGGGCTGTGGCAACCACATAACGGTTCAAACATTATTCTGGATGTTTCTGGGAGGGTTCTTTCGGGATCAGATTTACATTTAAATCAGCAGACTGTGAATAAAGGAAATTGCTCTCCCCAGTGTATGTGGGCCTCATCCAATCAGTTGAAGGCCTAAATTGAACAAAGATGTGTATGGGCACACACACTCTAGTGTAACACACACACACACACACACACACACACACACACACACACACACGCTAGCAAGAAGAAATTCTGCCAGCAGATGGCATTCCAACTTGGACCATAGCATTAGCTCTTCTTTGGGTCTCCAGCCTACTGACCTACCTACAGACTTTGAACTTGTCAGCCTCTATAAATGTGTGAACAAATTCTTAAAATAAATCTCTTTCTACATATATACCACATCCTACTGGTTCTGTTTCTCTGTATAGCTAACCAGAGTGGTTTCTGTTATTTGCATTCAGGAACCCTCACCTGTGTATTTTGAAAAAGGCCGCTTAAGGAATTCTAGTGTATTTCTCACTTTAAGAATTACTTTTCTAAATTAATTGCCTACCTGGTTCATTCCTTATGTATTTCTCTCTAAAAGTGTTCTGGAGAAATCCAGGGTAATACACCTACTAATATAACTTGCCCAACTTGTAAATAAGTGCTCCTGCTATTCCTTCAACCTCTGGGTTATGATTGGTGACAATACCTTCTGTTTCTATCATACTTTTTAAAAAATTGTGGTTATGAAACACTCAACATAAAAGTAAGTGTACAGTTCAATAGTTTTGATATGTTCACATGTGAAACAGATCTCCAAAATTTTTTCATCTTAAAAAATCTGAAACTCTCTACCAACTGAACAACTCACCTTCCCCCCTCCCTCAGCCCCTGGTAAACCACCATTCTACTTTCCGTTTCTATGAATTTTACTGCTTTAGTTACCTCATATAAGTGGAGTTATATACATTTGTCTTTTTGTGACTGGCTTATTTCACGTAACATACCTTCAAGGTTCATTCATGCTATGGCATGCTATAGCATGTGACAGGACTGCCATCCTTTTAAGACTGAATGATGTTCTGTTGTATGTATATACTACATTTTGTTTATCCAGTCATTCATCAATGGACATTTGGGTTACTTCTACCTCTTGGCTACTGTGAACAATACTTCTATGAACATAGGTATGCAAATATCTCTTCAAGCCCCTGCTTTCAATTTTTTAAAATATTTTTATTGATTTCAGAGAGGAAAGGAGAGGGAGAGAGAGATAGAAACATCAATGATGAGAGAGGATCATTGATTGGCTGCCTCCTGCACGCGCCCAACTAGGTATCGAGCCCACAACCCAAGCATGTGCCCTTGGCCAGAATCGAACCTGGGACCCTTCAGTCTGAAGTCTGACACTCTATCCACTGAGCCAAACCGGCTAGTGCCAATTTTTTGATACCCAGGAGTGGGGTTGCTGGCTCATATGGTAGTTGTTGTTGTTTTTTAAATCTTTATATCTCCCCTTTCCCTCCACCCCATCCCCCACCCTGTTCCCACCTGGTTCCCACCCTGTCCCAGGCCTTCACCACCCTATTGTCTGTGTCCATAGATAATGCATATATGCATATAAGTTATTTGGTTAATCTTTTCCTGTCCCTCCACCCCCCTTCCCTCTGAGATTCATCAGTCTGTTCCATGTTTCCATGCCTCTGGTTCCATTTTATTCATCAGTTTATTTTGTTCATTAGATTCTTTGCTTATTTTGATTTCTAGATTCAATTGTTTATAGATATGTGTTTATTGCCATTTTACTGTTCGTATTTTTATTTCTTCTTCTTCTCCTTCTCCTTCTTCTCCTTTTTCTTCTTCCTCTTCCTCCTCCTCCTCCTCCTCCTCCTCCTCCTCCTCCTCCTCCTCCTCCTCCTCCTCCTCCTCCTCCTCCTCCTCCTCCTCTTCTTCTTCTTCTTCTTCTTCTTCTTCTTCTTCTTCTTCTTCTTCTTCTTCTTCTTCTTCTTCCTCATCTTAAAGAATACCCTTCAACACTTCATGTAATACTGGTTTGGTGGTGAAATATTCCTTTAGCTTTTTCTTATCTTTGAAGATCTTTATCTGACCTTCAATTCTAAATTATAGCTTTGCTGGGTAGAGTTATCTTGGTCGTAGGTCCTTGCTATTCATCACTTTGAATATTTCTTGTCACTCCCTTCTAGCTTACAAAGTTTCTGTTGAGAAATCATCTGACAGTCGTCATATGGGTGCTCCCTTTTAGGTAACTAATTGCTATTCTTTTGCTACTTTTAAGATTCTCTCTTTGTCTTTAACCTTTGGCATTTTAATTATGATGTGTCTTGGTGTGGGACTCTTTGGTTCCTCTTGTTTCAGGTTCTCTGTGCTTCCTGAACTTGTAAATCCATTTTTTTCACCAGGTAGGGGATGTTTTCTGTCATTATTTCTTCAAATAGGTTTTCAATATCTTGCTCTCTCTCATCTCCTTCTGGCACCCCCATAATGCAAATGTTTGTATGCTTGAAGTTGACCCAGAGGCTCCTTATACTATCTCCATATTTTTTAATTCTTTTTTCTTTTTTCTGTTCTTATTGGATGTTTTTTGCTTCCTCATATTCCAAATCATTGATTTCATTTTCAGAATCCTCTACTGTTGAATCCCTGTAAATTATTCTTTATTTTAGTTAGTGTAAGCTTAATTTCTGACTGGTCCTTTTTCATGTCTTTGACATTGTCACTAAGATCCTTGAAAGTCTCATTATTCCCTTGAAGCTCTCATTAAGATCCTTGAGTAATCTTATAACCACTGTTTTTAACTCTGTATCCAGTAGTTTGCTTGCTTCCATTTCTTTCATTTGTGACATCTTTCCTTGTCTCCTCATTTTGGCTGCTTCCCTGTGTTTGTTTTTATGTATTAGGTAGAGCTGTTATGTCTCCTGGGGTTGGTAGAGTGGCCTTGTGTAGTAGGTGTCCTATAGGGTCCAGTGGTCTGGCCTCCCAAGTCACCTGAGCTGGGCACTCTATGTGTACCTCTGTGTGGGCTGTGTGCACAGTCTTGTTGTAGTTGAGCCTTGATTGCTATTGTTGTCACTGAGAGAAATTGACCTCCAGGACAATTGGCTGTGAGGACCAGCAGCTACTATAGTGGAGCAGGACTTGCTTCAGTGGGGCCTTGGTGCTCACTGAGTCTGGCTCTTGAGTGTGTCACTTGTGAATGTGTAGAGTTGTAATCTGCTATGGTCTGAAGCTGTCCACTGCATGCACTGCCTGTGGGGTCTCCTGGGAAGTGCAAAGTCAGCCACTGCCTGGGGCCACCCGGCAGAGCTACAGAGAGATTTGCAGGTGGATGCTACTTGTATTGGACTTGTGAAGTGTCCAGGCAAGGCCCAGCTGTGAAGCAGGTCATGTTGGTGCTAGTGCCAGGTCTTGGGCCTTTTATTGATAGGTTTGGGGCACGTTAATGCCAACTGCTTCTTGTTTGAGAGATTTTAGCAAAGTCTGAAGCTTGAGCCAGGATAGGCCATTCATATGGAAAAACTGTTGCAAACAGCTTGGGTGGGGCTGCAAATTGGATGGGGTGGGTTCTCAGGGAATCATCAGGGCTGAGCAAACAGTGTGAGCCATGCTGATGGAAACTTAATTATGGCTATCAGTCAGCTCTGGGACAGGGGAGGTCCCAGCACAGAAAAATGAGCACCCTGTGAGCACCCCTGTCAAGGAGAAAGCCACCCCTGAGTTCCTTCCCCAATGACAGAAAATCCATTCCCTTCCCATATGTCCCTGGTTCACCCCCACCCCACCCCCCTCAAGCCATTACCCTAGTGCTGGAACTCAGAGGAAGCAGGACCTTGTAAGTTCATATGCCAGCCCTTTAAGAGTAACTGCATGGGACCCCAGCAACCTCCATGTCATTGAGCCACAATCCCCACTGGTTTTTACAGCCTGAAGTTACAGGGACTACTCTTCCCAGCTCTGGAACCCTAGGCTTGGTGTCTGGTGTAGGGCTGGGACCTCCTGCTTCTCACAGGAGGCCTCTGCAGCAGAGCTATCCCTCCCAATAAAAAAAAAGTCACATGTGGGTGTTGGACCAGCCAGTTCCGTGCCTCTGCCCCTCCTGCCAGTCTGGGTGTATTTTCTTCTTTACTTCTCTAGTTGTAGGACTTCCATTCAGCCAGATTTCAGGCCATTCTGAATGATGGTTGTTTTGCATTTTAGTTGTAATCTTGATGTGGTTGTGGGAGGCAGCAAGTACCAGTGTTTACCTAAGGTGCCAGCCTGGTTCCTCCCGAGCTTGCTTTGTAATCTGGTAGTTCCATTTTTAATTGTTTGAGAAACCCCATCTGTCTTTCATAGTTGCCTCACCATTTTATCTATTATCTTTTTAACTTCTCAGAGCACTTTTATGTTTATAATTTTGTCCTCACAACTCTATGAGGTAGGTAGAATATGGATTATTATTCCCATCTTATAGATGAGGTAGTGGAGGCATAAAGAGGTTAAGTGGCTTACATAATATAACAGTTATTTCATGACAATTGGCTCCTAGTCCAGTGCACTTTCGGTTGACCAGAAACACTCAATCAGAGGAGGATGGTAGGTATGTCCCCATAGGGGTGCTGAATCTAAGGAAAGATTTTTTTCAAATGGAATCCCTGCCCAAGTCCTTTTCATGAGAGCTATTACTGATGGGCATGTATTGTGCATGGGGACGGTATAGAAGTGGAGGGATATGCAGAGCCATTGTTGCAGATAACACTGTCTTTCCATGACTCTGCCTTGTTTGTGCATGTTTATTTTTCTCCCAAATGCTCCTCTGAAAAAAAGGTATCTTCTTGAAAATTGAAATAGACTTCATGGTTCTCAACAAGGGTAACTGAAAATGTGGGAATGATTGGTCTCGTTGTCACAATGGCCAACCCTTTTCCCGTGCATTTCGTGAGCAGGGCCAGGGGATACTGAAAGTCCTATAGCACAGGACAGTCCTGCATAAAGAAAATTGGTCATGGCCCATTCACAAATGCCAGTGGTGCCAACTTTGAGAAACACGGCTCAGGACAAGACCAGTGGCAATGTCAAGAGGGAGGTTTAGCTTCAACAGGTCTTCAAGCCACTACAAATAATTGTACAATGTAAGTGACAACAATGTGCTTGCTATACAAACATAGCTTCAAGCCAAGTCCTCTAACCACCTCCTTCTAAGAGATTTCCACCCCTAAGCCCTCCTACAAAGAAATTCTAGAGATGCCACTGAGCATGCTCAGAAGTTCTGAAATGACGTGGTAACCGCCAAATCATGATTTCCCTTCAGACATCAACAAAAATAAAGTCCCATGGTTCAGTAGATGCAATTACCAATCATGCATCCTTTATCTGCAGCCTAGATTTCATAAAACAAGGGAACCTGCAAATGTAGACAAGTAGAGATGCACCAATGACTGGGGAAAGAGCATTGGATGGAGTCATAGGTGTTAAGGATGAGCTTTCCCTATTTTATAGTTTTTCTGAAATTTCTCTAGATTTATTTCTCTTTGTTTCTACTTCTTTTCTTTTAAAATATATTTTTATTGATTTTGGAGAGGCAGGAAGAGGGAGACAGAGATAGAAACATTGATCAGCTGCCTCCTGTACACCCGCTACTGGGGATCAAGCTTGCAACCCAGGCATGTGCCCTTGACCGGAATAGAATCTGGGACCCTTCAGTGCACAGGCTGATGCTCTATCCACTGAGCCAAACCAGCTAAGGCTGTTTCTACTTCTTGTGTATCCTGAAATCTATCTGACTTTACTCATCTCAGCTCACATTTGAAGGTAGATATTTGAGTTAAAGTTTTTAAAGCAATGAGACATTGTACACAAAAATGGTTTGTAAAGTGCTAAGTAACTGCAAAAGGTTATTATTATTAATAAATTATGCATATATATTTAAAAATAAATTTTTTAAAAGAGGTGTTAAAAACTGGACCCACTTAAACCCACTTGCTGTTCAACAGAAACACAAGATTCCCAGTTTGAAGTCATCTTTAGGTTAGACTAGAGGAACTATTTCCTGCCAGGCTTCTCCTGGCAAAGACCCTCTTCCAAAGAAAAGATCTCGCCCCTGAAGATGTGTGTTTTGAAAATAACAGTAATTTGGAAAAGGTAATAGAGCTCCCTTTTGAAATGTTTGTTCCTGGGCCTGGAGCTGGTATTTGCCCCCCACTTCCCCAGTGTTCACTCTGCACACCCGAGGTGGCTGCACGCGGCCTCTAACCTGCATGTCGGTGGCTCTGGGCGTCCTGGAGCCTCCAATCTTGAACAGATCTAACTCAGAAGGGGAGAGAAAGGAAGAGGGCCTAGGTGCTTTTGTGCTCGTTAGCATTTCCAATTTCCTCTTTCACCGCTCCTCCTCCTCCCTCCAATACAGGCACAATGAACTAATTCTCCGTGATTGATCACGGCCTGTAGATAACAGGGTGTATTTATTGCTTTCATATTCCCTTGTCTGTCACACAAAGCAATCTAAAATGGTGCCTACAAGAAAAGCTGGCATAAATCTAAAAACTTAAATATCCATGTAGAGATTGTTTGTCGAGCTCAGTTTCAAATTAGATTTTTTTTTCTCATTTTCATAAAAGGGTGGGGGTGGAAATCTGATGGCTTCAGTCTTACTCTTTTAGGACCACAGTCAGAAGAATGTGAGTCGTTTGGAAATGAGCACTCAGCCCGCTCCTATCACTCTGGAAACTCCGAACATTTTCATTGCACGTCCCCGGATCATCAGTTTGTAAGCACATCTTTGTTTTTCCTAAACAGCCGCATTATTTGTCTGATGTTGAAAATGGCATCTGTACTGTATGTAATTTCCATACTCACTTGGCATCATCAACTGCCTTTGATGACACTCAGGACTGTTTCTTTTTTGTCTCCTTCTTCCCTCCAGCTGCAAGACCCAGATGTCAGGTCCAGGAATGCGTTTGCTCTGGTGGAGGTATCTGGCTTCCCTCGGCAGTCCCTAAGTTGGTGGCTATTGTGGGACTGCCAGCAAAATAGCACAAGATCACACTAAATTCGGGGATTCAGATGTTTTGTGAAAAAGAAAAACAGAGTTCGAAACTGGGAGAAAAACACATTTCTTATGCCTCTAATTATAAGCCAGGCAAGTGGCAGGCTGTGCCTGAGCAAATTGTGGTTCCCCCATTTATCTGCTGCTCATCCATTTTCCCCTCTTGACAGTTTTTTATCTCCCCAGTCTGCATCTGAAATCAGCAGCTGGGTATGAGGAAGGGGTGGTCTAAGTTAATCAAACCTGGGGTACTGACAGGGTCAGGTCCTATGTAAAATATAAGAACAAGGAAAAGGAGAGAAAGAGAGGGAGAGAGGGGGAGGGAGGGAGGGAGGGAGGAGAGGAGAGGAAGGAAGGAAGGAAGGAAGGAAGGAAGGAAGGAAGGAAGGAAGGAAGGAAGGAAGGAAGGAAGGAAGACAGCCTAAAGGAATGGGTAAGGTGAAGTAAATATAAAGGACAGCGACCACCCAGAATTACTGTGCCCAAGGAGGCTCTGTGTAGCAGTATTTGTGTCACCTGGGTATTTGGAAAGCCACAATTAGCTTTTCTTTTTTAAACAACCTTTGTAATATGAATGTAGATCAAGCTATAACCTGCCCTCTATTATCCCAGTCTGGCTTACACTGAGTCTATCTTCAAAGACATTTTGAATGAGACAGAAACTCTCAGAACTATAGCCCAAAGCACCACATACCAGAGAGGGCTGTGTTAGACCACGAGGTGGAGAGAATCTTAAGCCATAAGGAAACCTTATGGTGTCTAATTATTTTTTCCTTCTGAGCAGCTGCTCTGGGCTGAACAGTTGTGCGCAGGGCTGAGTTTGGAAGCTTCCCATGGTCAAGTTAGTCCACCAAGTGCCCATCAGCTGCCCCTTGCTCACTCCTCAGACACTCATAATAGTTCAAAGGAGCTTGCTGAAACTTTGTCAGTGAGAGTGGATCTCCCAGGCCGATATTTAGGTTGTCCAGTGCTATTAGAAGTATGAAGTGGTGTTGCATCTTAATGGGATTTGGTTTCCATAAATTCACCCATGCACAGCTCTGCCCTTTCACTGCGTGGCCCATGTGGGCCTGGATTATGTCTCTGTTTACAGGAGGTCCACTCAACTGCAGGCTGATCCTTCTGCCTCCCTCCACAGGCTAGCTCCCTGGGCCACCCCAGCTCCTGGAGCTCAAGGCAACCTAAGGGCAGTACAGATGTGAACCCTTCTCTACTCTCCATCCTTGAATCTGGAGAATTCAGTGCTGGGAATGTTAGCCAACCAGAGTAAACCATCCTCTGCAGGTTCCTTTGGAAGTTCACACTCAACATGGGCCCAAAGGGCAGGCTGCTCATACGCTTCAGAGCACAGAAAACACAGCACATCCATGTTAATGCTGCAGGGAAACGTGGATATGGTGAATTTGTTGAAAGAAGGTGCATTCATAGCAAAGGGCATAAATAAGAGCATAAACTCTACAGTAAGTCTTTATTTTTATTTTATTTTTTAAATATACATATTTTTTATTGATTTCAGAGAGGAAGGAAGAGAGATAGAGCCCTGCGCACAACTGTTCAGCCCAGAGCAGCTGCTCAGAAGGAAATGATGAGAGAGAATCATTGATTGGCTGCCTCCTGCATGCCTTCTACTAGGGGGGATTGAGCCCACAACCCGGGCATATGCCCTTGGCTGGAACTGAACCTGGGACCCTTTAGTCCGCAGGCCGATGCTCTATCCACTGAGCCAAACCAGCTAGGGCTATTTTTAAATCATAACACTTGAGAATAATTGGATTTTTAGAGGACTTTTCAGAGTAAGTCTGACTTTAACCAGTGCTGTGTCAATTACTGCCCAGCTGGATCACGGCCTTCGGCTGAGATGAAAGACCACTGTCGAGGCCATGCAAAGGCAGGGCAGGGTGACCATGTGCTTTCCAGCCCGTATGCTTCCCCGCCCCCTCATCACCATCCTTCTCCCCTCCCTCTGGTCTTGGGCGAGATTCCCCTGCTCAGTGCTTTAGCCAGACTGGCCTTCCCTCTGCCCCGATACTGTCTGGTGCTGAGTTAGCTTTAAAGACATCTCAAATGCTTCTCTCTCCTGTGAACACAAAACAAGCTCTTCACTAGCCCAGAGTCTTCAGCTGTCTCTCAGTCTTGTACCACAGCCTCTCCTATAATCTGCATCTTGTACCCCTGGGTGCCTGCCTGCTCCAGAAGACTTTTCCAATCTGATTCTTATTCACTTGCTTTCTCCCTTCCCCACCATTACCGGTCTTGTCTCTACCATGCATTTTGACACAATCCTTTGCTTCCATGCTGGTATTGAAAGAAGATGAGGTCTCTTACAGGGCAATGCCTCTTGCTCTGCTGTGTGGTTCCAGTATAACAAAGCTGGTGCCTGCGCTGCACCGACATCTGTGGAACAGGCAGCCCGGCAGCCTCAGGCAGGCCGTCCTGCTTAGCACATGCATCAGTGCTGGGTGGTGAGTTAAATCTACCAAACTTGGGACATATAGTTGAAAGTACCTGAGTGATATTTTTTTGACTTGAGATTTAAGAAGAAACCAAATGAATGAGGTGAGAAGGAAGAAGATGGATGACCTCCAGGTAGGTCATTGTTTTATCAACTTACTGTTCTATGGAATGAGTTAGAGAAAATTCCATTTATAGTTCTCATGTCAGGAAGACTATGTGGGTGCTTGGGAGAAATATTTGATTTGCTCCTTTGAGTTGGGGGTGGAACCCCTAAGGGGCCTTCTCTGGCAGCAATAGATGTTGGCCTAGAAACAGAGAGGACCTTTGCTTTGTAGACTGAGTAGGTATGTAAGTTGAGGACTGAACTGAGCTGTCTGGTGAGAAAGGTAGAAGAGATGGAGAAGGAGAAAGGGATTTGGGCTAACAACTTCACCTGGTGACCTTATTTACAGTTTGTTTTGTGGTGTGCAATAGAAATTACTTCTTCTGTTTCCTCCTATGAAATCTTCCATAGACTCTTAAAAAATCACAAATACAAATATGATCAGATTTTTTTTGGTGTGGAAATAGTATGGCACCGGGTCTGTCTACCAGATACTACACTAGTGTCAAGCCCAGGTAAACTAGGGGAACCTTTAAGCCTCAACCATACCACAAAGGGGATCCAGTTTATCTGCTTCTTGCTTTTTATGCTAATATTCCTGATGACTACAGGGTTTTCAGGGTCTGTCTGTGTTTCCATTTTTTAGTGATTATAATGCAAGAAGTTTCTCCTTTCACCAGCAAATTTTCTCTGCTATAGCTGCTGTTGCTGTGGCAGCTGGCATCATCTTACAGCCTCAGCACATTTGTGTGTCCTATATAATGCCATAGTTGGCTCAGTTTGGGGGTGCCTACTCTGGGCTATGCTTTGTGTTCAGTTTTGACCATTTTCCCAAGAAGATGGTTATCAGATTTCCTACTTCTCCAAGTGACTCTTCACCTTCAGACATATGGTCACAGGGTCACAACCTCACAGATCATACTTTGTTGCCTACCTTATTACATGCCCACATGTTGTCCATTCATTTGCTTTTATTTTTATTCTTTTTAATTTATCTTTATTGTTGAAAGTATTACAGATGTCCCCATTTTTTTCCCAATTGACCCCCTCCACCACCACCACCACCACCCCAGGCCTTCACCACACCATTGTCTGTTGATTGAGCATTTTCTTTGTGCCTGGCACTGTTTTAATTCCTGCTTCCATGGGGCTTATAATCTAACAAGAGAAAAAGACTATCAACAAATCAACAGATAACGTATGCTGAACAGATTCACTCCTCACCCTTTTCCACCTTGCTCTGTGGCCCAGGAGGCTGACCTCTACCATTGCATCACCTGGGCTTCCTTGACCTCTGGCTTCTGGCTGGGTTTGGCCAATGTGGAGCACCAGCAAGAGATGGGAGGTGAGAATAAGAAAAAAGGTATTCATTCCCTGGCCCTCCCTCTACCAGGTGGTCACTTGGCAACAGCTATGCTTCTCTACCTAAGGCCACATCTCCTGATGGAAGGCCTCTCCACCATGGTGACCGCTTTCTCTGGGTTCCAGATTCAGCTTTCTTCTCTTGTCCCTTCAGAGTCACCAAGCTTTTCTTAAATTAGCTTCTGACTATGGCTAAACCCTAGATGTTTAACCATCCTGGTTGGTTCTCTTAACTTTACCCACATCCTCGAAAATAGTTCTTTCATTAAATTAAATAAATGTGTCATCTGTTTCCTACCAGGATCCTGTTCCCTACAAATGCTAAATGATAAGAGCATAACAATGAGAGAGAATGAGGGAAGGAGGACTAATTATATAGAGTGGGTGGTATCAGGGAAAACATCTCTTTTAAAAAATGGTATTTCAACAAAGACACAGGAAGTAGAGAGTAAGACATATGGACATCAGGGGAAGGGCACTCCTGATGGAGGAAATAGCAAATGCAAAGACCTGAAGAGGGGGTTTTCTTAGAGTGTTTAAAGGTCTACAAGAGGTCCAGGTTGCCTAGAGTGGCATGAGGAAGAGGACAGGGACAGAAAATGAGATCAGAGAGGTCACAGAGGGCCAGACTACTTAGGGCATTTGTTAAGAACTAAATGTTTGCGTCCCCTCAAAATTCACATGTTGAAATTCTAACCCCCAAAGTGATAGTATGAGGAGGTGGGGCCTTTAGTATGGGATTTATGTCCTCATAAGAGAGATTCCCCAAAAGCTCTCTTGCCCCTTCAGCCATTTGAGGAGAACTCAGCAGTCTACAACCTGGAAGAGAGCCCCCAACCACACTGGCACCCTGATCTCAAACATCCAGCCTCCAGAACTGTGAGAAATAAATGCCTGTTATTTATCAACCACCCAGTCTATGGTGCTTTGGTATAACAGCCCGAATGGACCAAGAAAGCCTTACAGACCATGGTAGGACTTCAGAGTGTATTCTGAAAGAAATGGGAAGCTATCGGAGAGCTTGAGCAGAAAAAAATAACATGATCTGACTTTATTTTTAAGAGGATCACTCTGATGGTTATATGGAGAATACACTGTGGAGGGGTAAACGTGAAAGCAGAGAAAACCATCATTGGGCAGTTCTGATTATCTAAGATGATAGCAGCTTGGACTAAAATATGAAGGCAGTGAGATGTCAGAAGTTTGTTTTTGTAAATGTTAATTTGAGATACTTACCCAACATCCAAGTGGAGACGAAAAGTAGGCAATGGATTTCCAGCTTTGGAATT
Organism: Eptesicus fuscus; assembly: GCF_027574615.1. Taxonomy (NCBI): domain Eukaryota; kingdom Metazoa; phylum Chordata; class Mammalia; order Chiroptera; family Vespertilionidae; genus Eptesicus; species Eptesicus fuscus. Next base: position 18,215,513 of record NC_072483.1, on the reverse strand, counting down.
TGTAGAAGAGCACAGGACTAGAGTTATAAATTAGGGAATTACCAGTCTATTCATGTCATGTAAACCATCTTGAGTGGTTTCATCCATGGACCTAGATGAAACCATCTTGAGTGAGGTTAATGCAGTGGAAGAGGTCCAAGGGCTAAGTCCAAGGCCTACCACTATTTAGAGTTCAGAGGATCCAACAAACGTGACTGAATGGAGAGGGAGAAGGTTCAGAGAGTGGCCCCAATGCTTAAGTGAATAAAGTGTTTCCAAAAAGAGGGAGTAATCAATTGTGCTAACATCAAACCGAGAGTTGATCATTAGATTTAGCAGCATAGAGCTCATTGGTGACCTTGAAGAGAGCTGTTTTAGTAGGTGGCAGGTAAAGTTTGGTTTAAATGGGTTCAAGACAGGGAATAGGAGAAAAGAAAATGGAGTCAAAGATAAAATAGAAATCTTTTGAATATTTTGCTATAATAAAAAGCAGAAAACTGAGGAGGGGACATGGGGCCAAGGAAGGTTTCGTTTTATTTTGATTTGTAGGCTAATGGGAATGATTCATAGAGAAGGGGGAGGAGGGGCTAAGAATGTGAGAAAGAGAAAGAAGCCAATCATGCAGGAGAGAAGAGTTGGCCTTAGATAAGAGCACAGCCAGTTCATTCTGGGTTACAAGATGGATACAGATAGACACGAATGAGTAGTTAAGGTGGTGGAGGCTGTTGAAGTTCTCTTTCAAATGCTTCCATTTTGTTAATTAGAAATAAAAGTCAAGGATGCTTTAAGAGAGAGAAAATAAAAAATGGGCATCTAAGAAAACAAAGAGTCAAGTTAACCAGAAACAAGTCATCACTAAGTGTCCCTGTGAGGTTTGTGGTCACACTGACCAGTGAACTTTCACTGACAATACACCTTTCTGGTCTGACCAATCCTACCTAATGAAAGAGTAATATGCAAATTAACCATCACTCTGCTACATGCACAAGCCACACCCACCAGCCAATCAGAGCGAGTATGCAAATAAACCCAACCAAGATGGCTACAGCCACAGAGAGCAGGAGGGAGGCTTGGGTTTCCCTGGTAACAAAGGAAACCAAGCTTTCCACCTGCCCTTGCAGGCCTAAGCCTCCACTCAAGGCTACAAAGTTTCAATTATAGAAGATATACACAAACCCCAACAGAAACGGCTGCCGGCCATGGAGCCAGCAGGAGGCTTGGCTCCACTCCAGGCTACAAAGTTTCAATTGTAGAAGGTAAATAAATTCCAGATACCAGGGCCTCCACTTGGGTTGCCAGGGGGTGTGGCTGGCCTGCAAACCACCACAGGCCCCTTGCTTAGGCTGCCCCATGCCCCAAAGGAACCCCCACCCTGATCCGGGATACCCTTCAGGGCAAACCAGCTGGCCCCCACCCATGCACCAGGCCTCTATCCTATCTAATAAAAGAGTAATATGCAGATTGACCATCACTCCAACACACAATATGGATGCCCCCATGTGGTCAAAGATCCTGCCCCCATGTGGACATAAGATGGCCACCACAAGATGGCCAGCAGGGGAGGGCAGTTGGGAGGCACCAGGCCTGCAAGGGAGGGCAGTTGGAGGCGATCAAGCCTGCAGGGAAGGGCAGTTAAGGGTGACCAGGCCAGCAGAGGAGGGAAGTTGGGGGCAAACAGGCTGGCAGGGGAGCAGTTAGACATCAATCGGGCTGGCAGGGGAGTGATTAGGGGGTGATCAGGCTGGCAGGCAGAAGCGATTTAGGGGAAAGCAGGAAGGCAGGCAGGCGAGCAGTTGGGAGCCAGCAGTCCTGGATTGTGAGAGGGATGTCCGACTGCCCGTTTAGGCCCTATCCCAGTGGGATCAAGCCTAAACGGGCAGTCGGACATCCCTTGAGGGGTTCCAGATTGGAGAGGGTGTAGGCTGGGCTGAGGGACACCCCCCCACACACCCCCATGCACGAATTTCATGCACGGGGCCTCAAGTCCTCATATAAGAATACTCTCTGTTTGCTCTGTGTCATAAGGCGCTATGTCCCATTTACAGTATGCCCTGACACTTGGGAAACACTCATCACTCTTGGCATTTGTTTGTTTGTTTGTTAAACCTCACCCAAGGATATTTTTCCCATTGATTGAGAGAGAGAGAGAGAGAGAGAGAGAGAGAGAGAGAGAGAGAGACATCGATGAGAGAAAGACACATAAATTGGTTGCCTCCCACACATCACCAACTGGGGCCAGGGATCGAACCTGCAACCCTTCGGTGTATGGGCCAATACTCTATCCACTGAGACACACTGGCTAGGGCATCTCTTGGCACATTGAGTGACCATTTTCCCACCACCTTTGGAAAGAATGCCTTTCAGATGCTGCTGGGAAGACTGTCTTCCTGAAGACAATAGAGCCTTCTCAATTCTTCCTATTTCTCTCCTTCAAACTCTTATCTGGGAGACAGGGATTAATGCTGTAACTCTGCTTTCACTCCCCTAGGTATTGTGTCATGTGCTTCAGGAATATAAAGACTAATAGGGATCCTGCCTGCACTCCAAGGATAGATAATCTGGTTGGGGAGCAGTGATTTGAACACAAGTACCTGTGGATAATCGCTAAGTCCACTTGACCATGAGCACTTTCAGGGCTGGAGCTGCAGATAACTAGAATATGGGTACGTGATTCAGATAGGTTGTTAGAGAGGATCAGGAATGTAAAAGATCAAGAAAGGCTTGAACACATCAGGGGAAGCAGTCTACTGGGGCAATAGGACTTAAGCACAGTCATTAAGCATGCAAATCATCTTGTGGGCTTTCCAGTGTGTGCACTGGAATACGTTAATGAGCTCAATTTCCCTCAGTACTGAAGCTCTGCTCTATGCCTTTGAACTGACACACCCTGTCAAAATATGTGGAAGTTGAGTATCCTGAGCCCAGACCTCCCATGGAGAATCTAAAGGGAAGAAAGAAAGAAGTACTCACATGTTGGCTGCCACCACCTAACTCCCTTGCAGCCAGCTGGATGTAGGAGACTTTGCCAGTAATTCTCAGCTCATTTTCTTTTCAAGATGTCTTTATCATGGATGTCTGAACTAGTTTGCCTATATTTGGGGGTAGGGAGACATCAATGGAGAGATACAGTCCTACCTTCCCTGAATGGCCTCCTTCCAGTTCCTGAGATTCTGGGATGTGTACATTATCTCTATTCTCGATAGCTACGGTTGCAGCAGCAATTAGTTTATTTTGGCTATTTAAATTAATAAGCTGGAAGGGTGCAGCTTGTCTCAGAGCCATCATGTGGCTGAGTGACAGATCTATGCCTTGGCCAGATGCTGAGGTGCCATGGGAAACACCATGTATTCTTGCTGACCTCTGATGGAAAGACAAGTGCCACAAACCACTTGATTGTTAGGTTGTACTGGTCATTCACTAAACCTTCCCATGCTTCACAGTGATAAGAAACTGACCTAACAACGGTCATTCCAAAGATCCTAAACAAGGCTAGTTCACTTTGTAACTTCAAAGAGATAGCAGAACCAGCACTATGGCAAGCAATAAAATATTGGTGCAGAGTACCCTGGAGTAAGCATTAGAGATTACTGTAATATGTTCAGGGATATCATAGGGAATAAAATGATTACCTAAGAAAAGAAGATACATGTGAATAAAATTGATGTATTTTGGGCTTAAAAGACAAACTGTAAGAATATCTCAAATCAGCAACCTCAAAGAGCAACAGAAAAGACAAAAATAAATTTAGGTTAAACAAATTTATACTATAGAGGGAATTATTTCCTGACTAATATCCAAAGTTGATTGTCCTTTGTCATGAGTAGACAAATAACCACCCCACCCCACCTTTGCCCAGCATCATGCTTTCTAACCGGTATTCTCAGGCTGATATCTATTGATGGCTAGAGCTGCTACACGTGTTTAGTAAAGAACAAGAACGAATTTTGCTTTTGGCAACCCAGGGAGAGACTTTCTCACTAGACAAGCCTGTGCCAGGATGGGAGGAAGAGGGGTATTTTTTTAGACAAGGAGACACCTGTTCTGGTTTAGAGGAAGATAGACACCACTAGCCTTAAAGCTCAGGGCTTGGTCAGGAATGAAATAGCTTGCTTAGGCAGGTCTGGGAGGCAGAAATGGGAGCAGGTGGGGAGTCTTTGGATGAGCTATAGGGGCTTAATCACAAGGAACAACAACAGCCTGTAATTATTGGAATCGAGAGTCTAGGTCAGTGGTCGGCAAATTCATTAGTCAACAGAGCGGCAAACCGCGGCTCACAAGCCGCAG